>NC_136490.1:62203557-62803557 GCF_053919585.1 Euprymna scolopes
CCTTTGTTGACCTGTTCCTTTGTGTGTGCTCTATTTAGCCTTGATATTTAGTTTCTTGATCTGTTTTAAATCTAGGTTAGTTTTTTTTTGTTTTTTTATGTTAGTTTATAGAGAGAAAAGGGACGGTGCTTGAGTCAGAATGTGTCTAGCTAACTCCAGGACAGACAGAGAATGACCATTAATTCCCTCCTCTCCCCACATTGGGTCCTTGTGTCGAATTAGTTGTACTTGTTTTACTAGTCTTTTGGCAAATAAATAATTCAGAATGTAGTGTCCCTTTTTACCGTACTCAAAAGAGGAAAACTACTTCTTGACTGAGGCAATTTCTTTTCTGTTCTTATTCCGAGTTTTTGTTTTGCTTTTTTGTTTTGTTTTTGGAGAGCTGGATATTCCCCATATTAAAGATTGACTTTTTTTCTAACATTTCCATTGTGGAAAAGCAAGTAAAATTGGCCCAAATAGAATCATAGTTAAGGTATGAATCGTAATAGGAATAATAAAACTCTCTCATATAATAATTAATTAATAAAAAACGATTGTTTAAGAAAGGAAAAACAGGACTTTTCTATAAACAAACAATTCATATAATTATATTGATTTTACCTGCATATACAGTTGAGTGTATGTTGCTAAAATTTACAACTGTGAAATTGCCTTTTCGTCAATAGGAATTAAATAAAGTTAGTATGTGTTGCTTCTATGCGCTTTACTATGATTCTGCTCGGTCCAACTTTACTTGCTTTTCCACAATTGAAATATAATGCTACTGTTGGAACAGGATTCCACAATAATATGTAGCAGATGGATTTGCAAAGAACCCAAGCAGTAGCGATTTTGAATACACTTCTTTCCTGGCTTGTCTAATCAGAAGCCAACTCTCAGTCACGTGACCAAGATTATAAAAGGTTAAACCGGCAATACACTCTCTCTCTTTCTCCCTCGATCTTGAACTGACAACAACCCCACATAGAATGTACTTGTCCACTCCCAACTTCCCTCTTGGGACTTAACAGAACTCACCCAGCCTTAGGGGTTGGGGTTTTATTTAGACGTGAATACAAACAAGCCAACATGGTTATCCGCACATGGACTTCAATGCAGTACACACACAAACTCTCTTTCTCATTCTACAGTACTGTCTCTAATCTGCCGTGATGCACGTTTCCACTGCTACTTTAGACACAAACATACATGAACTCTTCTCTCTTTCAACAGGTTTGTATAATCATCAACGTTTCTACACAAAAACACTTTCCATGACTTCTTATTATTTTTGAGACCATTTTGAATTAAATCTTTGAGTTTCTGGCCATGGTGGCTTATAAGCCATCAGGAGCTAGACCCTTGAAAATGATTATTAACGACCAGGAATTCCTTGAAAAAGCAAAGAACTTTCAATATCTAGTCACCAACAAAGGACTTTTGATCAACATACCAAAGCTTGAACTCATCTCCAAAAGAATCATACAAGAGTTTCTGGTAGATAAAAAAACTAAAAAGTCATCAATTCAACAAGCGACTTAGTTCTCAAACTTATGATGAATCTGGTCTTTTGTGGGATTACTTTGCCTGGTGGCTCTATCTCGGTAAAGTATACCGCCTATGCCAGCGACGTTACTGTGTTTGTAATGAGCTAAGACTAGAGTCATCGACATGGAAGTAAAATGGTCTGAACAGGTAACAAAGTCAAAGTCAACTGCAATAATTCTGAGGCTTGCGCATTGGTGTTTGGAGGGGAATACCTCTTCAGGGACCTTTTGACTGGACTGATGGGCTCTGCAAGATACTCAGTGTCTGGTTTGGCCCCGACCTCCAGTGTGAGAAAAATTGGTTGGAAGTATTGAAAGTGGTCCAGGGCACAACTCATTTGTGGTCCCTGAGAAACCTCACTTTAAAGGGTTGAGCAGAGGTATGTAGTAAATACATTTACCCTCAAATCCTCTACCATCTATCAGTAATTCCACTCCCGGAAATCACACTATTACAATTAGTGAGTGTTCTTTTCTCGTTCTTATGGCGTAGAAGGCAAACCATGGTTAGTAGGGAAATTTGTTATCTGCATCCGTCAGAAGGCAGTTTGGGAATGCCAAGCATTGAAACTTCCAGCTTTGAAAAGTGTGCACTCGTCTGAGGAGGAAGCACACAGATTGCCCCAAAACGAATGTTCCTTTTATTGCGAGTGTTGATAGGCCTTGAAGTGCCTCTTACAGATGAAAGAAAGCCTCTCTGACACTCGACTGTTGTCCCGTAAGACACTATATAGGGTTATAGTGAGGGGATCTGTTCAAGATGTTACGATTGAGAGGGTCGGTTTTACGAATGGGGAATGCCGCTCAATATGGCCTTGGGTGCCTGGGTTTAGGTGTCTCGACAATTACGAGGCACCACTCATCTGGCTGATAATTAGACATGCCCTCTAGGTTGACAAAAACTTTTCACAGTGGATCAGGTGGAGACACCATTCTGTGTGTTGTGGAGACTGGAAGACAGATATTGACCATGCTTTCTTCCACTGCGCTATCGTACATACATTGTGCAGGTTAGTTGAAGGCTTCACAGTTCACATGTTGAACGGACAGTTCTTGGTTCTAGAGTCAGTTTCGACATGCTGCAATTGCGTACTGACCATGTGAAAGGAGGAACACTACATTTTTTCTCTACTCACTAGCAGTTATGAGAGGTGTGATTTGGTTGACGAGACAGAAGGAAGTCTACGGAGTTGAGCACTTTACTGGCTCCCATTTACTTTACTGGTTCTCATTTTCAAACATTGTTTGAAAGTGCGGATTAGATTGGAGAAGGCGAAACTCTCTTTGACAGATTTCAGCAAAAGGTGGGTGGAAGTTTCGTGCCTGTGTCGAGTGAATGGTGTTAATCTTGAGTGGTATTTGGACATAACTTAGGTTTAGAATTTTGGTTGTGGACAAACTTGTTCAGGACCATGCGACTACGTGTAATATAAATATACATACTTATTTATATTTCTTTTCTTTTTTTTGCATTCTCTCTTCCCTCGTGAAGCAAGAAAATAATTTTTAAAAAGATGGTTCTTATTTAGAATTTGACTTGATTAAAACAAATTTTTAAAGAGGCAATTTGGAAACTTAACTCAGTGTTCTAAAGGGACATCACTCTATTTTACTAAAGTAGTTGAAAAAAGAATCATTTTTTGGTCAACGTCTAGAATCTTTTCAACTCCAAAAAAACCTTTACAATGATGACTTTCCTTGAATTTTGGAGGTGCTGAAAACTTTAGAAGTGGCGCAGAGAAATAGTTTTCATGATATGAAGAAATTACTTTTCAAAAGGTGGGGGATCACTTTTCTATACAAATCTAATGTAAAATGAGCATCCCCACTGTTTGAAAAAGTAACTTCTTCATATCATGAAAACTGTCTATCTGTATCACTTTTAAAGTATATATTCGTTTTTCAGCAACCCCGGAAATCTATTAAAGTCGTTAAACAAAAATGTAAATTGTTTGACAGACAAAATGTTATAAAAATTATTTATTTTTATATAAAACACATTATTAGACCCAAAGGCTGAAATAAAACCAGAAAAAAATAATTTTTATTATTTTTTCATCATTTTTTATTAAGACTAAATATACGACAATCGAGGCCGCCATATTGCTTTCAAAATTTAGCCTTTCTAAGGTTTGACAGATTGGCCTTTTTAAGGCCAAATTTTACCGTTTTTACGCTCATGGTCGCTATTTTTGCAATGAAAGAGCGTAAAAAATGCCAAATTTGGCCTTCTAAAAGCCAAATTTTGAAACAATATGGCGGCCTCGGTTGTCGTCTAATAAAAAACGTGGTAAATATAGGGATACGCTACAACAGAACACTGACCATTCTAATTTAGTTTGCTAGAGGTAATCGAGGTCGCTGACAACGAATCTGATAATCAACCCCGTCGCAAATTTACCGTTTGCATGGTATTAACCCCTGAACCCAGGACTATTTTCCGCCATTTTACAGCTTCCGTTTACACAACGCGCGAGCGCGTGGTAACATAAGCGATGCCTGTGGAATGTGCCTTCACATAGTAAACTGCCTTTTCACATATCGTACGAATCTTTTATTGAACATTTAAAATTATAGAAAAAGAAGAAAATCGCTCCAAGTAGGGAGGGATAATGTCAGAAAGCTCAATTTTTTTTTTTTTTTTTTTGTCATTGGTGGAGTGGTGGACAATTCAAAATTCGAAGAAAAAGTTGCCTAAAACAAAATTTTAAAAAATACATTATAACGCGCCGAGATTTACCAATTAGAATACCATTAAATCTTTTTAGGAGATTTTACTGTTTTGTGTTTACATTGGGGGAGGAGGCGGGGGTGGTGTTGGGGCGCAGCGCGTAGCGTAAACGGAAGCTGTAAAATGACGGAAAATAGACCCTGGGTTCAGGGGTTAATACCATGCAAACAGTAAATTTGCGAGGGTTTGATTATCAGATTCATTGTCAGTGACCTTGATTACTTTTAAACAAAAACAAATTAGAGTGGTAGCGTATCCCTATATTTACTAAAAATGTTGAAAAAATAATAAAAAAATGAAATATTTGGGGGTATTATTTCAGCCTTAGAGTCATATTAGTGTTTTATATAAAAATAAATACTTTTTATAATTTTTTTGTCTGTCAAATAATTTACGCCGCTAAACTACATATTTGCCATCATCTTTTTTACGATTTTTAACAATGTTAGAGTAAATCGTATGCATTACAAGGCTGGTTTTCATCTCGATAGGTTGACTTGCGTTGGCGGCCTTATTTATAAAAATTACGGATTAAAAATAGCGTCTCCAGTTTGTAATAAAATTTGATTTTTTTTAGTTAAAAAAATACTTGGTCAATTTATATAATTTTTGCCATATGACATACTCGTCTCGTGACGGGTACATACATCATAAAGATTTGTCTGTATTTTCAGTATTTGTTTTTTTTTTGTTTTTTTGTTTTTTTATGAAATCGAATTCTAAATAAGAATAAAAAAAACATTGAAAAAAAATAAATTTACATTTTCAAGGGGAACAACTCTAAAAGTTAACCTCCATGTCGCAAAATTTCATTCTTAAAATATTCTTTTGGGGGGGTATTTATTCTAATTAAATAGAAAACTTATAATCTGAATTTAATTTATTTTAATTCTAATGAGTTTCCGATATAAATTTGGAAAATGGCTTAGTTTGTCTTTATGTTTCTAATACGAATTGGTTTACGGTAAAAATGGCGGTTAACATAGTTTACACTAGCAACGACTCTTATTGATTTTCTTCGATGTTAATCCTCGTTGATACGCACTTAAAAACAACCAATCTCCGAGGATTCCAATTATGGCCTCGAATAAGGTAAATAAAGTAATGGACTTGTGCACTTGTGCAGAGTACGGACCGTGTTTTTTTTTTGTTTTTTTTTTTAGATAGTATTTTTAAATTTAATTTTTACGGGACCTTTTGTTTATTAAGTTGTTAGGTGAAAGTACGGGATAGTTACAAACCGCCCCCCCCCCGCCCTATATTAAGAATGGATTTCTAGATGATAATGTTATTTCGACACAGTCCATATTCTGCATAAGCACTTAAAGAAATCTAAATTTTATATATTGTTTAATTAATAAAGTTTTTCATTTTTAGAAGGCCGACTAATGCTTTTACATTTTGTTCTTGATATTTAAATTGCATTGAGTGTGTATTTTATTTTAAACATCAATATGACCGACGAAAGCCTTTATTTCATTCATTATATCGGTAGGTGTATCAGAATTTTTTTTTGGGGGGGGGGAATTTTTGACACCCCCAACACAAAACTGCGAATAGAATATTTAAAAAAAAAAAAAAATCGTAATTTCTCTTTTTAAAGTGGATTGTTTATTATCTCTATGGAATATACTTCTAAAATAAACTATTAAAGATGTTTAAAAAATAATAGAAATATTTTTTAAAAATAATAGAAATATTATTTTTTATTTTTTAAAAAGCAGTGTGTACAAAGTGCCGGCGCGACTTCATGCAGCTATTTTTTTTTTTTTTTTTTTTTTTAACGTAATGAAATCAATTGAATTTTACAAGTTAAATATTTTTCAATTTTTAAACTTAAAAAATCTATCAATTTTTCTATTGGTTCAATTTTTACGATATTTTCAGGGTCAATGTGAAATTTTATGCTCTTTCCAATAAACCAAATATAATATTTTAGACAAACGGGTTTTTTTTTTATTTCACCGCATCCCCTCCCCATTTTGAAATGTCTATTAAAATGTTAATAATTAATTTACTCACCAAAGTTTTATATATCACAAATTAAAGATAAAAGATCAATAAATAAAATATCCTAATTTAAAGCAAAAAAAAGAAGTGTTTTTGGAAATTACCTGTAAAGTCCAAAGTGTAAAACCTTTTTTTTTAAACCATGTTGATTTTTTTTTTTTTTTAAGTGGAAGCTTATGTCATGCTTAGGTTGTCAAGTAAATATTGGACGCTGATGAAAATTTTTTCTATTTCATTCAATGTTTTCTTTTTTTTAGATATTTAAAAAAAAATTCACTCGATAAAGAAGAATTAAAATATATTAAATCAAAAATTCATGTATTTCTTTGAGAAAAGGAAAAAGTATCACCGACATTTTTTTTTTTTTTTAAGGTAAAAACTTATAAGTAAAATGTGACTAGTTTCAACTATCCTGGCAGAAAAAATAAAACTATGGGGACACATATTTCTTCACACACAAGGCTAAACAGCTAATGCGAACATTCAAAACAAGAACAAACACCGCTTCGGCGTTTGGCTAACACTGTAACATTGCTTACGTAACGGCGGTATTTTCAAATAATTGTTTAAAGTATTCTTTTGTTTAAAAAATACATGGAATTTAAAATATAAATATGGATAAATTTTTAACAATGAAGAATGGAAGTACCCATTGAATAGTATTTTTTATAGGTAAGTGATTTTTTTGAATTTATATATATTTTTCTAATCGAAGTAAGTAAAATTTCGTTGATTTTCTTCAAATCTTTTTTAAAGAAACCCGATTTAAAAAAACAAATATTGCATAATTTGCTATTAAACCTGTTATTTTTTTAAAATTTGGTCTTTGCTCCTTTAATTGAAAAAAAAAATTAGGGTTAGAATTACATTTTTCAAGTAGTTATAAGCTTGGAAAGATAAGAGGTCAAATTATTTGGTTTTTATCACGCATTTTTAATGTCGGTTTCTGGCACTGCTATTATATAGATACCTTTAATAGTATGATTTTTTAGTACTTATGCAGAAAAGGTATCATGCTGAAATAATACCGTACATTATTATTTAGAAACCCATTCTTAAAATGGAGGGGAGGGTGTTTTGTAACTATTTTGTACTTTCACCTAACAATTTAATTTTAAAATCATATTTTTAAAAAATAGCATGGTGTCATCCCTGCATAAGTGTCGATCTTTTAATACAGAGGTGTTAATAGATGGAAAAGTGTATGAACAGAATAATTAACAAAACTTGCCTCCCATGCTAAGAATAGTCTTCTCAATATTAATATACATTCCAGCATATTTCTCAAGGCATTTTATTCTTGCATTACTTCCCCTGTTTTCTAGACGGTGATAGATGATTTGACGTCCCCTACGAAACATCTTCCAACAGATATTTTAAAGTGAAGAAATTAATTACTAGGGCTGTGACAACAGAGTATTCTTTACATTCCTTTGACTCTCGGGTATATATCCGACACAGTTAGACACACTTAATCACCCGGGAACCACATCCGTCTATATAAAAACATATAAGATATTATCGGATATGTACTCAAGAGTCAAAACTATGAAAAGAATATGCTGTTGTCACAGCTCTATTTATCACATTCTTAGACGAATTGTTATTATTATTATTAGTAGTAGTAGTATTTGTATTATTATAAGTAGTTTGGCATAATAATGATACTTATCTATAAAAAATGTTTATTTACTTTTAAGAATGTTCCACATAAAAAAAGAAAGTTACCAGAAATAAATATTGCACATTTTTAAAGTAAGAATTGTTCACATTGTTCCATTTATTTTCATATAAAATATTGATAATAAATAATAAAAAAAATATCATTATAATATTACATAATATCTGATGGTCCTGGATGACCTTAAACTATACCCAATGGTGAGGCTCCAGCTTGCGGGCTTTGGGGAGTGTGGAGCTACTCTTTAATTGCCATTGTTCCGTCTGCCTGCTTCCCACCGGACTACAACTTGGATATCTTCAAGTCCAACGTTAACAAATTACTAATGAACTGCCCCCTTAAGTAAACACTTCATCAAATCTCCACACTAACATAATGTACTTGCAATAACCCTTATCCCTGAGTGACTTCCGGGCCTTGATAAGTGGTGATCACTGTGTAAAAAAAAAAAAAAAAAAAAAAAAAAAAATGATCTACTCTGACCCGGAGTGGTAGTACTTGTTAGGGTCCCAACTATGGGTTAAATAGAAACTGACTTGAAAAAAACAAAGATATTCTATTAAAAAAATTATCTTCAAAATCACTGGATTCGGCATTAAATAAACTGAAAAAGTTTTATATGCCATAAAATAAAAACAAAACAAAATAAATAATATCTGATGGAAGATGTTTTGTCAGAAACGCTGAATCATCTATCAATAACTAGAAAACAGATGAGGTAATGCAACAATGAAATGTCTCGAGGAATTATGCCGGAATGACCCACTTAAGGATAAAGGTTAATGAGTGCATGGTAGTTACTGGAGCAATAGCGTAGTAATCATCAGTAGTGAAAACTGGGTATAATTTGATTGTTTAAGAGGACAATTCAACAAGAACTTGAAGACACAAATATTGTAGTCAGCTGGAAAGTAGGCCAGGTGAACAAAGTTCAACTGGCGGGCAGTTCTAGAAAAGGAATTTTGTTTATGGAATCCACATTTAGGTTTAGGCACAGATAGAGAGTAGGGGAAATTATGGATCGTGTTTTTCGTGACAGTTTGGCAAGGGAGGGAACATAGAGTGTAGTTCAGATGAGCATTTGCCATGAAACTAATGATAGAGTAGAGACAGGTTAGCAACGTCTCTTCTGTGGGAAAGAGGTTGTGAGGAAGAGAATAGGGCATCACCTAAAGTCGATTTTGAATGCTGTCAAGGCAGGATAGTGTGCTCTGAGCAACTCCTGCTCAGATATGACAACAGTATTCCATCCTAGGACATACTTGGCTCTTATACAGCTAGAGGATTGCATTAGCAGTGAGATATGGAGTGGTAAAATGATCAAACTATTTTTCCAGCAACCTTGGTAACAGATTTGATGTATGTGCTCCATTTTAGATCAAGAGTGAAGGTCAGACCCAGAAGTTTATCAAAACATAAAAGCCATTCCTTTTAATTGAGGCCAGACATGAGGGAGGTGGGAGTAGCTATTCTGTACTCTTTTCGGTGGAAATTAAAATAATTTAAAAGAAAGGGAAAGGTAATTTTTTATGGTTAATTCTTATTTCAGTCATATAAATTATTTACAGTGAAATCAGTTTCTCCTAAATACATTTATTATTATTATTTTTTACTTTAGTAAACAAAATAACATTCAAATACGATTCTTTTTTTTTTCTTCAAGGAAGTTGGTATCTTTTATTTTCTCTGCCAGGATTTGATTAGCTGTTTTGCCCCACTTTTCAAACTTTAAATAGTAGTAGAAAAACAGTTACATCTTCTTTTGCACAATAAACTATGGCTCGGCTTTTAAGCATCTTATTTTGTTATTTTTTGTTGCCAAATATGATGGCGATAGGGGCCAGGACCTCTGGGGGCAAGGCCTGATGGCTAACCCTGGTCTCTGTCAAGATTTACCCTATTGTTTGCCTCTTCCTGCATGATGTATAAACAGGTTGCGGGGACCCTTTTTATACTAGGTGTCGGCCTGCTGATAATATTTATTATATATTTTATTTATCGGAATCCTTTGAGATGAGTACTTTGTATATATTTATTTATTTATTCATTTGCAGACTGTTAAACCTTATCTTCATAATTGTTGTTTCACAACATTTCGGCTAACTTATCCTCTGGCCTTCTAGATGGTTAACTGCGACGGGTTAGGAATGCCGAGTCTCTTAACTGTATCCTCAATAATTACTGCCTTCCATAGTTGTTGTCGTCTCACCACATTTTGGTCAACTAATCCTTTGGCCTAATTTGGGTATGATCGAAACCACTATAGGGCTGGCAGGTTTAGATTCCCTGAATAGTCAGAGAAAATCAGCAGCAACAAGTGATCATGCCTGGTTGAGCTGGTACACTCAAATAGTAAAAGTCAATATTGCTATTTTGTTTAACTGAGTTTGCTTTTACAACCCTTAATTCAGTTTTACTGTTTTTGTCTTAATAAGCTAATATTATTTTGTAGGTACGGTCCAAAAATGATACATGGACCACAGAAGAACTGCAAATGGCGTTAAAGGTATTACATTTTTTTTTTTGTTTCATGATTTTGTTTTCCTATGTTAACATGATATTTTTTTTTTACATAGGAGTCACGACTTATCAAGGCCTAGAGGCCACTCAAGGATAAGGGTTAATAAGTGTACAGTAGTCAATGGGACAATATCGTAGTAATCATTAGTTGTGGAAATTCGGTAAATTGTGTTACTTAAGAGGACGGTTCATCAAGAACTTGTTTATGTTGAATTTGAAGACAACCAAATTGTAGTCAGCTGGAAAGCAGGCAAACAGAAGAGAGTTCCACAGATGTGCAGTTTTAAGAAAGAAGCTTTGTTTATGGAATCTACGTTTTGGTTTAGGCACAGATAAAAAGTGGGGAAAATTATTGATAGTGGTTTCAGCTAGACGAGTGTTTTTCGTGAAAGTTGGGCGAGGGGGGGGGGTGGAGGCATAGATTGGAACTCAGATGAGCACTTGCCATGAAAATAATGATAAAGCAGAGACAGGCTCGCAACATCTCTTCTGTGGGAAAGAGGTTGCAGAGAAGAGAAAAGGGCATCCTCCACTAGGCTCTGTCAAGACAGGATAAACTCTTTCTAGAAGCTCTTGTCCAGATGTGGCAACAATACTCCATCATTGGATGTACCTGACTTTTATATAGGTAGAGAATTGCATCAGCAGTGAGATATCTACTGGAACGGTAGAATGATCCCACCATTTTTCCAGTGACCTTGGCAACGGATTTGATGTATGTGTTCCATTTCAGATCAGGAATAAAGGTCAGACCCAGAAGCTTGTCAAAACATGGAGCCTCCCCAAGACGATAGCCATTCATTTCAATTGATGCCAGATGGGGGATCAGAGCATTAATGATGTAAAGCTTGGTTTTAGATGCATTAAAATTAGCCAGCCCTTTCCTCATTGTACCATGTGCTCAAGATCAGAGGAGAGAGAATCAGAGAGAACTTGGTCATTTACGGCCTCCGATCTGTTACCATAGATGGTTGTGTCGTCAGCATAAATGTCAATGAATGATCTTAGGATGTGATTTGGGCCCAGGATGGACCCCTGAGGGACTTCAGCATTAATACTGTGAACTTCTGATTTCTACCCATCAACCTCTAACTCTTATGAACCTATCAGAGAAAAATTATTTAATAATTGAGAAGACATTTAAATCGTCTGTGACCTATTGAATTTTGTGGTATAATTATGTCCGTCCATTGTTTGCAAAGATGACCGTGATCATGCAATTGTTTTGTGGTTACAAAGATGTCTTGTAAGACTGATTCAAGCTCTGAAGTATTTCCCGCATGTTGGACATCAGTGGGATAATTCTGTATCATTTTGTTGTATATATTATCTATCTATTAGGTTGGTGCAAAAACAATGTCGTTTTCTCACATATGTTACTTTTATATATGATTTCTGTATTAATTCATTAATATATATTGCCATGTTATATATCATTTTGAAATGCGTTTTTCGCTCTATCGAATCATGTTATTCATTACCATTCTCAATCTCTTCATTCATTTTTTTGCAGGTTTTTCGACAGCATGGACAAAATTCAAATCTGCACGACTTTCTTGTTCCAGTTCAAACTAATCTGAAAAGCTGCTGCAACAGCTTGTGATATCAATGATGCATTTGGCCCAGGAATTACAAACAAACGTGTGGCATAATAGTGGTTCAAAAAATTTCACAATGGTGACAAGAGCCTCGAAGATGAAGATGGTCACAACTGGCCGACTGCGGTTGATATCAAACATTTGAAAGCCTTAATTGAAGTTGATCCTCGCAAAACCACACAAGAAGTTGCTGTTGAACTCAAGGTCGTCCACTCAACAGTCATTCGCCATTTAAAGTAAATAAGGAAGTCAAAAAGGTTGGATAATGGGTACTGCATGAATTGAACGATGATCAAAAAAGTCATCATTTTGAGTTGTCTTCTACGCTCTATTTGCACAATAAAAGCAACCATTTCTCAAGCAGATTGTGGCATGGATCCTCTACAACAACCGGCTATGTTCAGCACAGTGATTGGATGCCGGAGAAGCTCCACAACAATGCCTGAAGCCGAAATTGCACCAAAAAAAGGTTATGATGACTGTCTAGTGGTCTGTAGTCAGTCTCATCTATCACAGCTTCTTGAATCCAGGCAAAATGATTACAGCGGAGAAGTACTACTGACAAATTGACGAAATGCACCAGAAGCTGCAATGTATGTGCCCAAGATTGGTCAATATGAAGGGACCAATTCTCCTCCATGACAACACTTGCATGCATGTTACTCAACTGACCCTGCAGAAGCTGAATGAATTGAGCTACAAGACTCATCTGCCATAATCACCGGACCTCTCGCTCACCGATTATCACTTTTTCAAGCATCTTGACAACTTTGTGCAGGAAAAATGCTTTAAAAGCCAAGATGATGCCGAATCGGCCTTCAATGACTTCATCGCTTCCAGAACTCAGGATTTCTATGCTAATGGGATAAATAAACTTGTTATTCGTTAGCAAATATGTGTCGATTCTAATGGTTCCTCTTTCGATTCATAAAGTTTATTATGACAGGAGTTATGATCTTTTGAAGTTAAACATCAAAAAACAACATTATTCTTGTTTTTGCACCAACTTAATATATATATATATGTATATATATATATATATATATATATATATATATATATATATATATACTAAATATAAATATAGACTAAAAAAAATATATAATAACATGTCATAAAAAAAAAAAATAATAATAATAAAAACAAAAATTGTGTACTACTAAAAAAAGGTGTTGTTTTTTCTGATTGTATAAATTATATTGCTCTGAATTCTCATCGAGCTAAACCGAGGTTAATATTGGTACAATAATCAATATAATACCATTTAAAAGGTATTAAAATTGATTGTTAAAAAAAAAAATCCACATATATATATATATATATATATATATATATAGTCTTGGAAGTTTTTAACCTTTAAAACTATATAAAGAAAATATTTTATCATTTGTTAAAAAACCATTTAGTCAGTAAGTCATTCAATCAGCTGCAATCACTGCATCAACTTGCTCTCTTGAATTCACTATAGTACCAGTAATAATTTATTTTTTAAGGGATCATCAGTTGTTTACCATGAAACACTGTTTCGGGGATTTAAAAACAAAACAGTATATTATATCATGGCTCCCCAGCAGTGTTGATCAAACACAGCCTCCCTTAATCTTAGGAAAAAAACATGTTACAAATATTAGATCTAGTTTCCTATTCTTAATTATTTTATCTAACCTGTTCATGTTATAAAAATGAATTTCTTACCTGTGAGATTCATCTGTTTCCAAATTCAAAATGGATATATTTTTTAATTTACCAGTATTGTATTTATAAGATTAGGATTAATCCATTTGACTACTTATCACCCCCACTATGATTAGTATTTTGTATATTTACATTCTCATTTATTGAAAATTAAATATATATAAAGGTTAAAAATATTTATACATATTTACATTTTTTTAATTTTTTTTTATAAATACATTTTATACATTACTAATAAAGTTTTGGATTTCCTTTACTAATAAATTCTGTTTAATTTAAACGATTCAAAATCACCAGGATAACGAACAAATGCTTTATTTAACTGTTTAAATATTTTAGTTTTATCCCCACCTTGTTTTATCATCCTTATTACTAAGCTAGAAACTGGTGGTATAAAATCTATTAATTTTAAAGTAACGCGAGCTATTCTCAAAAACTCTGACATAATGGTTCCATAAAACATAAATACAGGGCAGGTACTATCTTTATGTGATATACACACTTTTGAAAGGGGAAAGAGTTTCTTTTATCAAATATTTTATAAAGAAAAATCGCATCCTCAATTTTTATATCTAAATCCAGAAATGTAGCCTGTTGTCCTCTATGTTCACAATTCAATTCTAACTCCTTTGGATATGTAAGATGTTTATTTTTTTCGAATTCATCGTTATCGTTTATACATATAAGGTCATCTATAAATCTCCTACATCCATGAAAATTATATGTTTTAGATATATCATTTTTTTATTTGTGATATATATATATATATATATATATATATATATATATATATATATATATATATATATCCTCGAATCTATATAAATAAAGATTTGCTCTAAATGGTACAGGATCCAATCCCATTGGGATATTTATAGTTTGGAGTAATATTTTATTTCCTATTTGAAAATAACATTCTTTAATAAGATGACTTATAAGTATTTTTAATATACCTTTAGAAACACTAGTTTTGCTATTTTTATTTTTACACCAGAAAGCTTTAGAGTTTGAAAAGTCTATATATTTACCTTTGCCACCTTCAAAAGCTAAATCCACAGTATCATTTAATTCTTTTATAAGTTTTTCGTGACGAATTTTAGTATATAGCGTACTAAAATCATAAGTAGCTTAAGATTTTGCTTCTCTTCTGGAATTTATTTTATCTAATTTTTCTTTCACTGGTCGTGAATTATTTACTACCCAAAATAGACTAATATTACTATAGAATTTTCTTTTCTGGTGGAAATTATTTATTTGATTTATAAGTAATTTAAATATTTTAGATATAGCTTTACTTAAAGGTTTAGTCATGCACGTCTTTGAACCTACAATAAACCTAGCGCTAACTGGATTTTTGTGCATTTTAGGTATCCAATACATACGTGGAAGTTTTTTGGGGTTTTTTCATCTAACTTTAATCCTACTTTTTCACTAATAATACTATTATTCAGAATAATGCTGTCTAAATTAATATTACTTACTTTATAGGTATCTGAAACGTTACTTGTAATTCCTACTTCTATTAATAAACGTATATTTTTTACATATAAAAGTTTTGTTTTGTTTGCCGATTTATCAATAGGAACTATTACAAACTTATCTTGGAGTATTTTAAGTTCCTCCAGTATTTCTGAATTTTTTAAAAGAGGATTAGTTTTTCTAGGGTGTTTAAATTTTTTTATATGTGTAACCTTTTCATTTATGCATTCAAGTATATTATTTTTCCATGCATCAAACGCAGACTGTGGTAATTTATATTTATTTATCATAGACATAATAAAACCTTCTAGTGCTTTACTTACTTCTTTAATGCATTTAGTGTAATTTAGGTATTTAGGCTCTCTATAATTCGGACCTTCACTAATGGCCTCCACATTTTGGCCAAGTTTCATGAAAATCTAATTGATGGATCAAACGCTGTGGGGCAAAGAATGTCATTTTTGGCCATTTTAGGGCATTTTTTACCTCTTTTGAGCCCCTTGGGACGTCGAATCCCAGTGTAAATGGATAAAGGTGCAGTTTCATGTATATTTGAGTTGACGACTGTGAAAAACCACTATATAGTCAAACATATCAAGTTTTTGTTGAAACATATGAAAAAAAGAGCCACAGAAATTATAACTTTGTGCAGGAAAAATGTACTAGAAGCTCCAATTTAATTTAGGTATTTAGGCTCTCTATAATTTTAGCACTTAGAGTCTCCGGGGACGTTAACCAGAATTTTGCCAGGGTTACCCATACTGGATTTATATATGAAACAATGGCCTCCACATTTTGGCCAAGTTTCAGAAAAATCTAATGGATAGATCAAAAGTGTCATTTTTGGCCATTTTGGGGCACTTTTTTTTTTACCTTTTTTGAGCCCCTGGGAACGCAACAGGAATTTTTGCAAAAAAAAAAAAATTTTTTTTACTGCACACATCTATTTAATGAAATACAATTTGTGGCATAATGTCAGGAAAAACTAATGGACGGTTTTCTAGCAATCGTCCGGACAAACGGACACACAGAAGCACGGACGCTAGTGAAAACATAGGTCCTTTTCAGATAAATCGGGGAACAAAAAATAGCTCCTAAGGTGTCAACATTTAAAAATTGGAATTTGGCAGGCATAAGTCGACTAATAGTGTATCTTCTACATATGTGCAAGTATAAATTTATATGTTTAACTACTTTAATTTTTTAAGTTTTGGTATGCATATGGACTTGGCTCAGATGCTAACAAATAGCACAAGAAAGTTACATGTTTTGGTTTCGATTCTAGTTGATGGCACTCAAGTCATCATTTTTTTAAAGTTTTTGAAATCACTACTATATATTGAGTACAATATAATAATCAATAGAGAATTGGCTCTATAATAATAAATACAAAATATATTTAAGTGTATATTATGACTGGGCAACACCAGGCGACTTGCTAGTCTTTATATGAATTTAGGTATGTGGATATGTTTCTATATTTCTATATATAGGATTCACTCCTAAAATAATTAACTGATCATTATTAATTTTGAATATGCTTTTAGGCATAAGGGTGAGTAATGTGAACTATATTTAGTTTAACTTTGTTTTGTGCAAAAGGGGGAAAGATGATGTTGAAACCTTTCATGAAAATTTAATTACCTTTGATTTTTGTGAAACTTAAGCAATAATTATTAAATATCAATTAATGAATATTCCCCAAATATTTATTTATTTGAAGTATTTTAAACATATTTTAGGGGCATACTATAGGCGCAACCTCCCATTTGAAAATTAAAATATACCAGATTTTCATTGAATTTGATCCATAGTTATTATTTCATTGAATTTGATCCATAGTTATTATTTCATTGAATTTGATCCATAGTTATTATTTCATTGAATTTGATCCATGGTTATTATTAGGCACTAATTAATCAAGATTCCTTGAATAATAGAATCAAACTATTCTCATTCTGTCAGCAATAAGAGAGTAGAAGTATTAACTAATTATTGTTATTTCTTAGTTATCATCACTTGTAGTACAGATTAGACTATCCAAGAAGATTATGATATGGTTAATCAACACCTTTATCCATTATAGTATTAGATTGACAAGAAGGTGCTTGTGAAATTTTTAATTTTGATTTCAAATGATGTATTTTCAAATAAGTTTCATTGTAATGCCTTTATGTTATAAATTATTTTAAACAGTTTTTTTCGTTCTATTTAAATTTAATCATTTAAATTACATTCGTTTTAAAACAATTATGTTTTCTTTTCAGAATGCTGAATAAAAGATGGAAAAAAAGCAAATTCGCACAATTTTCTTATTTCAATTAAAGCTAGGCCAAAAAGCTGCTGAAACAGCTTGCGATATCAATAAAGCATTTGGCCCAAGAACCACTACTGAATGCACAGACCAATGGTGGTTTAAGAAATTTTGTGGTGGCGACAAGAGTCTGGAAGATGATGAGCATAGTGCTCGGCCATCGGATATTTACAATGATCAATTAAGAGCCTTAGTCAAAGCCAATCCATGCACAACTGTTTGAGAACTTGTTTCTAAATTTGACATAACGTATACAACGATTTCTAACCACTTGAGAAAGATAGGAAAGATAAAAAAAAAACTTGATAAATGAATGCCTCATAAATTGAATGAAAACCAAAAGAAACACTGTTATGAAGTCTTCCAGTTTTTTACACAACAAAAACAAGTTTTTCAACTGAGTTGTGACTTGTGATGAAAAGTGGGGTTTTTACGTAGGTTCTTTTGCAATGCTCAGCTCAGTGATTAGACACTGACAAAGCTTCACAACATTTCCTGAAGCCAGAGTTACACTGAAAGAAGGTCATGCTTACTGTTTGGTGGTTTTTGACTGGTTTCACTCATTGCAGTTTTTTAATGCATGTGAAACCATTACGGCAGGCGAAGTACTGTCTACAAATGAATGAAATGCATTAGAAACTTCAATAACAACACCCAGCATTAGTTAACAGAAAAGGCCCAATTCTCCTCCACAACAATGCCTGACCACACATTGCTAAACTGACCTTGCAGAAGTTGAATGAATTGGGCTACAAAACTTTGCCTTATCTGCCATGCTCTCTAGACCTATCACCTACCGACTACCACTTTTTCAAGCATCTCGACAACTTTCTGTATGAGAAATGCTTCAAAAACCTAAGTGATATCAAAAATGCCTTCAGCAACTTCATCACTACCAGAACGCAAGATGTTTACTCGCACAAATACACTTGTTTTGTATTGGCAAAAGTGTGTTGATTCTAATGGTACTTATTTCGATCAAAAAATTTTTGTTTGAGCCGAGATATTTTTATCGAAATTTAAAAGTTAAAAGCCGCAAGAACTTTCTTGTCAACCTGATATACATTCAGTCAGTCATAACTGGTTAGAAGTGTTATTTTAATTATCTTTTTATGCTCCACCCTCCATGGATTTATATTATGGGACTAGAGCATGAAAGGATAATAATTAACACTTTTACTCAGTTATGACTGACAGAATGTAATGCAATGGATAAAGGTTTTTATTAATTTCAGTTTTAAATTCTATACAGGTTTTGGTGTTCAATATAAAGATTCCAAAGTTTGAAAAGCTTCATATGAAAAGGTCAATATTTACATTTGTTGAAATGTTGTGCAAATAACAACCAAAATCAGATTAGTTGTCCAGAAAGTCTAAATACTAATATACTGACAAACTAACCACTATTGTAAGATTATAGAGGGGGGAGGGGCTGATATACAACATATCTGACTGCTTTTAAATTTTCACAGTTTTCAATAAATTCAAATTATTTTTTTTTTTTCAATTTAAATTACTACAGTTATGAAAAGCAACACATTAAATGAACTTTTCTTTCTTTGTAGTTATCCAAATAGTCTAAATCACTCCAATTATTAATAATTAATGTACGTTTTTTTTTTTGTTTTTTTACATAGGCATCACCACATTATCAAGGCCAAGAGGCCACTCAAGGATAAGGGTTAAAGAGTGTACAGTAGAAATTGGACAATATAGTAATCATTAGTAATGAAAATTTGGTAAATTTGATAACTTATATGGAACGGCTCATCAAGAACTTATTTACGTTAGACTTGAACACAACCATATTGTAGTCAGCCGGAAAGCAGGAAAACGGAAGACAGTTCCACAGGCGTGCAGTTCTAAGAAAGAAGCTTTGTTCATGGAATCTACGTTTAGGTTTAGGCACAGATAAAGAGTGGGGAGAATTATTGATGGTGTTTACAGCTAGACGAGTGTTTCTTGTGAAAGTTTGGCGAGGGGGGACCATAGATTGAAGCTCAGTCGAGCACTTTCCATGAAAATAACGATACATCAGAGACAAACTCGCAACATCTCTTCTGTGAGATAGAGGTTGCAAGGAGGAGAAAAGGACATCTCCTACGAGGCTACAAAGTCTATTTTGAACTCTATCAAGGCAGGAAAAGTCCTTTCTAGCAGCTCCTGCCCAGATGTGGCAACAGTATTCCATCCTTGGACGTACCTGGCTCTTATATAGATAGAGAATAGAATCAGCAGTGAGATATTTACCGGATCGATAGAAAGATCCCACCATTTTTCCAGCAGCCTTGGCAACAGATTTGATGTACGTGTTCCATTTAAGATCAGGAGTAATGGTCAAGCCCAGAAGCTTGTCAAAACTTGAGGCCTCCTGAAGACGAGAGCCATTCATTTCAATTGATGCCAGATGTGGATTAGAATGTTGATGATGTAAAGAGAGAAGCTTGGTTTTAGATGCATTAAAAGTAGCCAGCCACTCCTTTCCCCATTGTACTACGTGCTCAAGATCAGAGGAGAGAGAATTGGAGAGAACTTGGTCGTTTACTGTCTTAGATATACTGACAAGTTAAGTACTATTGTAAGAGTGTAGAAAGCAGGGGAAGACTTACAATATATCTGAGTGTTTTTAAATATTTTCATCTTTCAATAAATTCAATTTTTTTTTCTATTTAAATTACCACACTTGTGAAAAGCAGTAAAAGCAAATACATGTTTTTCTTTATAGGAAGAGAAAAGTAACAGAAAAGGCCAAGATATGGCGAGTAGACGAAAACAGTTACGGGAAGAGGTAAGATAAAGACAAAACAAAGTTGATGCTGACTCGAAAATTGGTGCTAATTATGTCATCATGATATGCATATAAAACAAAAAAGTGATGGTGGATGAAAGTTATCAAAAAATGAGTGAATCTGAATCATCAAATATTGAAAATGCTGCCTTTTTTTATTTTTATTTTTTTACATAGGCATCACCACTTATCAAGGCCCAAAGACCACTCGAGGATAAGGGTTAAGAGTGTACAGTAGTCAATTGGACAATATAGTAATCGTTAGTAATGGAAATTTGGTAAATTTGTTAACTTAAGAGGAACGGCTCATCAAGAACTTATTTATGTTGAACTTGAAGACAACCATATTGTAGTCAGCTGGAAATCAGGAAAACGGAAGAGAGTTCCACAGGCGTGCAGTTCTAAGAAAGAAGCCTTATTCATGGAATCTACGTTTAAGTTTAGGCACAGATAGAGAGTAGGCGAAAATTATTAATAGTGTTTTCAGCTAGACGAGTGTTTCTTGTGAAAGTTTGGTGAGGGAAGACCATAGATTGAAGTTCAGTCGAGCACTTACCATGAAAATAACGATAAAGCAGAGACAAACTTGCGACATCTCTTCTGTGAGATAGAGGTTGCAGAGAAGTTAGAAGTAATTTGCTGAAGATTGAACTTGGAATGTCAAAATAACATGTAAATTTGAACTAATATTCTAGTTATCTCAGTCATCTGACTCTGAGAAAAAATATAGATAACTTTTAAGGTTTCTAAACTTCTAAAAGATTCTCCTTTATTAGAGGTCTCCATATTGTGTTCATCTCTATACTTGACCTGCTGAATAGAATAATATGTCCTAATGTATTAACCATTTCTTTCAGCTGTTTCACAGTGATTGTTATTCATTTCCTTCCATGCATGAGAAACTATGGACTTTACAAAACTTTTCACAATATTTACAATAGTTAACAGAAAAAAAACAAAGCAAAAAAAAAAACAAGTAGATGTTACCAGAGGTAAGAAAAGTTACTTTTTTACTTACCTGGATATGTTTTTACATGTTTTAAAGTATTTTGGATGTTTTGATTGCATTTTGCTAATACAATAAAAGTATGATTGATTTTATCTTATTCCAAAATTGTTGATGACCCTTTTCAGCAATTACAAAGACTCTTTTCGCCTTGACTAAACTTTTTTTTATTAAAATAAAAATGCTTTAAAATAATTTCAAATGCAAAAAAAAATTATCCAGGTTGGTTGAAAAGTAACTTTTATTGCCTCCAGTGATATATTCATTTATTGCTTATTTGTTTTTGCTTATTTATTTTTTGCTTATTTATTTATTGCTTTTTGCTTTTTTATTTTTGCTTATTTGTTTATTGCTTATTAATTTATTGCTTTTTTTTGCTTATTTATTTTTTGCTTATTAATTTATTGCTTATTTATTTTTTTGCTTTTTTGTTTATTGCTTTTTTGTTTTTTGCTTTGTTTTTTTGTTTATTGCTTATTTGTTTTTGCTTATTTGTTTATTGCTTATTTATTTTTTGCTTATTTTTTGCTTTTTTGTTTTTTTTATTTATTGCTTATTTGTTTACTGCTTATTTATTTTTGCTTATTTGTTTATTGCTTATTTATTTATTGCTTATTTATTTTTTGCTTTTTGCTTTTTTGTTTATTTGTTTATTGCTTATTTGTTTATTGCTTATTTGTTTATTGCTTATTTGTTTATTGCTTATTTGTCTATTGCTTATTTGTCTATTGCTTTTTTGTTTTTTGTTCACCATTTTTTCTGCTCACTACTGTAAAAAAAATCGTGAAACTTTTATATAAAGAAATATTGTTTTGAAATGATTTGAATGCATGCTACAATACTTTTGGATGATAGAAAACGTTTATTTCAATAAGTTTCTATTTATTTGCATTTAGGCTTAAACTTTATGAAATGATTTTATAATGACATGGTATTGCCTTAGATCATAGCCAGGAAGATACGCTAGAAATTTTATACTCTGTTTAAAGATGATTCTTGTAAATATTTTTATAATTGAATGCAAGTCGCAATGTATTTCTCATCCCGGCTGTGCTATTAAAAAAATGCTCCGCTGAGGTTGTTCCAGTTCTCTGTAAACTCTTTAACAAATCTTGCTTTCCTGACTGCTGGAAAACTGCTTCTGTGGTACCAATTTACAAAAACTCTGACAAAAGAACTGACCCATTAAATTTTCACCCAATTAGCTTCCTCCCTCTTTTCGCCAAAATATTTGAGTCCTTAATTAATCAAGCTCTAGTCCACCACCTTGCAGCTGCTAAACTTCTGTCTGGCCACCAATATGGATTTAGGCAAGCCCATTCTACTGCAGATATTCTAGCTGTAATCTCTGAACGTTTATACCAAGCACTGAATAAGACAGGGGAAGGGAGAGCAGTAGCCCTAGATATATCTAAGGCTTTTGACAGGGTACGGCACGATGGTCTTCTCATGAAAATAATATCCTATAGTATTACTGGACGAATGCTTAGCATAATTAAATCCTTAAATCAGAGAAGAATCCAGGTTGTCCTTGATGGGGAAAAAATATGATATAAATGCAGGTGTACTTCAGAGATCGATCCATGGACCTTTATTATTTCAGATATTCATAAATGACTTACCTGATAAAATTGTCTGCCGACAACACCATGCTCTATAGCAGGCACGTGGGGAAAACTAATGAGCACATATCTAAGGTAATGGCCGAAACCCTAGAGGAAGACCTTCAGTCTGCAGTGGAATGAGGTAAAAATTGGATGGTAATGTTCAACACTGCCAAGACAAAGCTCGTTTCCTTTAATAATTACATGAAACCTTACCAACCACCAATAGCTATAGCTAAAGATACACTACCTGAAAGTACTTTATTCAAGCTCCTGCTCCTCGGCTTAACGTTCACAGGGAACATGAGTTGGAATAGATACATTGAGATCATTGTCAAGGCTGCTGTGATAAAGGTGGGCTCTCTCTATCATGCTAGAAAGTTACTTACACCTGAAAGTATCTTGTACCTGTACAAAGCCACCATTCGCCCATATATGAAGCCACATTTGGGCTTGCACATCTGCTACAAGTCTCTCACTCCTGGACAGGGTTCAAAAGAGAGTTTCCAACCTGATAGATCCTGAACTGTCATCTAAGCTTCAGCCCCTGTCCCATCGACGAAATGTTGCATCTCTCTGCCTGTTTTACAAGTATTTTAATGATGGATGCTCTGACGAATTACAAGCCCTTGTACCCCCTCGATGAAAATACCCCCGACAAACCCAACAAGCAGCGAAGTCCCACCCCTACACAGTAGAGATTTCTAGATGTAAGAAAGTCTTCTACTCTAATAGCTTCTTCCCCAGGACTACTAGACTTTGGAATTCTCTTCCAGGTTCTTGCTTCCCCAACTGTACTGACATGCAGAAGTTCAAGTGTAATGTGAACAGACATCTTGCTGCTAAACTCCCTACATAGTACCCCTGCAACTTAGGCCCCTGATAGTAGCCCCCTACATCAAAGTGGCAATGTGCCTTGTTTGGGGTGAAAAATGTAATTTAAAAAATAAAAAAAAAAGTCAAAGAATTTCCGAAATACTAATGCTTAATCAGCAATTCATCAGATTAAAATAAAAATGTTTTCTAAAAATGAAATGTAAAAATTAAAGGAAATTCTAGAAAATAACAAAAATTTCACTGACACCCAGTTTCTGTAATATTATCCAGAGTTATTTGATAACTCAAACAGCCAACATACAAAGATAAGAGGATTTATTACTGTAAGTAAAGAATGCAAGTTGGGTAAATGGCTTATAATGCATACAGGAAATGCCCTTCTTAAGGCTACCATCATTGTTGTTGATATTCTACTTGGAATGGTTCACTGTATAAGGTGTATGTATAGGGGGGAAGGTCAGTACTTTCTTCCATGTTACTGGAGGGTGGGAATATTGTATCATTTAGATGAAATTAATTTTTATGTCTTTAATCTTTTACTACATTCCACTTATAATTATGATCCAATTTATTTTCTTCAAATTATTTTCCAGGAAGAAAAAGAAGCCCGAGAACTCAAAGAAGCAAGAAAAGTCAAAAGAGCAGAGCAGAATGCAAAATCACGTGCACTCATCGTAAGCAAACAAAACAATAAACTTTTCATAATAAATTATAATCATTGTTTGTCTGCAATAGAAAACACTAACATTACTCAAAGGTATATCATATTTTCCAAATATTTTTTTTAGTCTGACACATTGAGAATTATAGTCTTATCTGTTATATAATAACAAGAATTTCACTGTGTGGCACAGTGATGATTTTGCTGGTGCAATTTTAATTGATTGATTTAAATTATTTCATAATTTATTTAAAGAATTCGCATATTTGGATTATTCGAACTACTATTTTCATCTTGAGTATTATTTTCACAATAAGCTGATGTAACCTCTGGCTTTCTTCAGACGCATCTTGTTGAACTCTGGGAATCTGTCAAGCTCGGGAATCTGCACAGAACTCTTTATTCAATCTATTAGGGTAGCATGCAAAAGAGTGTCACTTACAACTGAATTTTATTTTATGTACTTTATCTGTTGTGAAAATAACACTAAAGATGAGAACAGTAGTCTGAATAATTCAAATAATATGAATTATTAATCCTCACCTCAAAAATTCAAAAATATAATTTTAAAAAATTGAGGATCTACACATTTGGGGTGACAAAAATTCACCAAATTTTCTTAAATGAACAATTTAATTCAAAAGGTTATATTTTTCATATTTTAATGACAGTCAGTGCAAGAACAAATTTTCAAAACAATGCAATTGAAAGAATAATTTTTACTTAAAATTTAACAGATTAGATTGCTTTTTCTTAACAATTGTTGTGAACTAACGCAGATGACTAAATCATATTTGCAATTTTAAAAGATCATGAAAGTGTATCTGCTGCACTGATGTTTAACTGAAGAAAGAACCAGTACTAACTTTTGCCATATTTCAAATCACAAATCTTGAAAGATTGAACTTACAAATTGTGTGCTTTGATTTTCAAGAAATTCTTAGGAGATAATTTTTTGGTCTGAGAGATTAATTGCAAAACTTATTGGAAAAATTTATTGGAAAATTTTAAAGGTCACAAGATATGACAAGGCATTCCAAAAGTAATGCTTCCTATTTTTTTATCCTACCTAAATGGACTAGAGGGGATTGCAAATTGCATTGTTATGATGACTGAACTTATGCATTCATGACCTGAAAGTGTCATCTCTCTGTTGTTGATATTAACGATATGAGACTCTAGAAAATAATTCCTGTCAGGAAGTACGTCAGAAGCAGAGATGCATCATTGAATTTCTGGCAAAAGTGCATTTAGAATGGTGATTATGTAGAAAAATAAATTCCAGAGTACAAAAGATCTCTAGGTTTAATGGTACCACTCCCATCTTCGTAGCTCTTCAACATTTTGAATTTAAAAACGATAGGAGTCTTTACTTTTGGAATGACCCTCATATCTGATAAAAAATAATTACCTTTCAATAAATATGAACATACTGTACGTGGGGAGCTGCAAAAATAACGTCAGCAAAATCATCTCCCTTGATTGTGATATACATGTGACTATAGACCCCTTGTGAATTTAATATTTCCTAGAAACTTCCTTTCTTGGAGGAAGCCAGCTCAACTCGCACAGGATGAATTTCATCTTAAGCAGCCAACAATGTTAGTGTGTAAATGATCACAGCAGATTCAAATGGATTTGAATTCAATATTTTCAAATCTGTAATCTGCAATCGTATCTATAAAAGCAATCACTCTTCAATTGGTTATATTTTGGTTGTTTCTATTTTTAGGATGAAGAAGAACATAGACAAAGAAGACGAGAACAGAAGGCAAAAGAAAGAAATGCACTCGATGAAGTAAGTGAAAACCTATAATTTACAACACTTTCATTGATTAGTCAGTGGTTGTCATTCTTGGACCTTTAAAGGTTGTGCGGATTGGCCAAAAGGTCATCTAATCACTACTACTTTTAAGGTCATCTGAGCCAACCTATATAAACTCAAACACACGTTACTTCAACCTCTTTTTGCTATTTTTCCTGTTATCCTTTCTTTTGAACGTTTTGATTACATCCACAACAAAGCCAATAGATATAGCAATCTCTCTTTTTCTAGTTTCCTCATTTTTGGTTGACTTCTGATTAAATGCATTGTAATAGAGGCAGATCACAGGCTAAAGCTATTCCTTCCATGACAGACACAAGCATCAGGCTCCGTATAGGCTTTAAAAGGCTTTGAATTTTGACTTTTGTCTTGGAAAGGCCTTATTTCTATTATTACCTTGAAAAAGCCTTGAAAATATGGAACATGTCTTGAAAAGGCATTGAAAATCGTATTCTTTATATTCAGTAAAAATTTGTGTCAGAATATTAAAAACAAAATCGAAGTAAATACTATTAAAATATGTTTTTTAAATATTAAAAATTAAAAAATAAAATCAAAATAAATACATTCTTCTGAAATTGCATCATATTATTTGAAGTGAAGAGTATCAGTAAGTAAAGAATTGCCTTTTAGAAAGGTTTTATTAACTGTAAAATACACGTACGCTCTTGAAAGGATCGAGCGGGAAAATGAAACAGAGGGCGCTTTTATTATGAATGTCAATCCCAAGGGGGATAACTCTTAACAACAAATTAAATCATAACATTTTCCCCGTCCTAAAGTATTCAAGTAAGGGGTAATTAATTATAGACAAATTTTTTTTTTTTTTTTTTTTTTACAATCACATAAGAATCATTTTATTTACAAATAACATATGAACCCAAACTGCAGTTTTTTCAGTATTTAGTCACAAAATCCTTATATTTACTAGGGAATTGTCGAACTCGGGACGACCTCCGCACAGATTGGCAGGAATGCTGATTTTCAGTATTATTTTTTAGTGAAATCTGATTTTCTTCAAGATCAGACGATTGATTTTTGTCTTCCTCATGACCAATGTTTTCATTAGTAGAAGGTTCAAATAAAGTCTCTGAAGTAGTAGGATTATTATTAGAGTTTTCTTCATTTGATGAGTTTGGAGCTAAGTCTCGAACGTTGACAGTGGTTTCAGTACCAGAAGGTAGTTGAACATAAGCGTAGTGGGGGTTGACATCTATTAGGGTGGCAGGCGTTACAGGAGGGTCATGTTTACTTGTTTTAGTGTGGTTTCTAATATATATTGGGCCTGGTTTAACCCAAGAAGGAATTGAAATTCCGGAAGCAGATTTACGACTATATTTAAATAGTCTATCATGGGGAGTCATATTAGTGGCAGTACAAAGTAATGATCTAATTGAATGAAGTGCGTCCGGTAGTATGTCTTCCCAATAAGGTAGTTTCATTTGATTAGAATGTAATGTTGTTTGAATGGCCTTCCATTAGGTACCGTTGAGTTTTTCAATCTGTCCATTACCTTCAGGATGATATCTACTTGTTTTAGAAGTAGCAATTCCTTTTTTGTGTAAAAAATCCTTTATTTCTCTTGCTAAGAAATCAGAAGCACGGTCAGTATGTATCATGTCAGGCAAACCAAAAATTGAAAAGAGTTTGTTTAGACAGTGGATAATGGTTTTGCTTGTCATATCTCTGCAAGGAAAAGCGAAAGGAAAACGGGAATACTCATCAATTAGAGTAAGTAGATATTTGTTGCCATGTATAGAAGTAGGTAGAGGGCCTTTAAAATCAAGATTTAATCGTTGAAAAGGTAATATGGCTTGAATGAGAGTCCCTCCATTGGTATTGGCGAATTTGGGTTTCAGTAATTGACAGGATGAGCAAGAGTCAGTAATATTCTTAATTTGATCCAAAGTAAAAGGGAGGTTCCTCGTTCTTATAAAATGGCTTAGTCTTGAAACACCAGGATGACATAATTGTTTATGTAAATCACGAAGATCTTGTAGATTGTAAGTAAGAGCAGAGATGCGAGAGAATGTGTCAGCAGCAATATTTTCAGGTCCAGGTCGATAAACTATAGTGAAATTGTATTGGGATAATTCTATACGCCAACGACATATTTTGTCATTCTTAATTTTTGATTTTCTTTTATTGTCGAATATGAAGCTGATGCTCTTCTGATCTGTGATGACTTTAAAGTGCCTGCCGAGTAGAAAATGTCGCCACTTACGGAGAGCTTCTACAATAGCGGCTGCCTCTTTTTCTACTGCATGGTGCTTAATTTCGTTAGTATTGAGAGTTCTTGAAAAAAATGCAATAGGACGACCTTCTTGATTTAGTGTTGCAGCAATGCAATAGTTACTAGCATCCGTTTCTACTTCAAATTCTTTATTTGGATCTACCGTTATTAAAGTGGTGTCTTTTAGATCATTTTTCAATGTTTGAAAAGATTTTAATACAGATGGAGGTAGTGGAAATTCTTTGTTTTGATTTAGTAATAAAATTTTATCAGAAAATTTTTTAATGAATTTGCAGTAATAGGAAAACATTCCAACTATTCTTTTTTGAGATTTAAGATTCAGCGGAGGTGGCATTTCGAGTAATGGTTTTAGTCTTTGATAATCGGGAGCTATTTGATTATTTTCTATGGTGTAGCCGAGTAGAGTAATAGAACTAGAAGAAATTATGCTTTTATTTTCATTTAAAGTGATGTTATATTGTTTAGCAATTTTGTAGAATTTTTGAAGATTGTAATCGTGTTCTTCTTGATTTTTTCCACATATAGTTACGTTATCAACATACACAAAGGTATCGGTTAGATTTTCTTTTTCTATAATATAGTCTATGCTCCTCTGGAAAGCACTTACTCCATTGGTGACGCCAAAAGGAAGACGAGTAAATTGAAAAAGTTTGCCACTTACTTCAAACGCAGTGAATTTACGATCAGCATGATTTATAGGTATTTGGTGATAAGCAGATTTTAGGTCGAGAGTAGAGAAGATGTTATATTGAGCGATGTCGTCTACCATCTTATTGATATTAGGCATTGGGTAAGCGTCTAGTTCCGTGAATCTATTAATGGTATCGCTGTAGTCGACTACCATTCTTTTCTTATGATTCTCATTCGAAGTTACAAGAACTTGCGCTCGCCACGGAGATATCGAAGGTTCAATTATGCCTTCTTTCAACATTCTAGCAGTCTCTTCTTTTATGAATTTGTTGGCGGCAAAAGTGTAATGTCGGGATTTTGTCGCAATAGGAGTAGTATGAGGAGAAAGATTAGAAAAGAGAGGAGGGGGTGGAACGTTTATGGTAGGAAAAAAATTATTCGTGTTTATAGCTCCAATTATAAGTTTGTCTCTAGGACCGTCGAATTTAAGTGTTACTTTTTTATATTTTTTTAAAATATCTTTTCCGATTATTAAATCAATGAAAAGGTTTTCAATGATTTCAATTGTTATTCCAGTATGGGTTTTATCTTTCAGTATTAAATCCACGACAGCTTCGCCAGTTATTTTAGCATGTTGATCGGAAGCAGCCAGAGCTATAGTTTTGTTTTTGGGTATTGTGAAGAGTTTAAGTTTTTTAGCAGTATTTTCATTAATGAATGTTTTTACACTGCCGGAGTCCACCATAGCGTTCACGAAGTGCCCGTTAATTTGGCATTGAGTGAATGTGACATCTTTGGAGTTAGTTCCTAGTCAGGATAGAGAAGGTGAGGGGTAGTCAGAGTCGTCATAAAAAACAGCAGTATGAGTGTTAGAAATAGAAGATTTACACACTTTAGCCCAATGACCATTTTTTTTGCATTTTTTACATTCGGCGTTTCGTGCAGGACATAAATATCAAGGATGACGTGATTTTCCACAGAAAAAACAAACCCCTTTTGGATGCATATTTTCTTTAGTCACAGCTATACGATTGTAGCCCGAAGGATTATTTGTAGCTGCTACAGTAAAGTTATTTGCGTAGCTTATCGAATGCTTTTCTGCTTGTTCAAGAGATCTGGCCGTGGCATATGTGTCTTGTAAAGTCAGGATGGGTTTTTCTAACAGTCGTTGTCGGATGGACGAAGAAGAAATTCCACCGATGAAAGCTTCCCGAATGTATTGATTTTTGTTTTCTTCAGCAGAAACCGCTTCGAAGTTACATGTTTTGGCAAGCATTTCCAATTGTAGTATGAAGGCATCTATATTTTGTGTTGTTTGTTGCTTCGTCGTCATCAATCGATATCTATTATAAACAATATTTTCAGGTTTTAAATAAGCGGCGTCCAATGTTCTTAATGCACTATCGTAGTCGGTTTTATCGCTTATTAAATCGAAAACAGAGGCTGAAATACAATTGATCAAGGCAAAGAAATTATCTGAAGTGTTTTCGATTAATCCGTTATTATGTGAGCGGATATAATTCTGGAGGGTTAATTTCCAATGCCTATAGGATTTTTCGGAATTAGGGCATGTAGGTTCCACCTCGAATCTGTCGGGACGTAAGATTCGATCCATTATTTTTTTTTTTTTTACAGTTAATAAAATTGAAGTGAAGAGTATCAGTAAGTAAAGAATTGCCTTTTAGAAAGGTTTTATTAACTGTAAAATACACGTACGCTCTTGAAAGGATCGAGCGGGAAAATGAAACAGAGGGCGCTTTTATTATGAATGTCAATCCCAAGGGGGATAACTCTTAACAACAAATTAAATCATAACATTATTTCTGGTATTGTTGATACAAGAATTATACCCACTGATCACAAAATTGAAATGAATACTATTAAAATATTTTTAAATATTAATTAAAATATCAGTTTTTTGGTTTATTATATCATTCTTTATATATCAAAGTTTGTTTTAAAAACTTTAATTTTGTCTGGAAAAAGGTTAGAAAAGCCTTGAAAATGGACATTGAAAATCTATGAACCCAGAGCATACAAAGCAGTTACTTAAACTATATAAGTTCTCACGAAGACATATATCTGCAAAACTACATGTTTTATACATTCAGCATTTTCTGTTGTACATCATTCTTTATTACTTGCCTAAGTAAAATTATTAAATTTTGATATAATATGTTGTTTTTCCTTTTCAACAAAATGTCACTTTCAATTTAATATTCAGCAATTCAGGTACAATACCTACTTTCTCATGTACAAGTATTGAACTTTCTTTCAGAATAAAAATTTGCACACAATCTTTGATTTTTCTATGAGAGCCTAAAAATTGTCTGATTCAGCCAATTGCTAACTCTTTGCAGATTCATAGTTATCACCAAGCACTGTATTGCTTTTTAAAACTAAATTAAAGAATTAATACCTTGCAGACTCTGCCATAGTTTGAAATTAACACATGAGAAAAAAAGAAGAATACTTAAAATATTTGAAGTTTATTTCATATGATTATTGATATTTATTGACTAATTTTATAGAGAAAAAAACAAACTAAACTGTTAATATTAGTTTATATCTTGCTGTAACATGGTCGTTACATTTTAACACTGATCTGATGTGTATGAAAGTCTTGCAAAGAAACAAAGAAAAGAAATTTGACACAAGTTTTTTTTTTAAAGAAAAGGCATTTATTACCAGTCGTTTCCACACCAAGCCACCTGACATGTACTTTCCAAGCCAGTAACAATATGGTTGTATTCCTGCTTTTCCCCTTGGGTCAATTAACAGTTTCTTAGTCTGCAGTTACAACCAGCTGTTATGTCTGTAATTTGCTCCAAAGTGTATGGTCATCTGAAAATTTTGTTAAAAATTCAGAGATAACTGAGTCTTGAATCTTGTTTCAAAGTTCCTGTCATGCCACTACATGGTTAAAAAAGACTTTGCTTTGTCGACATGTGCTTAAAAGTTTCGCTCTACCACATGTTTTTTTTCCTTTGTTTTTTTTTTTTCCTTTCTTATCCTCCGATCCGGCTGTGACATTATGCTCACACCATGACTTAGTCATTTGCATATATGTCAGTGGTTTTGTTACATTGCTTCTTTCAGTTATTGAACACATTGGTAGAAATTTTATAAATATCCTTTTACTGTTATTGAAAAAAACGTCAATCTTATATTAATAATGTTATCAGGTAATTTATGATCTATGTTTCAGAATTTTTTAGATGAGGATTAATTATTTGTATTATTTGGATTACTGTTTTCATCTATTATATATTATTCTGATAGCATTTCAGTCAATCTCGGACCATCTTCAATAAAGCTGCAGCAACTTGTTTTTTTAAAAAGCTTACAATATTCAGAGCACCAACATCTAAATTACAAAAAAATCAAAATGTGACGATAGTTGTAGAGGAATTGTAAACGCAACTGTAAAAGTTTCATCCTTGTTTTATTAAAGAGTTTCATTCATTCTATTTTTTAAGATTAAAGACTAATTTTTTTTTAAATCCTTACCATAACATTTACTTTTTAATTAAAAAGAAAAGTTGCCATAGCTTCTTTTTTTAAATGTTTTCATTTTATGAAAGTATCGTTGGGTTGTTGGTTTTCTCTTAATAGTCGCATATAGACTACATTTTATATTATTAATGTTATCAATTTTGTTACATTACAAACATTCGTCACAACTTTTTTTTTAATGCTTTGATTTAATAAAATACATCAATGAATCGATCGTCCTAAATTATGAGATGAAAAAATGAACGAATCTCTTAATAAAAGAGTGAATTATTGTAAAATAGCGCCGATCAGAGATTAGATCAAGCAAAACATTGCGAGAATAACATTCAAGATGAGAACAGTAGTCCAAATAATATAAATTATCATCTGTCTACATGTTTCTCTCACATTAGGATAAGTTTTAATGGTATGGATTTTATTTTATTAATTCAATGATCAAACGATATCTTCTGCAAATTTCTGAGTTAAAAAATAATAATTTTCATGAGTATTGATAAGCATGCATCAGCTCTTAATAAGCTTATCAGACTGTTTATCATTTCTGTTAAAATCCTTTGATTATTGGTATAATTGACCCTGCAACCACTGCCTGCTAGATCAGATATTTAACAGAATAGAAAATAACTTATCAGTTGGAAAAATGTAAGATTACAAAGAATGTTTGATCTTACATAAGGCTTAAAACGATCAGCAAGTTGATTGAATCAAACCCCTTCAACTAGCATTGTAGCAATTGTTATATTTTTCTTTTTAATCAGTGAAAAAATAAGACGTAAACATAGGCACCCTTACTACGGAACCATTGAGATTGATTAAAGTTGAAAACACTGGCGAATTTATAAATAGAACTGAAAGAAACAAACGCTTCTGTATTTTTTTATACGGTAAATAAAACAATAAAAAAATGTATTAAAAAAAAAGAAGACCTGTACAATATATAATTTCCTTTTTTTCATAAAACATAGACACACAAAAGGGAGGTTACTTATAATACACAACGAACGAAAGAACGTATTGATTTATCTCCCTTAGATTGATTTGAAAGTTGTCTCCCTTAGACAGGTAATTGGACTTTTGCTATCTATCTATATATCTATAAAAGTGAACGTGTCTGTGTATGTGCCTGTGTACATTTCCCTACGCAATAACTCTGCCACTTTTAAGTTTACAGACTCTAAATTTGATATACAGGGTACTGAGATTTGGGAAAATCTTTGTGATCGATTTTCGGACAGAAATTTGGCTGTTAAAGGGTCAAAGTTCAACGATTTGACCTTTGAGACTCTACCAAACTCCTCCGACAATTTTGGGTATAAACAATTGAAATTTTAGAATTTAATAACTTGATTTGAGCTTAAAATAATAAATTTGAAGGGGTCATAATAGGGGCAAAGTTTAAAAAAATTTTATCTCTGTAGTCTCTACCAAATTACTCAGATAATTTCTGATCTCAATATTTATAAATTTTACATCAAGGGTATTCAGAGATAGGGTAAGCTTTTTAATCGGTTTGGGTCGAAAATTTGAGCTACCAATATATAAATGTATGTATGTATGTTTGCATGTCTGCCTAAAACTTTCGACAGAGGCGACGGATTTTCACAAGATTAGTATTGTTTTGAAGCTCGACCCTTCAGACAACAAGTACCGAAAATTGGCTAAAAACATTAATTTCTTCCCCCTCCACTGGGCACTTTTCTATAGGAAGGGGTCGCTTTTTTCACCGATATTTTCGCAAGTCATCCCCTGTTTTTGATTGTCTAGCCTTAATTTAAACTTATGTCACTTCCGGTTTGGCAGTGGTCATAACAGCAAAGACGTCATGATTTTTTCCCGTTCTTTTCCTCCTTCGTGGTACGAGTTTGAGTCTGCCTTCCTACGACCACTTTTTTTTTTTTTTTTTTGCTTAACACAGCACCAAACACCCTGGTAACGCCGGGTACCCATGCTAGTATATCTATAAAAGTGAAATTGTGTGTGTGTGTGTGTATACCAAACTCCTCCGCCAATTTTGGGTCTAGACACTTGAAATTTTAGATGCAGCTTCCTTGGACATGGATCAAACTTTTTAATTTGATTTGAGCCCAAAATAATAAATGTTAAGGGGTCAAAATTAGAGTCAAAGTTTTAAAAAAAAAGTGACCTCTACGGTCTCTACCAAATTACTATAGGGCAAGCTTTTTAATTGGTGTTTGGCCGAAAATTTGGCTGCCAATGGATCAGAGTTCAAAAGATTTGACATTTGCAGCCTCTAGCAAACTATTTTGCCAATTTTGGGTCTAAACATTTGAAATTTTATATAAAGGGTATTCAGACATGCAGCAGGCTTTTTAATCAGTTTTTGGCCGAAAATTTGGCTGCCAAGAGGTGAAAGTTGAAAGAGTTGGCCTTTGCAGAGTCTTCCAAACTCCTCCGCCAATTTTGTGTCTAAACACTTGAAATTCTAGATGTAGGTTACCTGGACACGAGTCAAAAGTTTTAATATATATATATATCTGCACATAAAGTTATGAACAGTATATAGGGCCCGAGGAAAGCCGGCTGAACTGCTAGTAGAAATTAAAAACACATGCTCGAACTTAATATTGACCAACACATGCATAAATCTTTTTCACCTCTCCTTTCCTTATTTCCCCCCTTTCATCTTGTCCTCACCCACTACAGACACTATCTCTTTGCTCTTTCTCCTCTCCTTAATTTAAATTAGTTAAAACTTTCTGTATACAAAGAATGTTACATTCTTGAGTTTGGCTCTCAAGTCAACACCACAGCCTGATGAAGTAATGTCTCTAAAATGAAGCATTGCAGAAACGTGTATGCACATATTGCAGCTAATGTTTGTATAAACACGCTCTGTTCATTCATCAAGCACTTTTTGGTAAACACAAGGGGTTTCAGTGGATTTACATCTCGGAAACTAAAAGCATACAACCATATATATATATATATATATATATATATATATATATAAAATAAATTTTGGATTTTACTTGTGCAAATGGAAATTCAATTAACTTTCTTGAAGTTATATATTTGGATTTTATCGTCACTGGATTATTTATCTTCCACCAGACTATCCATTCACGTGCAATCATCTTTTTCTTCAGCATATTCCCTCTGCTTCACTTTTTTGTTATCAAGTATGATCTTTGACTTACTTGTTTCATCAAATACTTTTGCATGCAAAATCCGATCCCGCATTTTGCTAATTCCTACCCTCTGATGAGAAGGAAAGTATTTCTTCGAAACTCCGCGGATTAAGGACTATCCACTTATCTAATGTTTCCTTTTCAGATTAAATATATTTTTAACACATTTCAAAGTGTTTTTTAACATGTTTTATTAACTGTTTGCTCGTATATATATATATATATATATATATATATATATATATATATATATAATTTTTGTGATTCAATGAATTTAAAAAATTTATGTTGTGAAATGTTTGAGTTTCATATTAAAGATTTTTATTATTCTATGTAAGGAAAAGAATATATTAGAAATATTTTAACTCCTTATCCTATAGGGTTTCGATGTCTACCATCTCTTCAGAGGAGAAAATATTAGCAAATAGCTATAATGGTATACACCTTATTTGCTAAAGTCAGTGAGACATAGAAAATCATTATTAAAAAAATTATTAAAAATTGAATGAGTAATTAAAAGTCATAGAGTAAGGGAAGTTAAGGAAAAAGATATAAAAGTTTACATCCAAATTGTACGGTAAAATCCGAGGTGACTGTCCTTGAAAGCAGTGTGTATATCAAGCAATTCTTATTAAGATGGGATAATACTTATAGAATATTACTGCCAGTAATATTTTGTAAATCTTATAATCACAAGTTTCCATACCAGTTAATTGTTGTTGGATAATTTTATTCTGAAGAAATATATATATATATATATATATATATATATATATATATATATATATATATATATATATATATATATATATATATAAAGTTTTATGATTTTTATTTCACTACTTTTTGTGAACAAAAGCGAAGGACCACTTGAAATTTAAAAAAAATATATTAAATATAAAAAACAACATTGTTTTCATGCTTTGAAAGCTCTCATAACCTTGAAATTACTATTCTAGAAGTATATGTAGACTTTTTACTATTTCATATATATATATAGCTCCATTAAATTGTGAGTGTGTGAAGATATACTCCTCACACACTCACTTAAAACATTTTTATGGCCTGACAAAAATTAACCAAGAGATTTCATCCAGACACAAACACATATGCAGAGCAGACACTGAAATTGAGCAATTAACTATCTCTATTCCATGAATCCTAAGTCACACATTTTTTATGAGTAAATCAACTAATGGTTGACTGCTTCATTGTTATATGATCTGGACTCTGCATATTAGGAAATAAGCAATATTTTATAATAGAAAAATACATATATTTAATGTTTTTCAGGATGAAGAACATAGACGAAGAAGACATGAAAGAAAATTAAAAGATGGAAACATGGTTGAATATGTAAGTCGTATTTTTTTCTTTTCTTGTTCATTCTACTATTGCAAACTTGAAATTTGGTTTCTGAGCATTGATTGTTGTAATCAAGTTATATTTATCCTTTTTTGTATAAAGAAGTTTGTGAGAATGCTAAAAAAATCTTTTATCTTATTACATCTCCGATCCAGTTTCAAACGTTTGAATTGATTCCAGTTCCAGCACTTAGACTTAGGGTTAGTTTCGCTCTGCTCCAGCTATATCCCATCACATGCTCGACTCATAAAGGCAGAGATCCTCATATAATACGGAGTCAGGTATGGGCTAAAGTACTTATGTCCCTGTTAAAGCTTCTGTGTATACAGTTAAAGAATGAAGCAAGAATGGCAGGCTATTTTGGCAATTTAGTAGAAAGCATAAAAGTTCAATTGAAGCAAAAAAAATGGGAAAGAGGACACAAAATCCAGAGAATTGAGTTCTATCATTTTTTGGGTTCTGCTTTGATTTTTTCGAAAATATCAATAACTCAACAATGCTGCAAGAAAAATAATATCAAAATAAAGAAAGACAGGCAAATATGATGGAAAAAAGTCTTTCAAAATTATCAGTATCACAAAGGCCTATTGGAGCTAAAGTTCACAGATATTGTAAACTGACAGTCAGTGACTTCCTCAGTTGGAAGGATTTCTCATAGAGTCAATTATAGATATGAGAGGGAAATCAATATGTGGATCGACCATATTACATAAATACATTCATTTCAAAATCATTTAAAGTCAATTGACAAGCATCAGATATAATACAATATTTTCTTTCATTTTTAAAATATAGAGATTTTAGAGAGATATAGAATGGGGAGCAATGATACACCAACCTTTTTCCATTGGGTACACGTTAAACATTATTCCATATATAATGTTCTTAGTAAGTAAGGTCTATAATGTAAATTAGTTCAACAGTTTTTGGTTCAAACAAAATAAAAATCCGACAATCTCGAATGTTTGATGGCTCTCGTGGGGAGTTACACTTATCAGTTCAGGTCGCCATGAATTCATTCCTTTAAATCCATGTGATTTAAATATTTTTCCATCTTTCTTCCTCCTCCTTTCATGTTCTCAGTATTCCCAATTGATGGCCTTGCGTCATTTAATTAGGGAGTCATCCTCTTCACGATTACATAAATGATTGCATTTTTCAGTTCAGACACAAACGACTTTCTGCCCATCTTACAACATTCGATCAAAGCAGGAAAGTGTCTTTCAGACAACACACACCGTTGTCCATGCATGGGTGTCGCCCACACATGCACATCAGTTAAACAAACTAAAGAGTTGTTGATTGACTAACCCTGATGACATGTTTCATTTCCATTTTGGCTTACATGCTGTGATTGCTGTGTCTTATGGTGATGCTGTATTTGCTGGTTACCTAGCATCAAGAGCGTCACCATCTTTGATTTTAAATTCAATTTGTAGTTCTAGTTCAATCTCACATGTGAAACTGTGCGTACATTTAAACAAAATAGGTCTTTCATGTAATTGCTACATATCTTTTTGGCTTGTATCTTGGACATTTACCATGCTGCAATTTCCGGTTTAATTGCAAGAATTGTATTTTAGAAAAGAAAAGTTTATTTTTTTTATTATTTCATAATTGCTTTTTTCGTTTTTCGTTAGAACATGGAAGAAGAACAGAAACGAAGAAGACATGAAAGGAAACTAAAAGAAGCAAAAGAGGTAAATTATCGTTTCATTGTTTTTCTTTAATAGAACAGATTTAAGTGTTAAGTAATAATCAGTTCTAAGTGACATGTTTTTTGGAGGTTGAAGGTGCAGACTATACTAAGAATACAATTATGAATTACTTAAGATTTCTGCCTGGTCATGGTCAATAGAGAAAACTACTCCATGGATTAAATAAATAGCTTCAGTCAAAATTCCATACAGATTATCAAGTTTGAAAGTCAGATATACACCTGACGAGGGGATTACTTCGTGAAATATATAGCATCACAGATATGCCACCTGATCACCTAACACAAGAACATATTACATGTAGGAATTTATATAAAATATGTATGTACGTGTATATATATATATATATATATATATATATATGTGTAAGTGTATGTGTGTGTGTGTATATATATATATATATATATATATATATATATATATTTGAAAATAATACATATGCCGGAGGTACCAAAGTGGTCAAAGGGAAAATTATTCCCAACTCGCATTTAGGTAAAAATGCGCTTCCATATAAATAATTGAATTCATTCAATAAGTATTGCTAACAAAAACAAACAAACAACATCTATATATATATATATATATATATATATATATATATATATATATATATATATGTATATAAAGCTGAATGTGTGTGTGTATGTCTGGTCACGAATAGGCTCCTATATGGTTGACTATTTTAAAAAACTGATTATATATAATGATAGAAGATGTATCGAGACACAGGAATGGGTATCTTTGATTTGGCAGAACGGTGATTCATTAAAAGTGTGGGGTCTGCTTACGCGCTTGGTCCACAAAGTATGGAAATAAAAAATTTACAAATTAGACAAAAACGTTTACAAGTGTTTTTGATATAGATGTACATAATAATACTTTGATAAGTATGTTTTAACTTAAATAGGGATGGCATAATAAAATTGTGGGGGTCTGCGTTCGTGCATGGCCTCCATAGAATGGAAAATAGGCACAAACTTTAATAAAGACTTTTCATATCTATCTGCGTAAGTATACTTTGATAATTATGTTTCAGTTTAAAGAAATATGATATAATAAAATTATGGGGTGTTCGTTCGCACCTGACCTCCATAGAATGGAAATATGTCACAAAGATTAACAAGGTTTTTTAATATAGATCCACAGAATATTGTGATAAGTGTTTCAGTGTGAACAGGTATGGTATAATAAATTATGGGGTTTATCTATTTTATTTTTATTTTCATCATATTTTGCTTTGGTTTTGATACCCCCAAATTCGAAGCTATCTCTTTACAACCCTTCCTTTTCATAATCTATCATACTTTCATAAATCAGAGTCCATTTTCTGTAGGCTGTTTTTGAATCCAGTCAACGACGGGTACTTTTGCTAGTATATATATATATATATATATATATATATATATATATATATATATACACACACACACACACATGTAACAATTCAATGAAGTGAAACTGCATAACTGGTTCCACTATTATATCTTAAGTTGCTTCAGTCTGTCTTTACCATTACATAACTGCATTGTTCTGCCTTCTACAAATCTACATTCTTGTATAGCTGTTTTATACTCTGTATAAACCTAATTTTCATTTATATATAAAAAATCATAGCAGTAATAGAAAATAATGTAATATTAAAAGATAACAGTAGTAATAATAATAATAATGTAATAATAAAAAATATTAGAAATAATAAAAATTTAATGCAATAATAATAAATAAATCATTAATTGGAAGACTGGACTTCTTCTGTTTCACAAGACAATTGACACACTCTAAACGATGTGTCTACAATGTGGAGCATAGTGAAGTAAAGGATACACAATCTCCAACCACACTTCCAACTTTCTGATATGAGGAAAATCCAGCTCCTCAAAAAGAGTCATTCTGGATTGGGAAAAAATTCAAATTGCTTTTAGTCTAGAAGCATTTCTCATTCACTGAATGAGGACAGAACAGATAATACAATTTGAATTATTTATTTCCTATGAAGTTTTAAAAATTAGGCACAAGGCAATCAAAAGTGTGAGTTGTGGAGAGATTGGTGGTCATCTTCTGTTTATCCTATTCTTTGTTAGCATAATCACAGTCACTACAATATCATATATACTCAAGCGGGCCATCCTATTTAAAATATCCCCAATTTTGGAACTTTGATCTTAACTAAAAAATGATTGATATGCTCTAAAACAATTTAAAAACAAAAAGAAATAATTGTACTGATATAGTGGAAGATCCTGACCCCACCCCCACAGGAGAATGGATTACTCAATCTATAAAGACGCTAGAAATCAGTAACCCGATGGCAAGTAAGTCCTGATACATTGGCATTCAAGATACTTTCGATTGTCAATATCTATTTGTTACATTATACCGTTGTACAATAAACTTGTCATAACTTACTCTGTGTGTTGAGTCTTGTTATTTTATACTGATTATATTCCTCCAGGGATATATCATGTACAAATCATGGTTTCAAAATCTTTAATCATCTTTCCTTTTTGGTCCCCCGACAAAAGGAGGGTGAACCTGTAAATTCACCCGTGTCTGTTCGTCTGTCCGCACTTTTCTCAATAACTACGCATTGGAATTTTTTGAAACTTTGCACAAACATTAAACATGATATAAGTAAAAAAAAAAAGTAACAGAATGGATTTTCCAGGAAAACTCTGCCCCCCACCCTCCCCAGGGTGCCTTTCGGGTTAAAATGGCTGAAATTGACACTTTTGTGCCTATTAAAAAAAATTGATGCCTTGGATTTTTATAAAACTTTCTGAAAAGTTATAACTAACTGATTCCTGTATAATTTTGTTTGTCTAATACTTTGCGATAACTCTTGGGTGTGCTCCAGGGGCTCTTTTAGAGCTAATAAAAACACTCCATTTTTGGGACTATTTTACCATATTTGTCCAAATTTTCTGTGTATGTTTATTTAGCAGTTTTGCATGGTGCTGAACTCAAATTTAAATATGTTAAGGTCTTGGGGACTTTTGGTGGGGCAAATGATGGACTTAGTCATTTCTTTTTTTGCATGGTACAGAACTCAAATTTACAAATTTATGTTAAGGCCTAAACCTGCACCATTTGTTCATTTTCACCAGGATTTGACGTCCCCTGGGGACTTTTAGGGCTGGGGGGAGGGAGTGAATGGGGCAATGCTGAACTTTTTTTTATTCCTTATTTACTCTGCACTCACGGGGGACCATGCATGCTTCACTTGTTTTTTAAACTTGATTTTCTTCTTTAGAAAGATGAAGAGGAACAGAAACGAAGAAGACGCGAAAGAAAATTGAAAGAAGCAAAAGAGGTAAATTATTTGCTGTATTTATTGTTGTTGTTTTCCTTCCCGAGTAAAAAATAACCAACGAAATATAACATTTGTTGTTGTTGTTAACTGAGCTCACAAAGATCGTGCCTCAGGTATGTCTGATCTGCATTAAATTGTTTTTGTTGCTCACATATATTTGTTATCCTTTTCTTTCTTTTTATTGATGTTTCACCCCAAACAAGGCACAGGACTACTTAGTTGTGAGGAGCTACTATTTGGGACCAGATTTGCAGGAATACTATTCATGGAGTTGGGTAGCGAGATGTCTGTTCACATTACATTTGAATTTCTGCATGTCAGTACAGATAGGGAAAAAGGGGCCCAGGAGGGAATTCCAAAGTGTAGCAGTGTGAGGGAAAAATTATTTGAGTAGAAGGCTTTATGGCATCTAGGGATCTCTACAGTGTAGGGGTGGGATTTTGCTGCTTTTCGGGTTTGTCAGGGGTATTGTCGTCGAGGGGTTACTACTGCTTGGAATTCTTCAGAGCACTTGCTATTGAAATACTTGTAAAGCAGGCACAACGATGCCATGTTTTGGCGATGTGACAGAGGTTGGAGTTTAGTTGATAGTTCAGGACTTATTTGGTTGCAAGATTACAGCTTTTTACAACAAAGCTCAATGGTTGCATGTGAAAGGAATGATGAAGAGGCAACATTATCACTGTCACTCCATTAATTTGCAGTTCTGCATCTGACATTTCATTGCTTGCCACATGCAGAGACCAACGCACCAACAGATCCTGATACCAGCTCCCCATGGATTTTCACCAGAGCCCTGTTAACTGGGTAGCTCTGGCACTACCACAGTGAGATAAAGTTGAATTTTAAGAATTTGTTGTTGTTATTGCTGCTGTTGCAACACCAGCAGCAGCAAAAGCATTCGCCCTAGTTATGTTGAATCAGCTTCTTTCATGGTCTGCACAACATCCTGAAAATGGCTGCCAGTGCACCGCAGTCCTGAGCATGATTGCACAATATGGCTAATCAAGCACAATTCTACTGAAGACCAGCCACCTATGGACTTGAGAGCTTAGCTGTTTTTTCTGATTGCTGTCACTTCCATCCTCACGTCCTCAGCCATCCACCTATATTCTTGCACCACCCAGGCAGAGAAGCATAGAGGATTACATTGTAAATTAATTCTCCCTCAAAAGAATTTATTCTCCCTCTAATAAAAAATAACAACAATAATAATAAATAATGTAATAATAAAAAAAGATTAGAAATAATAAAAATTTAATTTAATAATAATAAATATTAAAATTAATTAAAAGACTAGACTTCTTCTGTTTCACAAGACAATTGACACACTCTAAACGATGTGTCTACAATGTGGAGCATAGTGAAGTAAAGGTTACACAATCTCCAACCACACTTCCAATTTTCTAATGTGAGGAAAATCCAGCTCCCCAAAAAGAGTCATTCTGGATTGGGAAAAAAATTAAATTGCTTTTAGTCTAGAAGCATTTCTCATTAACTGAATGAGGACGATAAATTATATGCCCAAACCATCACAGACCATAGTAAAACAATCAAACCACTTTAATCCATTCGTCACCTTATCAACATATTGGATGTTCTGTGACTAAAATTGCCTATTTTTAGAACACAATATCACAGGGTTGCTTCCTAGCTGAATACCACATGATCATTTTCAAGTTTAATGTAACAAGATGAATGACAAAAACTTTACATTGAGGTGTTGGCAGAAAAAGTGGTTGAGATACAGTTGGTTCATCAACAATGAAAAATTTGGTAGAAGTTGTCATTGTCAAAAACTCCAAAGACCTGGCAATCAAACCACCTTCACTGATCATTTATTAATCATTAAATACAATATTCTTCTTCTTTTTTTCTTTATACTAAGGAGGCACCACTTACTATGATCAAACCCAAACGCAACAAGGATAAGGATTAATGAGATGGATAAACTGCCAGCAATGATGAACAATAGTAGTAATGACTATAATGGACAAAATTTGATTATTATAAGAGGACGGCATGACAACTATTTGTTGATATTGAAATTGAAGATGAAAATGTGACAGTCTACAAGGAATCAATTCTCTGCTAATGTGTTATACAGATGTGAAGTTCTTGGAAAGAAACTCTGTTCATAAAAATTCTGTTTGTTTTTATGTACACACAAGAAGAAAGGAAAGTTCTTTACATTTGTGGTAGGAAGAAAATTTCTTTCTGTGAACATCTTACAATGAGAAACCAGAGATTGGAGGTCAGGTGTGCACTTATGGAAAATTTCTTTCTGTGAACGTCTTACAATGAGAAACCAGAGATTGGAGGTCAGGTGTGTACTTATGGAAAATTTCTTTCTGTGAACGTCTTACAATGAGAAACCAGAGATTGGAGGTCAGGTGTGCACTCATGGAAAATTTCTTTCTGTGAACGTCTTACAATGAGAAACCAGAGATTGGAGGTCAGGTGTGTACTTATGGAAAATTTCTTTCTGTGAACGTCTTACAATGAGAAACCAGAGATTGGAGGTCAGGTGTGCACTTATGGAAAATTTCTTTCTGTGAACGTCTTACAATGAGAAACCAGAGATTGGAGGTCAGGTGTGTACTTATGGAAAATTTCTTTCTGTGAACGTCTTACAATGAGAAACCAGAGATTGGAGGTCAGGTGTGCACTCATGGAAAATTTCTTTCTGTGAACGTCTTACAATGAGAAACCAGAGATTGGAGGTCAGGTGTGTACTTATGGAAAATTTCTTTCTGTGAACGTCTTACAATGAGAAACCAGAGATTGGAGGTCAGGTGTGCACTTATGGAAAATTTCTTTCTGTGAACGTCTTACAATGAGAAACCAGAGATTGGAGGTCAGGTGTGCACTTATGGAAAATTTCTTTCTGTGAACGTCTTACAATGAGAAACCAGAGATTGGAGGTCAGGTGTGTACTTATGGAAAATTTCTTTCTGTGAACGTCTTACAATGAGAAACCAGAGATTGGAGGTCAGGTGTGCACTTATGGAAAATTTCTTTCTGTGAACGTCTTACAATGAGAAACCAGAGATTGGAGGTCAGGTGTGTACTTATGGAAAATTTCTTTCTGTGAACGTCTTACAATGAGAAACCAGAGATTGGAGGTCAGGTGTTTACTTATGGAAATAACAACAAAAAAAGAAAAGTGCTGTAGACAACAAAATCAACTTGTCAATTAAGTAGGAGTATACAACATAATTAAGTAGGAGTATACAATTAAGTAGGAGTATACAACATAATCACGTTGACACACCGGTTCCTGTTAGATCACCAAAGTTAAGCAACGTTAAACCTGGTCTGTATCAGATGGATTATTGATTTGGGAATACTAGATGGGTTATTGATTTGGGAATACCAGGCACTGTATGTAGGGGACGTTTACACTTCCCTGCAAGATTTGCAAAAACCTAACATCATTATCTCCCTTAATGCGGATATATATGTGACTGGAGACTACTTGTAAATTTCATATTCCCATGAAACTTTCTCCTCCGGAGGAACCCGGTTAAACCCACTTTAAGAATGGTGCGGCAGTTTCGCTTCAGTTTCAGTTTCTGAGTGTCACTTTCCCAGATGTGACAGCTGTACTCCATCTTAGGACAATCTGACTCTTATATAAATAGAGGGTTGAATCAAGAGTCAGATACTTTCTGAATAGCCCAACCATTTTTGCCAGTAACCTTAGCAACGGATTGGATGTTCTGTGACCAAAGCGTTTTTTTTTTTCCTAAAACTGCTCATATGTAGAACACAATACCACGGGGGCTGCTTCCCAGCTGACTACAATATGATCATTTTCAAGTCCAATGTAAACAAATTTTTGTTGAGCCACCCTTTTAAATAATCAAACTCTGCCAAATCACCATCATTATCAATCATCATGGTGTTGTCTCTCTGACCACCTTACACTCATTTAACCCTTATCCCCGAGTAGCCTTTGGGTCTTGATGATTGCTGACACCTTAGTAAAATTTTAAACAATGGGAAATGGTTCTCTATTTTTTGTTTTATTTTACTTCAGTTGAAGTTCTTAGAAATAAAGGGGGCTACTACCTGGGGCTAACACTTGAAATCTATGAGATTCATAGATATTTGAATGTTCCATTAAAGTTTTTTATCTCTCAAACACTGAGTTAGTAAAGAATTTGAGAACATAAATTTCCTATCCCCAATTAACCATTTTCATATGTTGTAGTATATCTTTTGTTTTGGTCTCTTGGTCTTACTGGATTCCAGGATAAGAATTCATCTTATTTGGGCAGCAAATACTGTTATTTTGAATATTTGATCATGGTTTACTTCTAGGGAAAAGTCTTCTCATGCCAGGTTGTTCTGGCAAACTCCTGTACAGAGAGACCTTAGACACCCGAGAACAGTGTCTAGTAGGCGTTCAAGTTCTATTGCATGTGATCTTCTGAAATGTCAGAAAAAGAATTCCATCATTGTCATCAATTTAAAAGTAACATTCATTTTATTTATTTGAAGGATATTTATTTTTCCAGTAAGTTTATTTAAAAAATATTTAAATTGTTGTTCATCATCATCATCATCATCAGTTTAAGGTCCATTTTAGTTTCTGGCATGTGTTTGACGGCTTTTAGAAATTGACTCCCCCAAACTAAACTATTTCTGGTCAGTTCTTTATTTATACCTTTTTCTTACAAATCCATCTGTACATGTTTTCAATGGCTTTACTCCTGTCAATTCACTCTACACCATCAACTATTATACAGCTACTAATCTAAGAACTTTCATCCATTCATAAATTTGGCCATACCAAAGTTCTGCACACACAAGCTTTTACTATCTAGGTTTAACTTTCCTCTGAGGTCATCAGATTCAAGGTTGTCCTTAAGACTCATATTATACATCCATTGTGTTACAATCTATATATCTATAAAAGTGAACATGTCTGTCTGTCTGTCTGTTTGTGTGTCTGTCTGTTTGTGTACATTTCCCTACGCAATAACTCTGTCAATTTTTAGTCTATAGACTCGAAATTTGAAATACCGGGTACTGAGATTTGGGAAAATCGATGTGACGGGTGTCAGCCAGAAATTTGGCTGTTAAGGGGTCAAATTTCAACGATTTGACCTTTAAGAACTCTACCAAACTCCTCCGACAATTTTGGGTCTAGACACTTGAAATTTTAGATATAGGTTCCTTGAACCTGGATCTAACTTAATAAAGTGATTTGAGCCCGAAACTATAAATTTTAAGGGGTCATAATAGGGGTCAAAGTTTTAAAAAATTAACCATTTTTTTTGTTTTTTTGCTTTTTTTGCACAGCATACACCTCCAAACACCCGAGCAACGCCGGGCACCCCTGCTAGTAAATAAATAAACAAGAAAGATATAATAGGAAGTGATGAGATGAACTTGAAAGATAAATAAAAACCTGGACAGATAGGTTAGTTTCGAAATCAATTTCTAATAGCCATCCAACAAATACCAGCATGTAAAACAAACGTTAAACTAAAATTCATGTTTCAGAATTGTTTAGATGAGGTCATTTGGACTACTGCTCTCATTTTCGATGTTATTTTCACATTTCAGCCAATGTACCTGCTGACCTTAGTAAATTTGGTAATCTTTATGTTGAACTTAGGAGTCTGGATAGAATTTCAAACTGAACACATAGGTAGCTTGTTCTTATTCCATCAGCCATGAACTGATAGAAATCTCAAGTAATTCTTAATTGTATTCTTAGTATCCACCTGCACTGAAGATTGAACCTTCAACCTCCAGAAGATTGTCATTTATAACTGAGTATATTTAGCACTTTTATCCATAGTGCAACAGGCACCTGCTGACAAGAAGCAAAAATACATGCACATATGGTTGATGGAATGACTACAAACTACTTTTGTGGATTAAATAAATGTTCAAAATTCTCAAGTTTGACAAGATCCACCTAAAGAAGGTCAGAGGTTACATCAGCTGAAACGTTGTGAGAATAGCATCCAAGATGAGAACAATAAAAAAAAAAACGAAAATATGCGTGGGTATCGATTCTCTGTTTCGTAAAACAGTTTTTCCATCTTTATTAACAATTAGTATAGATATCCCGAAAAATTGAGTCATAGGAAAGCCTTTAAAAAATATCCTAGTGATTGAACATTCTTTATGATCTACGAACCCACCCTCAAACCCATGGTTCGAGTTCTTTAATGCAGAGCTAACCCTCTTTTCCTTAGTAGAGAAAAAGACGCAAGTTTTCAACACCCGAAGAAGGTCGCAGGTTGCAGCGACCGACACGTTGTGCTAATAACACCTAAGATGAGAATAATAGTCCGATTAATCAAAATAACACAAACATTCACATCTCATCTAAAAAACTCAAAATTACATGAGAACAATAGTGTGAATAATCTTAATCCATATTTTGATGATTTATATAATATCTATACTATTAATAAAATTCGAAATGTTTATTTATGTGTGTGTGTGTGTGTGTATATATATACCAATAAAACTTTTGAACGGATGCACCGAATTCAAAAATTCTTTTTTTTCCCCCTGAAAGGTGTGAGTCTCTAGATTATCCTTATCTACATATAGTTCATAACAAACAACACCGAGTCACACAAAAAGCCCGAAATAAGGGTTTTTGGGCCGTTTCGTGACATAGTCGAAAAAGTTACCTGCCCATGTCAACGGAATTTAATACTATCTGTATACAGTCGCAGTAACATCTTTCGGCATATGGACAAGACATGTGGCGTAATGAATAACACATCTGACTATGGATCAGAAGATTCCAGGTTCGAATCCTGGCAAGTTCGTAATAATTTTAACCATCATTTTATCCAACGTTTACTCATTATCCTTACCCTTAGGGTATTTTTGTTTGCTCAGTGATTTTGTTTTGTGCATATGAGAATTTCTTATACTCCGAGTTCACAGGACAAGCATTGATGGTAAGACAATGTTGAGTGTACTTGATTTTGTGTTTGACTCAGTGTTGTGTGTGCCAACGTGGTGCAGTCGCTAGTTTATAATATGATTTTTCATTTTTTACATTTTATTTAACTTGCTTCTATGCCATCCAAATATATTTTTCTGCTTCAATTTTCTGTAGGAAGAAGAAAGGCAAAAAAGACATGAAAGAAAAGACAAAGTGAAAAAGATTATTGCCAATCTTGTGAGTTATTTTATTTATTAAAGAAAAATCTAACTTTTTAACATATGCATTATTAATGTCATGCTGATAATGTTCAACTGATGTGGGGCAAGCCACTGCTATATTGACCATTGTTTTTTAAATTATTATTCACCACTTCATCATCAGCAGCAGCAGTAGCAGCATCAACATCATCATCCGATTTTGGAATTTAGAGTGAGCAACACCAGGCAAATATTTCACGCCTGCTCTTCATGTAGTTCAAAGTCTAATCTAAAATGTTGACATCAGTTGGGTTACATGCAGTTACATCCCTTCTTGCACGCTCATGCCAAAAGTCTTCCTTGATCTACGGTACTCTTGTCCACGGACCAACACGTGTGGGCAGTTTCAGTCTCAAAGGAAACCAAGGTAAAGAATAGGAAATAACTCCAACTTGCCTGTTCTTTGTAGCAACAACATTTACTTCCTCATTGGTACAGCTGTGATGTCACGCACATGATCTTGAATGTTCTCCACATCTCTCACATGATCTCGAACGTTAGCTTGTTTCTCTTGATCATTCTCTTTTTCTTTGTTATAATCCATTTTTTCTCCCCACTGATGACGTCACTTTGCATGCATTTACATATGTACATTCATGCTGTATTACCCTACCATGCTTCCTAGGATATCCAGGTGTATTATGGGATTGATATAAAAAATGGCATGTCATACATGAGTGAACCACCAATATCAAGTTTCTGATGAAGCATGCTTAAAGAGATCCTTTCCTCCCAGTTTGCAGCATTAAATCTTTACCTGATTACTATAAACGTGAATGAGATGAATAAATTGTCAGATGAATGATGAAAAATATAAAAACATGGAAAATAATGTGTGATTGTGGCACACTGACTCTTCTCCACAAGAATATCTTTCGTTTTTTTTTAATTTTCTAATCATTTTGTTCTAGCTAGGGATGGTGCATCCAATTGGATGCCAGACCTTCACTTGTTATTTCATACATTCCAACTTAAAGATCTTTTTAAGATTCTAACTGGCCCTTTAAGTGCAATTGTTTGTATCTTTCTGGCACTTGGTTCACCAGGTATATTTGCCAGGTAACTTTTTAAATTCTTTTTCATGAGTCCGGTGGCTCCTTTAATTACTGGAATAATGGAGATCTTCCTAAGATTCCAGTTTGTTTTCATGTTGTACATAAGACCATAGTATTTTGTTATCTTTCCCTCTCAGCTCATTGCAGAAACGTAAAAGTTCACAATCGTTATTCATACCTTGTTTATTGGTCATTCTTCTTGTGCATATATTTGCTGTGATCTTCCCACACATAGGAAATGCTTGTCTTCTAATTAAAGATTCTTATACCATTAAAAAAATTAAAATCAACACAGATTTGATGGAAAGAAGCAAGCCATTTATTCAAGGAGATCTTCGTTTCATATCACAGACCAGTGGAGTGACTGATATTGAAATCACTAATTAGTTATATTTTGTCAGCCCATATTATGCATCCAATGCCTTTGTGTGCTTATTTTCAAACAAACTGCCTGCTTACTATCATCTTTCTTTGAATTATGTGACATTATATATATTTTTAATACATTCCCACACGTAGCTAATTTTCACCCTAGGATTAGTGCGTTGATCTATGTTGACTTTTCGCCTGGCACTAATAGTTACGTATTGTTGGCTCTAGTTTATATATAATCAGGTTTTCAATTATAAAAAAAAACAGTAGAACATATAAATATAAATTATAATATTATAAATATTCCAGAATGTGAATGTAATTCCTCTCCTTTCTGTAATAATGAGATAAGACATGTAATTACATGAGACTTAAAGATAGTAAATAATTCTGAATTAAGAAAACTCCTTAATAAAGGTCCGAATTATAGAGAGCCAAAATGCCTAAATGCATTAAAGAAGTAACTAAAGCACTAGAGGGTTTTATTATGTCTATGAGAAAAATAAATATAAATTACCACAGTCTACGTTTGATGCATGGAAAAGTAATTTACGGAAAATGCGTAAATGAAAAGGTTAAACATATAAAAAAATTTAAACACCCTAGAAAAAACAATCCTCTTCCAAAAAAATTCAGAAATACTGGAGGAACTTAAAATACTCCAAGATAAGTTTGTAATAGTTCCTATTGATAAATCGGCAAACAAAACAAAACTTTTATATGTAAAAAATATACGTTTATTAATAGAAGTAGGAATTACAAGTAACGTTTCAGATACCTATAAAGTAAGTAATATTAATTTAGACAGCATTATTCTGAATAAAAGTATTATTAGGGAAAAAGTAGGATTAAAGTTAGATGAAAAAAAAAAAAAACTTCCACGTATGTATTGGATACCTAAAATGCACAAAATTCCAGTCAGTGCTAGGTTTATTGTAGGTTCAACGTGCATGACTAAACCTTTAAGTAAAGCTATATCTTAAATATTTAAATTACTTATAAATCAAATAAATAATTTTCACCTGAAAAGAAAATTCTATAGTAATATTAATCTATTTTGGGTAGTAAATAATTCACAACCAGTGAAAGAAAAATTAGATAAACTAAATTCCAGAAGAAAAGAAAAATCTATAGCTACTTATGATTTTAGTACTCTATATACTAAAATTCCGCACAAAAAACTTATAAAAGAATTAAATGATACTGTGGATTTAGCTTTTGAAGGTGGCAAAGGTAAATATATAGACTTTTCAAACTCTAAAGCTTTCTGGTGTAAAAATAAAAATAGCAAACTAGTGTTTCTAAAGATATTTTAAAAATACTTATAAGTCATCTTATTAAAGAATGTTATTTTCAAATAGGAAATAAAATATTACTCCAAACGATAGGTATCCCAATGGAATTGGATCCTGCACCATTTTGGGCAAATCTGTATTTACATAGACTCGAGGATATATATATGTCATCACAAATGAAAAATGATATATCTAAAACATATAATTTTCATGGGTGTAGGAGATTTATAGATGACCTTATATGTATTATGTATAAACGATAACGATGAATTCGAAAAAATATTTTATATATCCAAAGGAGTTAGAATTGAATTGTGAACATAGAGGACAACAGGCTACATTTCTGGATTTAGATATAAAAATTGAGGATGGGTTTTTCTTTATAAAATATTTGATAAAAGAAACTTTTTCCCCTTTCAAATAGTGTGTATGTCACATAAAGATAGTACCTGCCCTGTTTTTATGGTTTATGGAACCATTACATCAGAGGTTTTGAGAATAGCTCACGTTACTTTAAAATTAATAGATTTTATACCACCAGTTTCTAGCTTAGTAATAAGGATGATAAAACAAGGTGGGGATAAAACTAAAATATTTAAACAGTTAAATAAAGCATTTGTTCATTATCTTGATGCTTTTGAATCATTTAAAATTAACCAGAATTTATTAGTAAAGGAAATCCAAAACTTTATTAGTAATGTATAAAATGCATTTAAAAAAAAAAAAACGAAGAAAAAAAGAAGAAAAAGGAAAGGAAAAGGGAAAAAATGTATATATGTATAAATATTTTTAACCTTTATATATATTTAATTTTCAATAAATAAGAATGTAAATATACAAAATACTAATCATAGTGGGGGTAATAAGTAGTCAAATGGATTAATCCTAATCTTATAAATACAAAACTGGTAAATTAAAAAAATATATCCATTTTGAATTTGGAAACAGATGAATCTCACAGGTAAGAAATTCATTTTTATAACATGAATAAGTTAGATAAAGTAATTAAGAATAGGAAACTAGATCCAATATTTGTAACATGTTTTTTTTCCTAAGATTAAGGGAGGTGGTGTTTGATCAACACTGCTGGGGAGCCATGATATAATATACTGTATTGTTTTTAAATTCCCAAAACAGTGTTTCATGGTAAACAACTGATGATTCTTTAAAAAATAAATTATTACTGGTACTATAGTGAATTCGAGAGAGCAAGTTGATGCAGTGATTGCAGGTGATTGAATGACTTACTGACTAAATAGTTTTCTAACGAATGATAAAAAATGATTTTTTTTTTATATATATAGTTTTAAAGGTTAAAAACTTCCAAGACTATATATATATATATAGAGAGAGAGAGAGAAAGAGACAGAGAGAGAGAATTCTGTATACTCTCAAAAACTGTGATCTATTGAGTTACTTATTGAGCTTGTACATTTTATATTTTGCTATCTCTGGTTAGAATAGATTGCGCACTGACAGGAGCATTCTCCTGACAGTTTCCTAAGCCTTACTATTTCCATGCTGGCTTATGACAAATTGGAAGCTGGTGTTTTGTTTGTGACACCATCACTGGAAGATTGCCTTACAGGGATAGCAGACTTTTTCTATCCATTTTTTTTTTTTTTATCAGAATTTTCTTCTTCTAAATGGATTTCCTTTATCACTGTTGAGAAGCTTCATCTAGCCCCTGTATGATAACTTTCTGAAATATCAAAATGAGACTAACAGGTGCTACACCTTGTCCAAGGATGACCTGGAACTCTGCAAGGCAGGGCGTTCAGTGCCCTGAGATATTATACATACCTGTCTTGTGTTAGATTGTTTGGATTAGAAGAAAGTGTGTTTGCAAAGTTGACTATAAAAAAATAAGACCAAATCTAAAATTCGTTTCTTTCTGTTCGATATATCTTTTGCCTTTCTCTCTTTTTTCTCATTTCCATTCTCCAAGTTGCTACTTGTGGTGATATTGTGTTTATAATGTTTTTTTTCCAACCTTTTTATTCTTTCCTAATAGATACCATATACAAGGTGTATAGATATCATATACAAGGTGCTTTAAATAAATTTCCAGACTTTTTTCTGAATGAGCACTTTTATTGATAGCACACATGAAACTCTAGTCTCCTTTGAAGTAATCTCCTCTGGCTGTTGTACTATTCCAGCAACTTCTGGAAGGTTCCATGGAAGTCCTCTTATGTGAGCGTGTCAATGACCCTCATCACAGCCTCTTTCACCTCCTCATTTGTCTCATAACGACAGCCTTTAAGGTTTTCCTTGAGCCTAGGGAATAACCAAAAGTCACAGGTAGTAAGGTCTGGACTATAGGGCGGGTGAGGAACTGTCTTGATTCCCATCTTGGTCAAATAGTCTGTGACAAGGATAGAGTTGTGGATTGCACCTTTGGGACAAACTTCACACAAATCTTCTGCATCTTCAGTTCTTCACCAATAATTGTATGTTGCTACTTGTAATGATATTCCCTTTTGTTTATAATGGTCTAGTTCAAACTTTTCATTCTTTTCTTTCTTCATGATTATTGACTGTTAATAGAGTGACAGAAGAAAGAGTAATAGATACCATATAAAATGAGATGAAGGTTAACCAAGATACAGTGAGAGAGGGTGAAAGTGATAGAAACTTAGTAAGAGATTGATCACTTCATCACAACTAATTAGAACAATTAAAATGGATTTTTTTTTCAAAAGTAGCTCAATCCCAAAACTGATGTGGAAGAGACATATTAAACAAAGAAGAATTTATTCAGTACATTTTATCACTTTTGTTTTATTATTTTTTTAATATTCTTTTTTAGGAGGAGGAGGAAGAAGAACGCCGACGTAGACGACATGAAAAAAGAAAAGAAGAAAAAGAACTGGAAAAATTAGTATGTGCTTGTATTTCCTAACTATGATTGTTTGTTTCTTAAAAATTAAGTTTCTGGCTTTTTCACTTAGAGGTGGGTGCACATAGGTATTAGCACATAGAGGGTTACATAGAGATTTGGGACCACTTCAATTTTATAATTTTATGCATATGATATAAATTTCATGAAAATAGGATATATTTGAAGTTTTATAGACGGTTCAGCTCATGTAGCTCCCTTAGGTTAGAAGGGCACTTGGATTTGGGATCAGTTCTATCACCTTCCTCGGAAAATTTTATATATATAGGAAATTTTATTTTATAAAAAATAACTTATATTTTATAAAAAATAACTTATATTTGAAGTTTTGGAGGGGTTATGCCCACTCTCAGCTCTCTTTTAGGGTGCATCTAGAGATTCAGGAACATTTTGATTGCCTTGGTAAATTTTACATAAGAATACACTTTTAGATTTTATGTAGATTTTGTAGCGTTTCTTTCTGTGTGAATTGAGTTTTATATATCTAGAATATTTCATAATAATGTTAACTTAATAAGCTGAAATGTGTGTCAATATTCTTTTTATTGACTCTTTTTATTTTTTTTTCTAGGATGATGAAGAGCGATTACGAAAAAGACATGAAAGAAAATTAAAAGAAGGAAAATTAGCAGAGGAGGTGAGTTTTATTAACTTTTATCTTTTGATTATCTTAGAGATATGTTGAGTTTAGCTCTACCATTAGAGTAAGATCAGTATGGAGTCAGTTTTGTGAACTGTTGCCAGTCCTAACATCATGAGATATCTTTCTCACTGCCAACAGCATTTAGCAGCTGTATTAGATGTGTGATGTTGTATGGAGGTGAGTGCAGGGTCTTCACTCAGTCCTCATTAAACCATCTTCAGCAAAATGACTGAGCAATGATTAGATTGATAGACAATGTTGGTTCAGATCAGACCCAGCATATTGTAACATAGCCGTTACAAACAAACAAAGGAAAGAAAGAAATAAAAATCCGGAGCAGCATTTTTTTCTTTTTTAACAAAAGTTTTTTATTACTGTTAATCTTTCGTCTCAACATCAATTAAAAAATTTCTCGCTACCACATGTCCGTCTAGCTTAGCTCATATTTCTACTTCCTCCAACCGCATACCAGCTACAGCCAGCCCATTCTCGTCCTACACTTTACACATCCATTTTCTTCTCTTTTTTTTTTTTTTTTTTTTTACATGGGCATCACCACTTATCACGGCCTTGAAGCCACTCGAGGATAAGGGTTAAAGAGTGTACAGTAGAAATTGGACAATATAGTAATCGTTAGTAATGGAAATTTGGTGATTTCTTCGACATGCACTTTGCTTCTCCGACCACATGGTGCACTTTTTCTCTTTTTTTTTCCTTTTTCTTCTCGTCCACATTTCCTTATTTGCATATGCGCTTTTTTTCCGGCTACTGCTGCTGCTAATCTCTTTGCAAGCCAGCCATCCTTCGCTGCTGCTGATATTTTCCTACGCGCACATATGCACTATGCACTATCTTAAAAATGGATTTCTAAATAATAACATGCTGTTGGATAGACTAAAAATACCAAAGATTGAACTCCTGGTAATCAGTGACCTATTGGCCATGTTAGGACGAGCAACTCTTGGATAAGAAAAGGCAGAGGCTTTGGTCTGACTAGGGCTCTCAGCACAACTTAAGCCCAAGGAACAGAAAAAGCCTGGCATAAAGGCTATAATCAGTCGAGACACAAACAATACAGAGCAGACAGAAAAGTTGATAGTGTCACCAAACATAACAATTGAGCCATAAGAGAACAAATAACACAATGTTGGAACATTTAACAGTAAATGTCATCAACAATAGTGAACATTCACCAAACGAGAAAACCTATCAAAATGAAACATTTGTCAGCAGTAATTGTAAACTGATAAATCACCATATTATTCAATCCTTAATTTTTTTATCACTTTGTTTTTGCTGGGGATGGGGCATTCTACCTGATGCCAAACAGTTTAGTTACTCTAACTGAGAGATCATTTTAAGATTCTAACTGTCCCTTTAAGTACTATTGTTTGTATTTCTCTTGCACTTGGTTCACCGGGTATATTCGCCAGATAGTTTCTGAAATTCTTTTTCATTAGCCCGGTTGCTCCTATAATGACTGGTATGATTGATACCTTCTTAAGATTCCAGTTTCTTTTCATGTCGTACATAAATCCTTGGTATTTTGTTATTTTCTCCTTCTCTGCTCTGTTAAGGCCAGCATCATTAGGGACGCTTACTTCAACAGCCTTCCTTTACGCATATTCTGCAATGTGTTTCCTTCTATTTTAAACAAACATGGAAGCCCAACACCTGGATCACTTGATCCAATAAAATGCATATTGACAGCATGTAATGATGCTGAAATAAACCACCATGTCACCACAACTATTAAATGTTGATGTAAGAATTTTTGGTGCTTCTGCATTTATCGACCTATGATTTCCACAAAGTTACTCAGGTGTGCCCGGCAAATGACGGGAAGAACCAGAAACAACCAGGCAAGCCTTATTATAAAAAGAACACAAATTGTTACACCCCCCCTCTCCATGTTAAGAAAAGCGATGACCACTGAAATTCATTAAGTAAAACATTGGAAAAAATGTCTTAATATCCAGAAAACAACTTGTTGACTGTTTATAGTTCTTCCTGTCATCTGCCGTGCACACCCGTGTAACTTTGTGTAAATCGCGGGTCGATAAATGCAAAAGCACAAAAAGTTCTTACATCAACATCTAATACTTGTGGTGATGTGGTGGTTTATTTCAACATCATTACATGCTGTCAGTGTATATTTTGTTGGGTCAAGTGATTCAGGTGTTGAATTTCTTATGCCTGAAAACTGAATTTTATGTAGTTGACACCCCAGGACCAGCCATACTGGGCCTAGAGATATCAGTAGCATTTAACATTGTAATGATGAATTGTGCCATATCCATTCAACAACACAGATGATTTGATGTGTCTATACCCTGACAAATTTGATTAAACAGTCAAACAATTGCACTTAAAGGGACGATCAGAATCTTAAAAACATCTTTCGGTTGGAATATCTAAGTTAGCGGATGAATGCCTAGCATCCAGTATGATGCCTCAGCCTTAGCTCAAAAAAAAAAAAAAACTAATCAAAAAATTGAAAAGAAATTGAAGAAAACTTCTAAGCTCACTGTCAACCCTAATGTGTCATGCTACACAGACTCAGCAAGAAGATATCAACAACATATCAGGAGTATTATAGTGATGCCAATCTCGATACCACTACATGTAACAATCACTACATGTAACAATCACTACATGTAACACTTGTAAAAACACCCACATGTACAGTGCCAACGATGCAAATAGGCTATCAGGTTGAGGTAAAAAATTTTGGTAATATAAAATTTCATCTTGAAAATGAAAAAACTCTTTTTGAAAATCTTTATTCATAAAAATAATAATGATTTTTGCTTTCTATAAAATAAGCTTAAACATTCTAGTTAGTAATAAAGAATGCCAGTATGTTGCAACCAACTTTCATATATATACAAGCATATTCTTCTGTCAACGAGTGTATAAATGCCTCGCTTGTAAAATTCTTTAGCTTTTGATGTGAAATTATGAATCTAACTTCTGTTCAATCTCCTCTCGTGATGTTAACCTAAGGCCATCTAAATGGTTTTGTAATCCTCAAAATAAGTGATAATCTGAGGGAGGTAGGTTAGGAGAATATGTAGGATGAGGCAAAAAATTTTCAACTAAATTCTCCTAGAAGATCTTTAGTTAGTAGTGCTGTGTGGGGACGAATATAATCATGATGGAAGATGACTCCTTTTCTGTTGATTAAAATTGGTAGTTTTCCAATCAACAGTGGTAAGAATATTGTAGAAAACTATAAATGATGCTTTAATAATCTGAAAGAAAAAATCATAAATTAATCGTGATATGTTAAAGTCATAACAATATGCATAAAATAAATTATAATGGTTTGAAATGCTCTTTCTACAAACCGGCAAAATATATCCATTCACATCTGATGTTGTTGAAGTCTTGTGATGTCATATTATTTCCTGCTACTTCTTATCATGTCCTTCATTTACATTTTTCTTTGAGGTCAGCGTAAAACTCTTTTTAGCAGCTTCTCAATATTTATTTGCAAAATATTAACAAAACCAGATAAAAATCCCTTTGTGGTCCCCGTGTCTTTAAACCTGTTACTTTCAGCATGTTTTTCTATCTCATATTAAACACCTTTTTTTTTTTCATTAGGATGATGAGGAGCGTAGACGAAAAAGGCGTGAAAGAAAATCGAAGGAAGAAAACCAAGAAGATGAAGTAAATATGATTTCTTACTTTACAATTTAGAAAGTGCACGTGTTAGAAAGAGTTGAATACCAGACTGCAGAGTTAAAGGTGACTTTGCAACTAGGATCAAATCCTTCGACCTACATATTTTCTATACTGCAGATTATGTAAGCATGATTAGTGTCTACAGATAAAAATAATAAATATTTAAAATAAAAAATATTGTTATCTGCCCCCTTCAATAAGGATTGGAGTTCTATGAGAATTTATAATAAGCCGTCAATCTATGTGTAATGTGATGTCCCAGCCGCTACTGTTGAGCACTATATGAAAAGGCTAACTGTACATATCTGCCGATTTGACATAATATAGAATTTAAATTTTCTTCTTTTGCATTTTAATTGATGGTGGCCTAGAGGTTTAATACCAGGTTGCAGAATCAAAGATGACTTTGCAACTGGGTTTGAATCCTTCAACTGGCAATAATTATCATTTCCTACACTGAAGATTGCATAAGCATGAAACACTCATGTCTGTAGGTAAAAATAATAAATATTTAAAATAAAAAGTAGTGTGTATGTATGTATATATATATGAGAGAGAAAGATTCTCCCTTCAATTTCAACATATGAGGTTCACACAACAATTAAGTTGTCCAAAATCCACACAAATGATTTGTTTATAGTGATCTTGTGTGTGTGTGTGTGTGTGTGTGTGTGTGTGTGTGTGTGTGTGTGTGTGTGTCATCAACATCATTCAGTTTAACATCTTACATGCTAGCATATGTCGGACAGCTTTATAAATTGACTTCAAACTAACTTTTCTCTGACCAGTATGTAAAACAAGTTAAAGTGATGAGTATGATGAGAAGGAGGAGGAGAAGTATTATCAGTAATAGTATTTTTAGTGCTAGTAGTTGTAAAACTTTATAAAGTAATATAAGAGATGTAATGTTTGATATAATTTATTACCTGGCATATGTAAGGTCCGTATAACATTTGATTTTGCAACAAATTCAAGGGAGCTAACTATTAAAAATAAATTGGAGAATTATCTCCCTTTTAAATCGTTTACACGCAATGATAAAGATTTATATTTAGTCAGGTGGCTTTACAATTAAATTTAAAGAAAATAAGCTTAAACATTCTAGTTAGTAATAAAGAATGCCAGTATGTTGCAACCAACTTTCATATATATACAAGCATATTCTTCTTAATAAACATATGTTTTATATTAATATAGAATTAAATAGTTCTCCTAAATCATTACATGATTTCTGTTTCTGTTTTCATAAAATGAATAAATTTGTTCAGTTAATGTATTTGCATATTGATTTTGGAAAATATTCATATTTATTTGAAAAGAAAGATGGCACATGTGGCTTCTTTAACCCAATGTCTGCCCCCTCCTCTCCTACCATTTTCACCCCAAACTACAAAGCAAACATAGTCAGGCCATGAAGCAGATTACACATGAAAGATACTGTCAGCTTTTTTTCTATCTTTACAAAATTCATTTGTGCTCTGAATCAACCTTTTTTTGTGTGTGAGATTAAGATATATTTGCCCAAAACGAATCTTAGAATCTTAGAAACTTCGTTCAAATGGTATGTAATAGCTAATATATTCATCTCTTTTGTTATAAAATTTGAAAAGAATTGATCAAGAACTTTTTACATGCACATCGATAGAAATGATAGCAAGCGCCGATACTTAATTGATTTTTTTTTTTTTTTTTTTGAGTGCCGTTTGTCATGAGTGACATGCGATACCATCATCTAAATTCATAAAACAAAACGTTTGTTTACAAAGTGGCTTACAGCAATGAGGTATACATTTTTTGTTTTTATTCTTAATTTTTTAGGAAACATCTGTAATGAATATGAAAAGAAAAAGAATATTTTGGTAATGTTCTATTTTAGTGTCTGAAAAAGAGTTTTTTTTAAAATATTCAATTCAAACAAAAAATTGAATAGAAGAAAGTTTGGTGCTTATGCATTTATGTTACCATGCTATTTTTTAAAAATCGTATTTTCACGTTAAATTCAAGTTTTACTATATCTTTTTTTTATTATTAAATTGTTAGATGAAAACACAGAATAATTACAAAGCACCCTCCTGTCCCCATCTTAAGAATGGATTTCTAAATAATAACATTATTTCAGCACGGTAACATAAGTGCCAAAAGTTTATTTGTATAAAACTAAATGAAAAAACATGTTTAAATGGGATAGGAATGTTAAATATAACAAATAAGATGTCCAAAAATGTTATCATTTTTGTACATACTTATATTCTATTACTGTTAATTAATAAATACTGAACATTTCATTAAAATTTTCACTAAAATTGCATTCCTGCATTTTAGTAAATTATTAAGTGAAGGGATGTGGGTGGGGGCTGTGACTAAAAACCCAAATTTTTTAAACACTTTATTTAGAAACCCATTCTTAGCCTAAGGATAATGTGTTTTGTAACTATTCTGTACTTTCACCTAACAATTTAATAAAAAATTATAATTATCTTGTACTAACGTTATTATTTAGAAACCTATTCTTAACATGGGGAGGGGAGAGTATTTTGTAAGTTCTGTATTTTCACCTAATAATTTAATTAAAAAAATATAAAACTTATATTTAACTTGAAAATAGGATGACAAAAATAGTGTTGTAATTTTGTTTTATTTTGTTAAAAAAAATTGTTTTTGTTTAATTTCAATTCAAATGGTTTCACTCGACACCACATTTTTACTTAAGTAAAAAATGCTTAAATGAGTTAAGACACACAAACCACTTATCCAGTTAAGTAAAAGAATAATTTATCTTGCCTATGATAACATTTATTGACTTTGCTTTACAATCCACAAAGGTATAAAAAAGTGGTCACAAAACAAATATATAACAAATAAATGTTACCAAAAGTAAGATAAGTTACTCTTCTACCTACTTCAATAAATTTTTTGGTGCTGTAAATGTTTATTCTGTTCGAAAAACAAGTAGTGTCAAGTTTACACAAGAAAAAAAAAATGTCCGCAATGTTTCTTTAAATTATTGAAGTCTCAAAAATAACTTACAAATAAAAAATTATAAAAAATAGTAGTAAAAACACACCCAATAATTGTCATGGCAACTTAAAGCCATTAAAATCAAACTTAATTATGCTAATTAGTTTAATGTAATTGTAATCTGTGTAAAATTTTCTTTCATTTGATATGCTACAAGCCATATTTTGTTAATAATTTCTTTAAATTGTGCTGTGATGTCCATCTTGGTTTCTTGCATCTTTCATGGTGTAATGATGATAAATGATAATGTCCATCAGAATATTTTGCATGATGATAAAGCCTTCCCTCCCATTTTTTTAGCTGTTTTTTATGAGGTTTCCACTTAAAGTCATTAAAATAAAACTTAATTATGCTAATTAGTTTAATGTACTTGAAATATTATAATTCTAATCTATACAAAATTTTCTTTAATTTGATATGCTGCAAGCCATATTTTGTTCATAATTTCTTTGAAGTGTGTCATGGTCACCATCTTGGATTTCCTGGTCACCATCTTGGATTTCCTAGTCGCCATCTTGGATTTTTTCATGATGTGATAATAACAAATGATAATGTCCATCAGAATAATACTTCCTATGATGATAAAGATTTACTTACCATTTTTCTTAGCTGTTTTTATGATGTTTCTACTTAAAGCTGTTAAAATGAAACTAAAATATGCTAATTAGTCCATAAGTTACCAAGTGAGAGGGTCGTAAATACAGCCATCTGACCCTTCATTGTGTTATGATAATATATTCAAAATTTCATCATAATATCTTAAAAAGGTCTGAAGATACAACTTTTTGAAGATGGGTTAGTCTGTAAATTGTGCAAATTTCCTACCATGGACCGATTATAAAAACTAAAGATAATATTTCTTTATTTTTTATGCCCTTTTCAATAATGCTTGATTTGAGTTTATTCGATCTGAAGAAAAAAATGGTGTAGTATTGTTACTAACAATTGAGCTCATCCTAATCCTTTCTACTCATGAAAATTTGCTGTATTATGTCCAGAATAAATGCTCTAAATTTTTATTTAAATGTGAATTTCCAATTAGTTCTCTTTAGTATTGGTTATTTTTAATTGTTCAGGATGAAAATGAGCGGAGACGAAAACGTCATGAAAAGAAATCTAAAGATAGAAATGTTGAGAATAAAGTAAGTTTTTTATTTGTCTTTCTTTTTACTAACTAAATAATACTTGTCAAGCGTCAGTATTTTTTAATTGAATGATTTAGTGATGTTTAATCTATATAAAAATAGGGAATGAATATGTGTATAGCTCTCTTCAATAATCGCATCTGCAAATAATAGCAACCACATCTTAAAATAATATTCAAAATCACATCTGCAAATAATAATTACATCTGTAAACAACCTGTAGTGACTGAATTGAGATGCAATTCAAACACAAGTGGCTTGAATAGCCACCCTCTTTCTTTCTCTACTTCATTAGAATATGCTTTCCTCTTTACTTCCAAAAGTTTTCACAGGAACGTTTTAACTCCATATTTTTCAACCAACAAAAATCGTTTTAAACCCAAAACTTAACCAACCTTATAAACAGTGATCTGACTAATGAAATCAGAGTTCTCCAGAGATCAACTTGGCATAACTCAAACAGCACCTCGAATGTACACACCCTCCATGTGCCTTGGACCAAGAGAGGGAGAAAGGAACACTTCAAAAATTCACATACAAGTCTTCTTCATCTCGAATACCCATTCTTACACACTAGGTGAATAAAAATGAATTGTTAACCACTTATGCATTAACAGAACAAATGTATGCAAATCATATATAGTGTCACACTGCCTATTACTTACACATGCATATTCACACAATAAACATATTGACACACACATCACTAAGCCTTGTGACTACTTACTCAACTTTCTTTATCGAAAACAATTTTGTATAAACGAACATTTATTGACTGAAAATAACTTTTATATTCTTACCAGCGAGGGGTACCCGGCGTTGCCCGGGTGTTTGTAGGTGTGTGTGGTGTTAAATAAAAAAGAAACCGGGAGGGAGGGGGGGGGATCGAACCCGAACCCCTGAGGCGAAGTTTGAAAATAAAATCGGCCAGCCAGAATGAGTTAGTGAAAGATGTTTGAATTTAACCAAATTGACAGGTGCGTGCCCGGAAGCATTGTTATAAGCGAAGTAAGAAAAGAAAACAACGTTTTAATTAAGTGGGGGTAATCAAACCATCAAAAAAAACACAAAAAAACTAACATAAGGCAAACGAACGATGAAAACAGAAAAACGAACACGTGAAAAATGGCTTGAATAAGCCTGTTTCGATATTAAAATTTAATAGTACCCGGATGTTTTGGGGTGTCGCTAAGAATAAGCGAAGTAAAAAAAAAAAAAAAAAATAGGAAAATGAACGTTAAGTGAAAAATGGCTTAAATAACACATGATTCAATATTTAAATTTAAAAAATCAAAAAAAAAAAACATCTCACACCACGATTCGAACCCAAAACGTTTAGATAATGAACAAACGCGCTAATCAACTGCGCTAAAGCGACGTAGACGAAATTTGTTCGGTTTTTCAACTATTTAAAGTAAATCAGGTCACAACGTCATGACATCATCTGACGCATGCGTAGAATCGGTAATCGTTACGAGAAACCCGTTTTTGTTTACCCCCCCCTATCGAAAATTGTTGATTTCGGGGTGAAAAAGTTAACGTTTTTGGCCAATTTTTCGATATTTTTCAAGCGAAGGATGGGGCTTCGATATGATACCGAGTTTGTGAATTTTCGTCGCATCTGTCGAAAGTTTTTAGCAGATACACATACATACATACATACATTTTCGCTTTTATATATATAGATAAAATTATAGACATAAAAAAATGTTTTCTTATAAAATTTCCTATTTTTTCTCAATTTTTTATTTACTTTTTTTTTTTTTACATGGAGGTCACCACTTACCAAGGCTCAGAAGCCCTCGGGGATAAGGTTTATTGAGTGTACAGTAATCAATGTAATAGTATCGTAGTAATAGTTAGTATTGGAGATTTGATAAAGTGTCATTACTTAAGGAGGTGGTTCATCAGGAATTTATTTATATTGGACTTGAAGACATCCATGTTGAAGTCAGGAGGGAAACAGGCAAGTGGCAGAGAGTTCCACAGGCGTGCAGTTCTAAGAAAGAAGCTTTGTTCATGGAATCTGTTTTGATTTAGGCACAAATAAAGAGTGGGGGAAATTATTGACAGTGGTTTCAGCTAAACGGGTGTTTTTCATGAAAGATTGGCGAGGAGGGACCAGAGATTAGAGCTCAGACGAGCACTTGCCATGGAAGTAACGATAAAACAAAGATAGGCTCGCAACGTCTCTTCTGTGGGAGAGAGATTGCAGGGAAGAGAAAAGGGCATCCCACACTAAGCCACAAAGTCTATTTTTTTTTTCTCGTCCAATACCGGCTTCCATCTTATCTTGAAATTAGTTATAACGTCACCAACTTACTTTCGGAAGAACCCCCCCCCCCATCCGCCTTTCTTTTATATCGTAAGCTTCTTAAAACATGACTAGCTTAAGTTCAGAATAAAATCACGCTTTTCTTTTAACGGTTAATTTTAAAAAAAAAAGTTTTGAACGCTGCTAACTCAATTTCTTTCACTACAGTTTGCAATTTGGAGACGGAAGTGTTTTTGTTGAGATAAGTGATTTTCAATTTTAATCATACTTTTTATTTTAGATTAAAATATTAATAACTCCATTTTATTTCAGTATTTAATTTGTGTATTTCTGTTTTATTAAATGCTAGCTTTTTTTTTTTTTTCTCGTCCAATACCGGCTTCCATCTTATCTCGAAATTACTTATAACGTCACCAACTTACTTTCGGAAGAACCCCCCCCCCCCATCCGCTTTTCTTTTATATCGTAAGCTTCTTAAAACGTGACTAGCTTAAGTTCAGAATAAAATCACGCTTTTCTTTTAACGGTTAATTTAAAAAAAAAAAAAGTTTTGAACGCTGCTAACTCAATTTCTTTCACTACAGTTTGCAATTTGGACACGGAAGTGTTTTTGTTGAGATAAGTGATTTTCAATTTTAATCATACTTTTTATTTTAGATTAAAATATTAATAACTCCATTTTATTTCAGTATTTAATTTGTGTATTTCTGTTTTATTAAATGCTAGGTTTTTTTTTCTCGTACATAAATGTTTATTTATCTACCGAGTTGATTGCAAAAATAGATTACGAATTGTACTCATTTTTAGTTCGTGAGAGGGGAATCTATCACCATACTTTCCCTTAAACGCGTCTGTTGGACTTTTATTAAGTACAATACTTAATAGTTTTTTTTTTGTTTTTTTTAATGGAGAGTAGAAAACGCATCGTGGATGCGTTATCGGCAGCTCCTGTTACTCTCGCTTCTTCTTATTTGTCCCTCAGTCCTCATTTTTAATGAGTGATTTTTCTGACAAAGGGAGAAGAAAAAGCTGTGTTCTAGGTTGGCAGTATTTTTTGCGAACAGTTGGCAGAGATGGCGGAAATTTTCTGTTTCTATGTCTATCCTTGTAGCCATGTCACTAGTAAGGGTGCTGGAGATAAACGTTTTGTCTGGGCTGACGTTATCCGCCTGATAGTCAGGGACCCAAACCTTGGATTAACCACTAAGAAGGCTGTCCTATCAGCAGGTGCAAAGTACTGGGGCTGCTGTATTGCCATTTGGTGAATGGATTCTGGACCATGCAGTAGCTTCTGGTGGAGCCTCTCGATGCCATACTAGTGGGTAATTGTTACGGCTTTACCTTATCATTAGCTACAAATAAAAAAAAAATTCTTTGTTTCTTTTTCTCTCTTAATTTCCCCTCTCTGTCCTGCTCTAAGTAAATCTGACGACCTAGTCCACAAATTCCAAAAATTCACCATGAAAAGTTTCAAGAAAAAATACACGATTAAACCCGGTTCTCCAACTTCCAACGTAGACCCCTACTACCATGTCTCCTTCTCCAACATCAGGGGTCTACATTCTAACCTTCCAGAGGTTGAAACCCAATTACAGGAGACTAAACCAGACCTTTTATTTTTAAGTGAAACTGGCATTGGACAGGCTATTTCCCTAGAAGAGTTCGCAATTAAAGGATACTCTAACTTAACTTCTAAATCTGACCCCCAAGATCGCCATGGGCATGGAATATGTGCCTATATTAAAGATAGCTTTCCATGTGGGAGGGACATCTCCAGGGAAGATCCTAACTTACCCTATATGTGCTTCCGGGTTGCTTTAGCTCACACTACAGCATTTATATTTACTCTCTATCACCCCCATAACAGCGGAGTTACTATCTTTCAAAGCATATCTGAGAAAATTGACCAAGTCCTATCTGCTTATCCTTCAGCTAACATTCACGTATGTGGGGACTTCAATGTTCACAACGTCAAATGGTTGACCCACTCTAACAAGACCGATGATGAGGGGAGGTTCTGTAATGATTTCTCCATTGCCTATGACCTCACTCAGATTGTTCAGGAACCCACCCGTGTGCCCGACAATGACTGCCAGTATGCGAGCCTACTAGACCTTTTTCTCACAATTTGCCCTGAACTATGTTCAGTTTCTGTTCTGTCGCCTCTTGGATCTTCCGACCACTCTGTTGTATCAATTAAGATAAAAATGAAATGTAATAAGTCCCCAGACGTACCTCTCCATCGTACAGTATATCGATACATTAAGGCTGACTGGGATAGCTTCCGTACATTTATATCTGATCTACCTCTGCATTCCATGTTTAAAAAGGATGTGTACTCTATAGTATTAGACCTGACGGAATGGTTAATTGTAGGTATTGATCATTTCATACCCTCGAAAAAGTTTCAGCAAAAACCTAACAGCCAGCCATGATTCTCTCCAGAATGTGCTGCTGCCATTGCGCACAGAAATCACTTTTTCCACTGTTTCCAACGTAATAGATGTATGAAAACTAAAGCCGCTTTCAGGACTGCCAGCAACCATTGTAAGAAAGTAATAAAGAACGCAAGAGAGTTGTATGCTCAATCCGTTAAGTCCAAAGTAGCTGAGCAGCGGCTTGGTTCCCACCAGTTTTGGCAAATAGCAAACAGAATCCTGAACAGAAGCGTGTGCTCCATCCCAACTATTATCAATGGACCTGAGGTAATCTCGTCAGCATCAGACAAAGCCAAACTCTTTGTCAAGAACTTTGCAGCTAATTCTACCCTTTGCGATCAAGGCTGCCAACCCCCAATATTTCCTTCTGTATCTGAAAACACGCTATGTGATATACGTATATCTGTACATGATGTTGCCAAGCTAATCAAAAACCTTGATTCCAGTAAAGCAACTGGCCCTGACGGTATTCCAATTATAGTACTCAAAAAACTTCAACCTGAACTAGCGCCCATACTTACAAAACTGTTTAAACATTGTCTCAAGGAGAATAGTTTCCCATCTCCCTGGAAAATCTCATCAGTATGCCCTGTATTTAAGAATTCAGGTGATCGCTCATCCTCCTCTCAGTACAGGCCAATAAGTCTCCTGTGCGTCATGAGTAAGTTGCTGGAATCTGTGTTAAATATAGAAGTAATCAACCATCTCAACAAAAATAACCTTCTTAGTGACACTCAATATGGTTTCCGTTCTGCTAGATCTACAGCAGATGTGCTTACAGTTATATCTCATAGGATTAGCAAATCTCTCGACGGAGGCAACCTTTCTAGGGCAATTGCTCTTGACATATCTAAGGCCTTTGATAGGGTATGGCATAAAGGTTTACTTCATAAGATCTCTAGCTATGGTATTGCTGGAAATGTCTTCTCAATTATTAAATCATTTCTTTCTGATAGGTTCATAAGAGTAGTAGTTGAGGGGCAAAAATCAGAAGCTCACAGTATTAATGCCGGTGTCCCTCAGGGATCTATCCTGGGCCCAACTCTTTTCCTGATCTATATTAATGATCTTCCAAATCACATCCTTACATCATTTGTAGACATCTATGCTGACGACACTACCATTTATGGTAGCACATCTAAGACAATAAACGACCAAGTTCTCTCCAATTCTCTCTCCTCTGATCTTGAGCACGTAGTACAATGGGGTAAGGAGTGGCTGGTTACTTTTAATGCATCTAAAACCAAGCTTCTCTTTTTACATCATCAACATTCTGACCCACATCTGGCATCAATTGAAATGAATGGCTCTCGTCTTCAGGAGGCCTCAAGTTTTGACAAGCTTCTTGGCTTGACCATTACTCCTGATCTTAAATGGAACACATACATCAAATCTGTTGCCAAGGCCGCTGGAAAAATGGTGGGATCTTTCTATCGATCCTGTAGATATCTCACTGCTGATGCTATTCTCTATCTATATAAGAGCCAGGTATGTCCAAGGATGGAATACTGTTGCCACATCTGGGCAGGAGCTGCTAGAAAGGACTTGGCCTGCCTTGATAGAGTTCAAAATAGACTTCGTAGCCTCGTAGGAGATGTCCTTTTCTCTTCCTTGCAACCTCTATCTCACAGAAGAGATGTTGCGAGTTTGTCTCTGATGTATCGTTATTTTCATGGAAAGTGTTCGACTGAGCTTCAATCTATGGTCCCCCCTCGCCAAACTTTCACAAGAAACACTCGTCTAGCTGTAAACACTATCAAAAATTCCCCCCACTCTTTATCTGTGCCTAAACCTAAACGTAGATTCCATGAACAGAGCTTCTTTCTTAGAACTGCACGCCTGTGGAATTGTCTTCCGTTTTCCTGCTTTCCGGCTGACTACAATATGGTTGTCTTTAAGTCTAACGTAAATAAGTTCTTGATGAGCCGTTCCATATAATTTATCAAATTTACCAAATTTTCATTACTAATGATTACTATATTGTCCAATTTCTAATGTACACTCTTTAACCCTTATCCTTGAGTGGCCTCTTGGCCTTGATAATGTGGTGATGCCTATGTAAAAAAAAAAAAAAAAAAAAAAAAAAAAGGATAGGCTGTTTTTAGCAGCTCCTGCCCAGATGTGGCAGCAGTACTCCATCCTTGAATGTACTTGGCTTTTATATAGATAGAGAATTGCATCATTAGTGAGATATCTTCTGGAGCAGTAGAAGGATCCCACCATTTTCCCAACGACCTTGGCCACAGACTTGATGTATGTGTTCCATTTCAGAACAGGAGTAAAGGTCAAACTCAGAAGCTTATCAAAACATTTAGCCTTTCCTAGACGAGAGCCATCCATTTCAATTGATGCCAGATGGGGATCAGAGCGTTTATGATGTAAAGATAGGAGTTTGGTTTTAGATGCATTAAAGGTAACCAACCACCTCTTATGTTTTTGTTAACACTTACTAACTAGTGACCCTAATATTCTTTCAACGTTCCATTTCCATTTTTAATATATAAGCACAACCATTTAATATGCTTTATTTTCTTCTTTTGCTATGATAAAGCATAGTCGCCCCTTGCCAAACTTTCACAAGAAACACTTGTCTAGCTGAAACCACTATCAATAATTTCCCCCACTCTTTATCTGTGCCTACACCTAAATATAGATTCCATAAACAAAGCTTCTTTCTTAGAACTGCACATCTGTAGAACTGTCTCCTGTTTATCTGCTTCCCAGCTGATTACAATATGGTTGTCTTCAAGTCCAACACAAACAAGTTCTTGATAAGCCGTTCCCCTTAAATAATCCCATTTACCAAATTTACACTACTAACGATTCCCATGGTATTGTCCCGTTGACTACCATACACTCTTTAACCCTAATCCTCGAGTAGTCCTCTGGGCCTTAATAAGTGGTGACTCCTATTTAAAAAAAAGTAAATAAATAAATAAATAAAAAACATATTAATTATCAGTGTGATTTTTGGTAATTCCCAAAGATGGAGTCATCATCTAAAATGGCCTTACTAAGGCCAAGGACCAAACCACAAACTCCACAGCATGTCTAAATATTCTGAGCACTAATGAATGTGTAGATTAAGGAAGATGTGGCTTGAATATGTCAGAAGCAATATGATTGCATGCATCCTAATTGATATCTGCCATTTGAACCAAACTGCAGGGAGAGTAGGTGTTAGATGTTACTCTGTTCTGTCCACTTTAGAGCTTGTGACACTCACAACTTCCTAAATATCAAAATTGAATGAAAAAGAAGGTAGAGTTTCAGAATTTTCTATTGAAATGTTTTTGATTTTTTTTTTTTTTTCAGTTATTGCTTTCTTCAAAAATCTAAAATCGATAAATTAAACTCCAAAATCTAGAGATGATTACGCTTGACTGATTGCATAATTTTCTGTTGCAGATATGATTTCAGCTGTGAACCTCACATGTTCTGGTTTAAGTACATATTGTTTTCTTTTCTCACCGTATATGATACGTTGGAATTACAGAAAAATCAATAGTTACCTTGTCAGTAAAGCCATGAATTTACCGAGTTCATGCAGAGGAGCAACACACACACACACAAAATGAGGTCCCCTGTAAGCTGTAGATGGTGACCCATGATGCTGTAGGACTAGGTCCTGGTAGCTGAGCCATTTTTCTATTTCAAGCTTTAGTTTGGCTAAACTGGAGGTCAGAGAGGCTGATCCAATCAATCAGCTGATAGTACAAAGATTGTTGGATATTCAGGACTGAAACTTGGCGGACAAATCAGGCAGAGACTTAAGTTCATTTGTACTACTGAATATTGTTGGATTGGATTATGAATTTTTTAACAATTTTATGAACAACATTTGAGGGGACGAGGTAGTACAAGTTGCCGTGTACTAACCCACTTGTACATATTATTGTTGTTGTACTCACTAGTTCTCACACAGGTCATCATCACAGATTACTCCTTGATAATAACCGGTAGTGTTCCTTGGTATCTGGACCACAACAAGCCTCAAATTTCCAGTACTCTCCAGCTCTTCCAATAATTTTTGCAATTGACTTTGCGTTATCTCACTGGCATTGAATTGGTATTCACTGGAATTTAGGTGGCAATAAGCCTCTTCAAGTTTCCAGAACTCTTTGCACTTGTCCAGTAGAGGTCTGATTAGTGATCTTCCTCCTCTGCCCTTTACAACTATTTTGTGTGCTGTAACCTGAGAATGATGTCTTCTTGGGAAGGGGCACAATTTATAAGATTTGTTGCAGTTTCAATTCCCTTGAATCATTTTTCATTATTGCTTAATTGTTTAATATCTCATGATCACGTCAGTTTTCTTAGCAAACTGATATGTGTGTGTGTGTGTGTGTGTGTGTGTGTGTGTGTGTGTGTGTGTGTGTGTGTGTGTGTGTGTGTGTTAATATGTTTTACTGATATAAAAAAAAAATTTTTTGTATGTCAGGATGATGAAGAGCGGATACAAAAAAGACATGAAAGAAAATTGAAAGAAGGAAAATTAGCAGAGGAAGTGAGTTTTATTAATGAAATGGTGTTTCTCTATTATTGGACCAATTTCTGCAAATTACTTTTTTTGTTATACTCGTATGAAAATGACAAAGCATAATTTTTTGTTTTTATTCATTTGGCCAGTTTGGACAATTAAATTAACTATTTTCTTGTTTTAATTCTACTGTTAGTTTTGTATCTATTGTGACATGTAAATTGTCACTTAAGTGCTCGGTAGCAAGACAAGATAATATTTTTTGTTGTTTTATTCTATGAAGATTTGATTGTGTGTTTAATGTTAATAAAGTATTTGTATCATTTTTCATCTCATTTTAGAATGCAGAAGAAAGACGCCATCACAAACGAGAACACCATGGCAAAAAAGAATCGGTAAGAACTAATCAATATTTGTATTATATGGATTCATCGGACTACTGTTCCCATCTTGAGTGTGTGCTTCACAACGTTTTGGTTGATGTAACCGCTGACCTTCTTCAGGTGTATCCTGTCAAACTTGGGAATGTTTCTGTCAAACTCAGGAATTTGGACAGAATTTCGAGAGAAACATTTCTGAGTTCAACAGGATGCAACTGAAAAAGGTCGGAGGTTACATCGACCGAAACGTTGTGAAAATGACACTTAAGATAAGAACAGTAGTCTGATGAATCCAAATAATATGAATAACCAATCCTCATCTCAAAAATTCAGAAACGTCCTAATCAATATTGTTCTTTTTTTTATTATTTTATTATCGGCTAAAGATGTCATTTGTAATTATTATCAATTAATATTCACTAGTGGGAATTACAGAAAATCAACAGTTAAAGAAAATAATTTTTTTAACAAATAAGTTAGTATTTATGTATATATTAATAATTTTTTAGTTTTATTTATGTTGAAAGATGAAAGATTAGCACTGGTTAGTGATTAGTCAAATTTCTACTTAGTTATTCTGAATGAGAATTTTATACAGGTTCTCTCTTATACTTAGACTAAGAGTTTTGGATTAGTAGATGTAGAATCATTGCGATAACAAGGTCAGTTGGCAGAGAAAAGACAAGGAAAATGTAGGAGGATAAAGATGGACTTGAGAGAAAGAGGAATAAATAAGACTGATAGGTTAGTATATCGATGGCAATGTGCCTTGTTTGAGTGAATGAAACTAAAAAAAAATGCAGCAATAGTAGTTGTGGTGGTAATGATGATAATGTAGTAGTAGTTGCATCTAAATAAGGAGAACAAAATTGTCTGTTTTTCCTATAGTAAGAACAAGAACTAACAAAACCTTGTGGGACTTGATAGCTCAACTTATCTATGGCTAAATTATTCACCATGTATTTTTTGTTTATCAAGCTTTCTTTTCTATTTTTTTGTGTTTATTGTTAGTCTTTGTTAAACTTACTTAAAGCTAAAAAAATGATTATGTGTGTGTGTGGGGGGGGTAGTCATGCTTTTCAAAAATTTCTTCAAAGAAGAAAACATGAATATACATCTCTTTGAACAATCATGCTGTTAAGTCAGCGAACCATATAGCAGACAATTTTTACCTTTTATACAGATTAAACATTCTTTTTTTTTTTCTTTTTTTTTTTTTACAGAATGTTTCCAGAGAAGAAACAAAATCAGAATTGGATAAAAACTTGGATGAACTCAAGAAAACAAAGAGAAGTAAACGCAAAGAATATGATGACAATGAAAATGATGATAAGCAAGTACGAATAGCAGAAGTAGATATAAAACCATCATCTACTCCACCCACAGATCTATTGGTAAGGAAAAAAAGCAATGCATCATGGGTGACATGAATGCATAGGCCAGGGGGGGGGGGGACATGTACTTGGTCGCCATGCTCTTTGAAACCTTACAGATAATAAGTGCAGGTTTATCCAATTTTGCATCATGAACATATACAAAATGAGCTTTGTCTCAAACGATTATAAAACCAAGACCCAAATATACGACATCGCCATTAGTCTAAAATGGAAAAGTCCCTGCTTGTTAGATGTAAGGCTTTATTGAGGTGCCAATATTTGTAGTTATCATTCTTTGCTAATTGCCAAAATCGAAATAGATTTAACTTTAGTAAAGCACCTTTTGTACTCTTGATGTTGAATTACCTGAAGATCCAGGAGGTGGGGAAGTTTTGCGCTTAAAAGTTTCTTCCTCCAGACTGCTAAGCTTTGGAATTCCCTCCCTGTTTCCTGCTTCACTGACTATACTAACAAAAAAATTTCTAACCATATTTAGGAAATCTATAGATTCACTATAATAGCGGACATCTTGCTCTAATAATTTTAACTCTCTAGAGAGTAAAAAAATGGTACAGAAATTTGAGCTTTTAAAAAAAATCACAACCTCTTTTTATTTCTATAATTATATATATTTTAATTTCCCTAAATATATACTAAGGGAATTTACCATAATCACTAATAACTAAACCTTTATAAATTAAACATTATTTTAAGAACAATCATATCTATATTGAAGAGTTCTCTCCTCTTCCATAGTTATTTAGAATTACTAATTTTCCCTGACAAACAAAAAATGGCAGCATCATTAATTTACTACTAAATTGCTTCAGGCAATGTAGCTTGCTCTCAATTAAAACTGAATTTCTTTGAACTTTATTTGCTTCAACCATGAAATTTGATTCATGTAATTAACAAACAGATTGGACCCTACTGGATTATCGCAAATACTTATTTTATAAAAAGCTTGAAGGTTATAGTCAGTTAACATACTTCCTAACTTCCGGCATTCCTTCCTTTTTATTGTTTTTCAGTATTTCTATTGTGAAGCGATTTATTGAAATGGAATATAAGAAAAGAGCGTTATTGAAAAATATACAGTAAAATTTTTTTAAATTATACAGATAAAAATAACACAATTAGTTTTTGTTTGCACTTTTAATAACAAAAACGTGAAGGAACGAATTTGGCTTGTCACCGCTCCGGTGACAAAGCCTTGCCTTGCTATGATGGAAGTTAGGAAGTACGTTAGCTGACTATAACCGTCTTGAACAAATCTATCCAATGTTGAAATCAGTCAATGATCTGATTTGAGTATAATAAACTTTTTTTAAGATTGTCATCCAGTCTTCAAACTTGCTTCAGTTATTGAAGCATTAATATATTTTAAACTGTTGTAGCTAGCTTAATTAAAATAATAAAATAATATGTTTTGAATTTGAAACAGCAAATATAATGAATTAAATAATATTGGCACTTTTGTAATATCGCTTGAAATTTGAGATGTCATCAAAAATTTAATAAAGCCAAAAAGATTTTATTTTTCTTTAAGATAAATTATCATTTTTGTAATCAACTCTATTTTGGCCAAGGCAAAGAGCTATAATAATTATATTTGCTATTATTAAAAATTTAATTCTAATAATAGCAAATATAATTACTATAGTTCTTTACCTTGGCCAAAATAGAGTTGATTACAGTAAAAGGGTGGGTGTAAATTCCTGATGCTATCAAATATGCTGAGAATAACTAATAAATTATTTTAAGTAATAATATAATAATATATTCTTTGTTAAATATAGATTTCATCAATTGCTATTTGGTTCGTAAATTATCAAATTTTGTTTTTTATTTTTATCTTAGGAAACAAAAGTCAGTGATGAGTCAATCAATGAAGATAAATACAACTATGATGAAGATTTTGAAGTAAGTTTATGCAACCACAATTATTTATTTTCTGTCAGATAATTTAAGAAACATTCATATAAACTGTGGGGAATTATAAGATAAAAATAAAATAAAGTAGAGGAGACTTCCTGAAGAACAGAAAGGAGTAGAGACAAATAAGTCAATCATGCTCTGTCTGTGATAGCGATTTATATTCCTGTAGTTAATATTTATCTGTCTAGTCACTTGATTAGATCAACTATGTACGGCATAATCACGTTTGACACACCAGTTCCCATCAGATCACCAAAGTTAAGCAACATTGAGCCTGGCCAGTAGCAGATGGGTGACCATTTGGGACTTCTAGGTGCTGTATATGCTCTCCGCTTATCTCGGCATTGTTTCTAGTCATCCTGAACTTCTCCTTGCCACTGGACTCAAGCAATGCCGATTCAGGAGAAGTGTTGGAGATTGCACAACTCTTGCCACTGGACTATAGCAATGCCGATTCAGGAGAGGTGTTGGAGATTGCACAACTCTTGCCAACTCTTGCAGCTGCCCCTACAGGGAATATCCTTTGTCTTTCAAGACTGAACAGAGGCATGGGTGTAGATCAACTATCTCCTACTTACTCATGGGCTCAGGTGGCGTTGAGATTAATCCCTGTCTTTCAAACTAAATACCCCCAATAAACATATTTCAAATGATCTACTATTTCTCTTTGTTTCATCTTACTTTGATGGAAGTTCTCAGAAATCGAGAGGACCCTTTCTGGGACTAACATAGGTATGCAAGTTTTTAATCAAGATTCTCTGGAGTATCCAGCTAAATGTTGTTACTTGAGATAACATTACTTAGAGAAAGTACATCATTCTCCGATATAAGCCAGTGTATAGCTGCGTGAAAAGGGTCTTATTTGGGTGTTGAATACTATGTTATTTTGAATATGTGGTCAGGGTTTAGCCATTGGGTGAAGTATTCTTGCGTCAATTTTAATTGTATAGAGAGATCGAAGACATTGTTTAACCCATTGCATGGGAATTAGTGCCTGAAAGGCTAACCAATATATATTTTTTTAATTTATACTCTATATCTATATTTTTTCATTTCAGGATTATTCAGATGATTTTGATGATGATGGTGATGATGATGGTGATAGTGCATCAGAAAAAAGCAGTAGCAAACAAGAAGTAATGTTTTTTAATTTTATCTTTTCTGAAACATTTAATACATGATTTAACAAATATTAAATAATATAGCAAATGATATATTATTTAATATATATATATATGTATGTATATGTCTTAACATAACACATACACACACACACACACATGTGTGTATTAAGGATGTTATAGTTTGCTTGAAGCAATGTGCATAGTTTGAAAGGAGTTTTGTTTTAAGGCTATGACAATGCAGTTTTGTGTGAGAACACCGTGGATACAGGCTAATGAAATAAAATAATAATGAGAATATTGAAGGAATTTCAATATTTTTCAATTACAAAATATTTATTTACCAACATAATGCATCGCACTAGATGGTAGTTGCTGTAAATTTCCCAAACTTTTAAGATAAATCTCCTTTCCAAGGACAAAAAAAAGAAGTGTGTACAACTATTCAGACATGGCTTTCATGCTTACGTCGATGGCTGAAAGTCAGATGCAGCCAAGCTGGTTCACATATTTATTAAATTAATTTCCGAAATATGGATTGTAATTAGTGTTAAGCATTGTTAGAAATTATTGTAACATTGTTTCATTAATAATTAAGATTGTTGCCTATTTTACTGATAATTGTTCATTTACAAGTATTTAATATCTGTTGTGTGTCTGTGTGGTGTTTACATCTGCTTTGTTTAATAAGGGTGTTCAGAAGAAGGTAACTCCATGAGTGAATTATTGTTCTGTATCGACATATATACATAGTGTAAAATTTTGTTGAAAATTCAAAGGCTCATGTTTTCTTTTTATAACCATCGTTTATTTTTTCCATTACAGCTGTTTCATTAATGGGTAGGCAATTTTACGATTTATGTGTCCATAAAAATATCCTGTCCTCACCATATATATATATATATATATATATATATATATATATATATATATATATATATATATATATATATATATATATATCGCTATGGTAATAATTATATATATATATATATATATATATATATATATATATATATATATATATATATATATATATATTTTGCTGTGGTAATAATTATATATATGTATTTCCACAGTCAGACGACACCGCAGCTCACAAACACCATAACAGCAAATAAATGAGAAGTTCAATACTTGAGTCTTGGACTTTTGGTTTGTTTGCTGTCATGGCTTTTGTGAACTACAGTATTGTCTGGCTGTGGAACTTTGTCACTGTGATTCTATATAATTTTCATATTAATTTAATTATTATATACTATTATCAACGATGTGGTAGTAGTTAATTATATTGTGGGTTTATAGTTGTTTTCTATTAATTAATTATACATATTAAATTATACATATTGATTATCTTATATAGAAAGGTATTGCATGTAATTTTATGTGTCTGCTGATGTTTCAGCATTCGTAAGTACCAAATAGTAGTAGTGTATGATAAATGTTGTTTGTTATTATAAGCAGGGAACGCATGTTAAGAACATTGTAGGTGTTCATGTGGTTATATAAGGAAGCTGCAATTTACTTTCATTCTGTTGTTTATTGTGGGGTTGAATTTCTTTAGTAGCAGTGAATCTTTAAGTTTCAGATTAGCTTGGTCTCTTTCTGTGGCTAGTATTTTTATTCTTATGTCTTTGGTGAGGTTGGGATTGTGAGACAGGTGTTTATAGAATGAGAATATCTTGATTGTAGTGTGTTCTTTTATGCATGTGTACAATGGGTTAACTGTGCTACCAATGTAGAATTCATTGCATGTCACGCATTGTATTTGATACACTGAATACATGTGATTTCATAATCCTGTGTTAATGACAATTTTGTAGAGTGCAGAGATCATTGTTGATTTATTACCTAGTTCTGGATAGGTGGTGTGTCAGTGTTGATCTGGAGTATGTGTATTGGGTGTCTAATTTTTCTTTCAGACGGCTTTGCAGATGGTTGATGTTATTCTGTTGTAATGCAGTAGTTTTAAGAAACAGATTTTGAAAAGTGTGTATTGTCATTTTGTAGCTGTCTTAGGGAGGTGTTTGATGTTTATTATATTTTCACCCTAAACAAGGCACAGATGGTCAGGGACATAAGTTGCAGGGATACTATGTAGGGACTTCAGCAGCAAGATGTCTGTTTGCATTACACTTGAACTTCTGCATGTCAGTACAGTTGGGGAAGCAGGAACCTAGAAGGGAATTCCAAAGTCTAGCAGTTCTGGAAAAGAAACTATTAGAGTAGAAGGATTTCTGTGTAGGATCTCTACTGTGTAGGAGGTGGAATTTTGCTGCTTGTCGGGTTTGTCAGGGGTATTTATATGAAGTGGGTACAATGCTTATAGTTTGTTGGAGTATCCACCATCAAAATACAGGCAGATGCAACATTTCGTCGATGGAACAGAGGTTGAAGCTTAGATCTCGGTTCAGGACCTATCAGGTTGGCGACTCTCTTTTGCACTCTATCCAGGAGTGAGAGACTAGTAGATGCACCAGCCCACTGGACGAATGGTGACCTTATAGAAGTATAGGATACTTTCAGGCATAAGTAACTTTCTAGCATGGTAGAGAGAGCTCACCTTCCTCGCAGCAACCTTGGAAATGCTCTCGATGTATCTGTTCCAACTCGTGTTCCCTGTGAAGCCAAGGATATTCATTTTGCAGGTATCAATTTTGCAGGGTATCCATTTTGTCTGAATATTTGTTGAAAACGTCTAAGGGAGGTGGTCTTATCTATTTCACTAGTGCATTTGCTATGGACGTTACTAGCCTCATTCATAGCATATCCTAATTTTTTTTTTTTTTTTTTTTTTTTTTTTTGAGAGATTAACTTTAGGCTATAATCTTTCAAACACAATCAAAATGTAATCAAAATTTTTTTTTAATATTATGATTAGCCGGCATTCAAAACCATGTCTTCTACTGAGTCAGCCATTAAAATGCATGTACCTACCTAAAGAATTTAGCTTTGTAATATTAATTTTAAACTGACTCATTTGGCATAATAGTAAGAGTTTTTGTTAATGAGCCATGATTCCAAGGTTCAGTCCTCAGTCAAGTCATATAGAAGACTTAGAAAATGGTACTTGACACCCTTGGCTAAATACTCAGCATTATAAGTTGAGGATCAAGAGTAAGTGGAGTAATTTTGAGAAATGAGTGGCACACTTTGGTATAGTAGCTAATGAAAAGGGAGCCTTTCAGTTGTTTTCAACTATAGTCAGCCATTTTTTTTATTATTCATATTTTAATTTTTTAGAATGCATTTCACCAGATTCCGTACTTTGATTACCATACAATAATAATTGGTCATATTTTTTGTCAATTTGAAAATGTATGTTTTGTTTGTATTTGAGCATGATTCAGTGTCATGTTAAATCTATACCTTTCAACTGTAACATAATTAGGGTTATGTATGGCATAATCACGTTGACGCACCGGTTCTTGTCAGCTCACTGAAGCTAAGTAATGATGAGCTTGGCCAATGTCAGGGGTGATCATTTAGGCTATGATAACAGCATATTCTTTTCATTGTTTTGACTCTTGAATATATATGCAACACAGATGCAGTGATTCAACTGAGAACCACATCACTCTATATAAAAGCATATAAGATATCAATGGATACACACTTGAGAGTCAAAACAATGGAAAGAATATGCTGTTTTCATAGCCTTAGTGATCATTTAGGAATAGTAGGCACTGTATTTGCTCTCCACTTATCTCAACATTGTTTCCAGTCATCCTGAATTTCTAATTGCCACTGGAATAAAACAGTGCTGACTCAGGAGAAGTGTGGTTGGAGATTGTGCAACTTTTGCCACACAAAATTTTATGCACAAGTCACAGCATAATCAGTGATGTTTATGGTTATCATCGACAACAACGGACAAACAGTTAATCAGAGTGCTTAAAATGTACTCAATTTAAAAAAAGGCTTTGGTTTTGATTGTTAGCCTTGATACATTTATTTTATGTACATTTTGATTCTAAATTATTATTTGTCATGATTGAAAATGCATTAAAACATAAGAGGTTAATGTAGTTTGCTTGAAGCATTGTCTAATGTGTATATAAACGAAATTTATAGAAAGCAGTACAATGCAGATGGGAGCGAATTAAGACATATGATGGTGGAATAAGTATGCAAATCAACCTTTGTTACACTCAGCATTATAAGCTGAGGATCACTGAAAATATATATATTATACAATATATATATATATATATATACATGTTACTTTCTTTTTTAATTTAATTTAAAATGGCATAACGGAAACATATTATAAGGTATTTGCGGCTTCTCTTCCAATTTTCGGATTTTAATCATGTCAAATCGCACTTTATTTCCTTTTGACGGATTGATTGTTGCTATTTCTTCTGATGAGTTAAGAGCATAATAGATTCACTGATTGATATCATAATTGATTGATTTTATGCTATGAAACAGATACTGTCAAGAATTGTAAATGTCAACTGAATTAAAGGAATAAATTATAAGATCGTCAACATCATGAATTTTGGAATATAGTTTTTAGTCTTTTATTCACTATATTGCTCTGTAATTACATTGAACTTCTTAAATAAGGATTGGTATATATCATAAGAAAATATATTTCTACAGAAATATATGTATATATATATTATACAATATATTTTTTTTCTTATATTTTCTACTTGCATTGTATTCTTTCTTGCATCAACATGATCAGAGAGAAGTTACATATTGTATAATATTTCAAGAAAATTTTCCTTTCTCAGATATGTGTTTTATTTTCGTGAAAATATGCATATGGGAGCTATTAAAAAATATATTTAATTGTTATGAATTTCTTTTTTTTTTTTTTTTCTTTTTTTTTTTTTTTTCCAGAGCTCTGCTGACAGTCACAGTAGGGAAAGTACTCACATTTCTTCTGCTGAAAAATCCTCCTCTTCTGTAAATGAAAGGCCGACCTATCAAGTAATGGACTTTTCGCATGCTAAGTTAAGAAAGATGAACCAAAAAGTGAAAAGCAAATTACAGAGTAGAAGTGACGACCTCTCCAGCCTCATTGCACTTGACGTGTCTATAGGTCAAGATGTGTTTGAACTTGCACCTATAAGTGAATACGAACTCTATATACGAAATTTTGGGAAAGCTAATTCAAACCAGGTAAGTGACCAATACTTATGTGGCATTGTGGTGGTACACTACATTTTGAACCTCCCTGGAGTGTCTATATACCTTGTGTTGTCTCATGACAGCTGGATATCGTTCAACATCAATGACCAAAAAATATAAATAGCTTTCAGGTATTATTTTAACAACAAATTATTGTTGCTTCATAATCTCATAGAACATTTTATGAATTCATTTGAAATAGTTATATAATGTCCTGGTCACTTCACCAAATGAGAATTTGTAGTTTGTAGAGATAACCCACATGCTGGATATCTCTGAAATCTATATTTCTTTGTTTATATTTTCTTTGTTTGTCGGTTCCACTTTTTCTTGGTAACTACTGGGCTGTTCTGGCTGAAATTTTGTATGGATCTTTAAGATAAGATGCGGAAAACTAAGTATTATGGTATACACAGTCATTAAAAGTTTGATATGTTTTATGCCAAAATAAATATATAAATATATATATGTCAAAATAAGTATAAAAGTCGATTTCTATTTCAATGTGATGTGGTATTATTATTATATTGTTTGTTATGCCTCTTTGGACAACATCCTTTTTGATGATCTCATTTATTCAATCCTTAAAAAAATTGTGTAAAACATTTGCTCTATTAATATATTATCAATATGCTTATCAAATTTTAAAATATCTCATCTGATATTTTCCAAAACTGCACTTTTAACTCCATTTTTACCATTATTTTTAAACTTATTTAATCCCATCTTAAAATGTTCTACACTTGATTTTCTTAATCTGATCTTCTAAAACTGTAAAAAACTTTTTTTTCTTTCTCTATGTACCTAATATTAGATGACATTTCCATAGACAGAGTTTCTTTCCAACAATTTCACATCTGTTGAACATGTTACCATGAGATTATTTCCCTGCTAAGCTACAACACGGTCATCTTCAAATCCAATGTAAACAAATACTTTTCATAAATTGTCCCCATAAGTAATCAAATTGTGTTCATTTCATGCATCATTTTCAATCTTTTCATAATATTGTTCATCATTCAACTGGCAATTTATCTCATTAACCCTTACCTTTAGAGGACTTTTAGCCTTAATGACTTATTAGTATAAAAAGGGGGAAAAGTTAACTTTGTGATAATTTCTTACATCAGTTGCATTTTGAATTTGAAATTCTTTTGTCTTTCAGGTTTATGTCCAAACTGGTCATGACAATGTAGATAGAGATATACAAACTGAAGAAATAGAAAGTTTGGACAAGTGGACACAACATCCACCAAACGGACCAACAGTTTGTGGAGGTAACAAAGCAATGAAGAAATACATCCTATCCTTTTTTGTATATATATAAAAAAGTAAATTTTTGTTTAATGTTTAATAGAAATAGATAGCTTAACAGTTGCAACATATAAATAAGTTTTAATAAGGATTAAAGTTTCCAAGGCATCTAAAAAAAACATTGAAATTTTCCTTAGATTCCATCTGGGATCACTAGGGACAGTTATCAGTTAGGTCCATAAAATAAGTGAAATATATTAGACCATAAAGAAAGAAATTCATTTTTTTTTTTTTAACGTTCTTCATTCATAAAACAACAGTAAAATTAGAGACAAATATCTCGATGAAGAATGTATTTACGAAGGGTTTGAACATTTAAATTATTATTTTTCATTTTTTAAATTTATAATAATTAAATAAAAACGAAATTATCCAGTATTCATTAGATCCATTTACCGTTTTACAGTTATAGAATTTTTTTTTTTCATTTTTTTTGTTCAGATAAAGACTTTGAACACATTCATTATTTAAGTTACACAGAAATTTTTTTTTTCAAAATAAGACTTCAAGCATATCCATTTGTTGTTTTATGTTTTACTTAATATTTAACTCATAGTAATGACAATAATAAATTGACTGTTACTTAAAAGTAAATTCAAACAACTAGTAGGATTTGGTGCTAGTCTAAATTTCCCCTATATTAAAATACAAAAATAAAGAAAAATATGATGTATGTACCTGGGATGGAAAGAAAATATTGTCTTCTAAAAAACATGTAAATTAGTTAGTTTTATTTTTATAATTAAAATAATTTTTAAGAGATTAATGGGAATTTGTAGGCATTACAAAATAAATCTTTTTACAGTTATAGAATTTTTTTTTTTCCTTTTTTTTTGTTCAGATAAAAACTTTGAACACATTCATTATTTAAGTTACACAGAAATTTTTTTTTTCAAAATAAGACTTCAAGCATATCCATTTGTTGTTTTATGTTTTACTTAATATTTAACTCATAGTAATGACAATAATAAATTGACTGTTACTTAAAAGTAAATTCAAACAACTAGTAGGATTTGGTGCTAGTCTAAATTTCCCCTATATTAAAATACAAAAATAAAGAAAAATATGATGTATGTACCTGGGATGGAAAGAAAATATTGTCTTCTAAAAAACATGTAAATTAGTTAGTTTTATTTTTATAATTAAAATAATTTTTAAGAGATTAATGGGAATTTGTAGGCATTACAAAATAAATCTCACAAGTTTGAATTATGTTGAGTAATCTCCCTTGTTCATTGAGCCTGTTTTCAAAATGGTGTTGCAAGACTGTTGTTCCATGATTAGCCATAAAATTTTATTTTCTTATTTAAAAATAAAACTACTTCATCGATTTACATGAATTTTGGAAGACAGTTATTTTCTTTCTGTCACGAGTACATACATCATATAGATTTTTCTTTCATTTTTTTTTTTAATATAAGGGGAATTGTGGACAAGCACCAACGATTTTCTTTCCATTCATTGATACATGGGTTTATTTTTAATGAATACAATATTTTCTTTTTGTCACAAGTATATATGCCATACAGATTTTTTTCATTTTTTTTTTATTCTTTTTTGTTTTAATATAAGGGAAATTCTGGACAAGCACCTAGGATTTTTTCCATGCATTTATATGTGGTTTTATTTTTAATGAAATTCACCATTATGACAGTAAAATGTTTACTCATTTTATTTTAGTTATACCTAAATCGCAGTGTTGCCATAAAAAATAAATAGATTAATTTAAGAATGGAAATGCAATTTTTTTACTGACACTATTTATTCTACTTTGATTCAACATTCATAAACTGTATAGCATATTTTTTATGACATTCTAAAAATTAAGTATTTTTACTTTTATATTAGACTAGTCTGGGTACCCGGGTGTTTGGAGGTGTGTGTTGAGCAAAAATAAAAAAAGTGGTAGTAGGCAGGCAGGATCGAACTCGTACCGGCGAAGGAGGAAAAGAATGTGAAATCACTTTTTACTGTTTTGGTCTAACATGCTCTCTAGTACCCGAGATATACAGGCATTTTATTGAGTTGATGCAAGAGGTAGCACACTGTACATGACCAAACCATGTGAGACACGTAGCACATAAAGCATCTAAAATCCCACCAATACCAAGCTTTTAATGAAGCACAATTGAAGGGATTCTTTTCTCTAGTTTGCTACAGCTGATAATATGCACGGCCATTATATTGAAGCCATTGCAGATTATAAACTTTTGGGGGTTATGTCTCACTGACATGCAAGCTGGCAGAGTGAACACAAGACAAAAAATTTTACCCTAATCCTCAATGAAATATGCTAGCTTTATGAACCTTCCCCCAAAGAAAACACAATAGCAAGTAGTGGTAGTGCATTCGTAACTATCACCAATATTCAACATATTCTCCAGGTGGTGGTAGATAGTTTTAGCATCAAGTGAGGTACAATCTATATCCACATGTACCACTATTTGACCATCAATTTGGTGGTATTATATTCTGTGTTTCTAACACTAATGTTATTTATTATATTTCTAACACTAATTTTGTATTCTATATTTCTGACACTAATGTTGTATTCTGTGTTTTGTTAACACTTAAATTTCCCCTCGGTCCTCATGAGGAGGTATGTAAGGAAAAATAAAGTTTATTGACAACATTAAAGACAAAGAAAATGTAAAGCAGGCTTACCCAAACAACAATGTGCATTTATTAAGATGAAACAAAAACAAAGCAGAATAACAAAAAAAAAATAAATAAATAAAGACAATGTCTATGTGCCTTCTTGGTGGAATTATGTAGTCAGTTCAATTGAGTCCTTTGCAGCCAAAAATCCATACATTTTATGGTATTTAGTTTTTGTGTTTTTGTTTATATTTTATTCGCTTTTCTTTTTTTAAAGAAAAATGGGGATTAAAATTAGTTAGGAACAGCATCTTCCTTTCTTTGTTATCTTGCTATTTTTATTAAGGTTTGAACCATGTGTAAGTAAGTCAATTACAAGAAAGTTCCATTGCAAATACACATAGGATTTAAGTTTATGAAGGAAAATGGGGATTTTCTCGTTGGAGGGGTTCAATTCATGTAATACCCTTTTGTTAAAGAGATACACATGTACTTAACTTTTTTTCCATGATTTGCTATTGAAATTTCTTGCTTTGTCAGCAGGGATCCTTTTTTTTTTTTTCTAAATCTCTTGCTTCGCTGGTAAAGACCTCTTTTTATTTTTAAGTCTCCTGCATTGTCGGCCAGGACATCTTTTTTATCAAAATCTCTTGCTTTGTCAGAAAAGATCTCTTTTTCTTTTTTTTATTTCAAAATCTCTCGCTTTGTCAGCAGAGACCTCTTATTTTTGTCCTCCACTGTTTTCTTGTTCACCTCCTTTCGAAATCCCTTTTTTCCTTCTTTTCCTGTGTCCCTTTTTTCTCTAGAAACAGGCTTCCTGTAATCCGATTGGCTCACCAATCAAAATGAGGGTCTAACTCATAAGATGTCCCCCCCACCCTATGTCAGGGAACTCTTACCATTTAATTTAGACTGGTTGTTTTGACCTAAAATAGGGGAACATGTGTTAGCGAGTCTCCCTTTACACTGTTTACATTTGTGGGACAGAATGTGTGAAATATAATAGTGGACAACATCCAGACAAACATGATCTGATTCAACTACCAGCCTCCCTGCAAGGTCATACCATTTCTTATAGACCCATAGTTTGCTCTGGGAGCATTACTCATATGCTTCTGCAACAGATAATGTAGGGAAACATGCCAGCATCTTGCAGGAAGTTGAGACAAACCTTTTTCATAATTAGTAAAATTCTATTTTAAATCTTAAGTGATGCGTTCAAAGAGCTTTTGCCATTTTAACTAAACTGTTGCTTTAAGTTCTATATAAAAGCTGTTTTATCATAAACATTCCCATGACACCAAAGGGATACTTCAATGACAACAAAAAAAGAACTTTACTAATCATAGAAAAGGTCATGTTTTTATTATGCAACAATTCCCATCTCTGAAGAAGGACATTTTATCAAAAAAATTAAAGACAAAAGTGATAATAATAAATAGATTTTTTTATAAAAATATTTGCATTGTATTCTTAGTTTCTAAGATATTTTGCCTATTTTCAAGTTTAAATTTTAACAGATGCTTTCAAAAAGCTTTTTCATTTTTAAGAAAATTATATGTTTTTTTTTTTTGCTTTTCTGCAAATTCTTTTCTTATTCTGTTTCATCAGTTTTTCTTGTAGCATCTTCTTAAAAAGATGTAATTTGATTTAATTTCTTTCAGAAAATACTCTATCCAAGTCAGAATTATTTTCATCTTAAAAGGACTAACTTTTTATTCATCCATACAGAGTTAGTTTCCTTTGATTGTAATTAAAAAAAGTAATATTTTAGGGACAAAAAACATACTTTAAAAATAAAGGAAAGCAAAATTAAATTTGTAACCATTGTCCTAATCCCTACAATGAATTATTTGGTAAAAAAGATCATTTTAAAACAAATTAGGCTCATTCATTTAAGTAAGATCAAACCACAGTGTGAATGTGGTATTTTGGTGAAGTGTTTAGCTTACAGTAAGCCCAACAGTTTTTAACAAAATTGGATGACCATTGATCCTTCTATCCCTCCCCCCCCCACAAAAAAAAACGATCCAGGTTTCATGTCTAAGGCAATGGATGAACTTTATGATTATTGTTTTAAAAAATTCTTGTAAATGTTAATTTTTTCTTAAATTAAATACACTACCAGTTTGTTTAAAATATAATACAATATTTTTTTATGTGAAGGTATGACTGTAAACTGTACCTGAATATATGATATTAAAAAAATCCTAAATGTATTATCTGGCCTTAATTATTGCAGGTAATGATGACGAGAATTTGAAGCCAACTGATTTTGTTGCTAAATCCCAACTGCAGAATTCTACAAGATTAAACAAATTCTTACTACAAGCTACTCAGGTGAGAAAAATGATTGAATAGAGTTGCAAGAAAAAAACAAAAACTACAAATTGGTTGTTTGACAAAGTTTTTTTTTTTTTAATTTTTAAAGAAAAAAATACAAATATTTTCTTTCAAATCAGTAGAAAAGGACATAAATCAATCATGATTATCACGTGTCTCCATCTGACAAGGTATGGGTGGGACGAAGTCTTATCTGGGCTTTACTTCTCCATATTGTACGAGGTGTTCTAAAAATTATGCCATGAAAATGTTGAAAACTCAAAATCTATTTATCTGATCAGGCTGAGGTTCTGCATGGTGGTTACTGCTATTAAACAACGTCAGACTATACATCAAATTTGGGAAAATTGAAAGTAAAAATTCTATCCAAATTTTGACTGAGCTTTTCATCGTCATGGTCATATAAAATGTTGGATTTCAGGGCCAATTAGTGAATCTCTACAATGAATAGGACCAAAGTCATTATGAAAAGTGTAACTTTCGTCTATTCTGTGACCTTGATCTTGAATCTGAATATTTCAAAGTTAAACCTGTTCTAAGTTAAACCATGATTAATATTTTATGACCAAGTGGCCAAGAAATATTGACATTAGGCTATACAAAAAAATATAAAAAAACAATGATAAATGCAGCTGAAAATATAATCATCTTGGTGTTTGTTTTATGTTGTTTGTTTGTTTTTTTTAAATCATTACACGAGGAATCATTTCAAGTTAAAATCTACTTAATATTATGCATATAATCTTAAGAAAAACATGTTTGAAATGTGTGAATATAAACATCATTTTCTAAAAATTAATATTTACACACTTGCTAAGATGCCTTTTTGTAAAAATCTTGATTATTCTATCACATCTATCCATTTCAAACGTGTTTTCCTTCAGATTACATGTGTAATGCTAAGTGGATTTTAACTCTAAATAGTTCCTTATGTAAAATTTGAAAAGAAAAAATAACATAAAACCATTTTTATTGATTATACACAATTTTTTTATCACATTCTGTTTAGGCATTCAATCTCATAATTTACTGAAACGGCTCAAGAGGAGAAAGCAAATTATGTAGAATGGCAGTATAAAAACTACTTATCTTTTTTCTGTTTTCAATTCTCAATTATCACTTTAGGTTTCTTCACTTTACACCAATCCACAATATTTTTAATTTGTTGTATAAAATATGTTTATGTTTTACACAGCTATTTTCAGCCTTTTAAATTCATACATGTTAGAGTTTTTTCTCCAATACCATTAATACCAAAGCCACCATTTCGTACAAGATGTTCAAAAAAAAAACATTTATTTATAAACTAGCAGGCCACCCGTCATTGCCCAGTCATAAAATACACTTAAATATGATATTTTCATTAATGCAGATTTCGTATTTATTATTATTATATTATATTGGACCCAATATATAGTAATAATTTAAAAAGTTAAAAAAAAAAAAATGACTTGTGTGCCACTGCTGAGAATCAAAACCAAAACATTTAGCTTATGATTTACTTTTTACTTTTATGTTAATGTCTGAACCATGAAAACATGTTTCTTGCAAGGCTAAAAATTAAAACATGAACCAATAGCTGTTACATTACGCATGTATATTCGTAATGTCATCATTTGACTTTCACCCGACAAATTCCATTTTTTGATTTTCACACTTTTGCACCGATTTTCCCCAGCTTAAACCCAAATATAAAGTTTGCATGGGTTCGAATACTCTAGATATTAAGTTTAATTTCTGTAGGCCAAAAACTGACAAAGGAGTTATGTAGGCAAAATTTTCTAAACAAATATGTATACACATACGTAAATATATATAGAAAGAGGTTTGTGTTTAATATAACCTTATTACACAAATATAAATTATGTAGAATATCTGCATGAATATAATTAGACACTAACTAAAGATGATCATCTCATAAGAAAACTGAAAAAAACTAATAGGGAATTAATTAAAATGAATGTTTAAAAGAATATGCAAATTAGCTACATCTTTTGCAGATGAATGCAATTCCACAACTCATATATAACAAAGTTGTATTTTCTTTTTAAATAAATAGAAAAAAGGGGTTTTCAATATGAATATCAATCCACAAAAAAAAAAATCTGGAAGTATAAATTTTTATAACATCTTGGAACTGCAAACTTGTGGAATTCTCTTCCTTCTGACTGCTTATCTCCTAACTACAGCCTTGTTTTTTTAAGATTAAGATCAATAGACATATCTTGTCTTTGCATTAGTTATCTCTTGTTTTTTTTTTTAGCTTTTATATCAAGTGGTTTCATGCTTTGTCTGGAGCAATTTCCATGAAAAAATACAAAAAAAAATGTTATTTTCTCTTATCTGTAATTTTTTAAGAATTTTATTTGGAGTTGCATATTTATCACAATTAAACAGATTTTCCCGAATTTTCTATTAATAACTGAAGAGTAGACACAAATGGTCAATGTTATGTGATTGTTTTGTATAAGTATATCAAAAACTTTGAAATTTTATGATTAAAAAAGACTTTTTTATTTGTATTGGAATTAGGTTTTATCTTCTTATAATGAACAAATAATTGCCTCTGAAAATTGTGTGGTTTAGCAGCACTATTAAATCATATTTTATCCAACTTATGTTTAGTATATGGAATGGGTTGATAAGCATGAAAACAAATGAGTTAAAAATATTGGCGTAATTTATTTTCATACTCATTTCTCTGTATAAATTATCCATGTCAAATGAATAAAGACTTTTTGCCATGATAAAGATTTGACCATACAAATCGAAATATAAGAACTTATGAACACATTAAACATGTTTTGGTGTCAATAGTTTTAAATAGTTTGTTTTCATGCTTATCAACTTATTTTATATCCAAACTAATTTTTTTTTTTTTTACTTTGTTTTTTGCTCCAGACAAGGTGTGAATCAGCTTGATATAATAATAAATAATAATAATGGCAAGCAATCTACGAAAGTAAACGTAGTCACTAGTTTTGTCTTCTCTGCGCCAGCCTCTCAAACCAAAGTCCTTCGCTACCCTTACTCAAGGCACGCCTCCATGCTGGTCTATCTTCGGCTAGCTCATCCTACACATTCACATCGATGCCAAGAGCGATCAGATCCCGTTTGGCCATGTTTTTAAAGCGCAGCACCGGGCGACCGCGGCTTCTTGTTCCATTTGCCAGTTCGCTGTAGAGGATATCCTTAGAAAGACGGCCATCAGGCATTCTGCGCAGGTGTCCAAGCCAACTCGATCATCGGATCTTGAGTGTCTTGAACAAGGAGCGGCTGCCAGCACGTCTTAGCACCTCTTCGTTGGTGATTCTATCCCACCAATTGATGCCCATGATATGTCGCAAGCATCGTAGATGGTAGACGTTCAGTCTTTTCTCGTGACGAGCATATGTGATCCAAGTCTCTGCTCCATACACTAGGGTACTCAGAACACAGCATTCGTAGATGCGGCATTTTGTGCGAGAAGTGAGGTATTTATTGAACCATGCTCTTTCACATAGTTGGTTGAAAGTAGACGCTGCTCTACCTATGCACGTTTGTAGCTCCTGTTCAATGGATACTCTCTTGTTGATGTTGGATCCAAGATACACAAAGTTCTTGACAGTCTCTAGTTCGTGGCCATTGATGGTGATTGATGATGCGTCACCTTGGTGCATCGTGACTGTCTTCTTCACACTGATTACCAGTGCGAACTCCGCACAAGCAGTGCTCAATTTGTCAAGCAGCCGCTGGAGCTCACTTGCGGAGTGCAAGACCAATGCAGCATTGTCTGCAAACAGCAGCTCAAGTATTAGGACTCTTCGAATCTTGGTTTTGGCGTGTAGGCGAGTCAAGTTAAAAATGTTCTCTGTCAGAGCGAGTATGAAGGAACACACTGTGTTCGTCCTCGTGATTTTCAAAAGCGTGGTGCAGAAGAACTGAGAAGAAGATGCCAAAAAGTGTGGGAGCCAACACCCAACCTTGCTTGACTCCACTGCACACGGGGAAGTTGTCAGACATGTCACCCTCGAAGAAGACTGCGGCTGTCATGTTGTCATGGAGCGATCTTATCAAGCTAAGAAGAGTTGGTGGACAGCCCAACTTTTGTAGGATGGCAAACAGAGCATCTCTACTGACCATGAGCTTATGTGAGGCCCACAAATGCGATATGGAGAGGTTTACATTGTTCTCTGCATTTTTCCTGGATTTGACGCACTGAAAATATCATGTCCATGATTGAGTGCCTGCTGCGGAAGCAGCATTGCGATTCTGGATAAATGCGGTTTGCAATCTGCTGGAGCCTTGGAAGGAGCACTCTGGCAAAGACTTTGCCGGTGACACTGAGTAAAGATATACCACGGTAGTTATTGCAATCTCCTTTCTCGAATAAAGTAACAATTTTAGCTTGATATATGGAGCTAATAAAAACAAAATTATTGCAAAGACAGGAGAGGTCTATTGCCTATAATCTTGAAAAGGCCAAGGTAGGAGAAAAACCGTCAACAGGAAGAGGGTTCCACAGGCTTGCTGTTCTTAGAAGGAATGCTACTAGAATAGACAGCTCGACTAGATTAGACAGCTGTATTTCAATGAGGTATCAGAACAGCGAATTGATGGAGACAACTAACCAATGAGTCAACAAAGGGAACGGTAGAAGAAATTAGACGATTCTGAAAACTAGTAACCAGTATTTCTGCACTTTTTCAAGAACTCTCAAATCGGACAGAGATTCAACAGCTCATATATGATATGAATAACAATTTAATTTCTTATAATCCAGTTTTCCCAAGTAATGTATGTTCCTATTACTATTATATTGTAGGCAGTATTCACATTGATCCATTCTGGTGTGTCTATGAACCTTTCTCTGTTCTGTTTTAGATGATATCAATATTGTTGGAAGAAGATTTCTCCACTTCTTCCCACAATCTGACTCCTGAAAAGTCCTCACGAATGCCATTCAGCAAGAGTTTTTTCACACTGTCACCCTGTCCTCTCTTTCAAGGTAACTTCTTACCCTTTCAATCTATTTCTACTAGTTTTCGCTGTCCATGGCATGTATAAACTATTATAAAACCGTGTTGTCATCGGGAACCCAAGCTCTTGATCCTTTGTAGATGATGCAATCACTATGATGCTGATGTTTAGTTAATTATTGCAAAGACAGGCAACACCTATTGACCTTGAAAAAAAACCAAGACTGTAGGCAGGAGGAAAATTGTCAGCAGGAATAGAGTCTCACAAATCTGCGGTTCTTGGGAAGAAGCTACTAGAATAGGAAACTGAATTTTAGTAAGTTATCAAAACAGCAAATTGATGGAGACCACTAGACCAATGAGTCAAACAAGCTGGAACAAAGGAAGCAGAGAATAAATTCACGAATGCTAATCAGCAAGAGTTTTTTCACATTATCATCCTGTTCTCCCTTTCAAGGTAACTTCTTACTCTTTCAATCTATTTCTACTAGTTTTCGCTGTCCATGGCATGTATAAACTATTATAAAACCATGTTGTCATCGAGAACCCAGGCTCTTGATCCTTTGTGAATGATGCTTAGTTTTTAAGAAGGTTTATTAATCAGAAGAGAATCGACCCAGAGAAACAAGAAAGACAGGTTATTTACATACATACTTGTGAAAGATGTATTAATAGACAGCTTAATAGAAGCTTGTCATATGCAGCTCCATTCTGCATTCACACCTTCATTATGAACAACGCTTTTTTACACATATTCTTTGCTTGAAACGGGAAGCAAACACATTATCACTACCTTGATGTCACATGATTTCTTCAACTTCTGTTTTCTGGGGTCACCTTTGGCCTCTTTGGAACACACTACTGCAGGACTGCTTCCCAGCTGACTACGACATAGCCATTTTCAAGTCTAATGTAAACAAATTCTTGTTGAGCAGTCCTCTTAAATAATCAAATTCTGCCTAATTTGAACCATGATTACCAATCATCATTATGTTATTGTCCACTGAACAAAACTCATTGACCCTTATCTGCGAGTGGCCTTTGGTTTTGATAAATGATGACTCTATAGTAAAAAGAAAAATTCTGAGGCGATACTGTTATGAAATTTCTCTAAAATATGTTGTTGCACATCTGTAATAAAATGCCATTTGCAATTTAAAATCTCTTTGTTTCAATTTAATATTTACATATATTTTTCAACAGATTATACAATTGATTGCTGCTGTTTTGCAAATTCATTACATGCAGATTATATACTTACTGTCCACAACCCACCAGACAATAAAAATGTAAGTACTTAATCTTTTAACAATTTTTTATAATAATCTTGCACATTACATCTTTTAATTAATTGGCTGCTGCTAATTATTTATTATAAAATAATTTATTTTGAAAGAGTGTGGAAATTCAATCAGAACACCGCGTAAACTCTGACTTCAATGGGACCGTTAAAGCCTTATTGCACTGGATAAATATGAAAATAATAATGGACTTATTGCCATAGTTAATAAAATAATGCAACTCACAATAATGGACAGACATTTTCTCTTACTTCTCTATTTTCTGCTTCTTTCTTCACTTCCAGTCCCATGTCAGCAAAGTTCAAACATTAAATCTCAGTTTATTTTTTTTAACCAATGTAAATGCAAATAATTCATGGGTTCACTTCTTTCTTATTGAGATGGATTTGCTAAATGAAGTGCAATTGACTAGTTGTTCTGTTGTTCCTAGGTCATCCGTTCAATCCTCAATGATTTCTATAGTTCCTTACTTTTCAAACTACATACCAAGCAAAGATGAATCTTTTATTATGGGCATAAGGCAAGTCGAGGTCACTGCCACTGTTCGATCTAGATTTAGGTTCAGTCTCATTATGTCTGCTACAAAAGTGTTGTGTAATTACTAGCTGGAAGATCGTTCCAGAGTGAGTTCATTATATTAAGGTAACTTTGGAGTGCGAAGAGGAGATGTCCCAACCTCTGCCTATTGTAGCTCTACAAATAGTGCAATTATAGGAACTAACCTTGACATAAGCTGTACGACAACCCCTATAATAATCTCTGACAAAAGAATCACCAAATGAAAGTAAACATGGCCCTTCTTTAAATAACAAATTACATATACTTATTTATGTGATCTACACTCTTTAGTGTAGGTTGCTAGGTATCAAAACAGTAATAAAAGGAAAAGAAAAGTAATAAAGGTTGGCTGCCAAAAGTCTTCTCGGAGCTGTATATCTTCAAGTGAAGATTACCTTACTTAGTATCTAGCCGACAAGGGCAGGAGAGAGGGTTTACATCTGTCTTTGTGGGTGCCTGGAAGCTCTCTGCTTGCCCTGCAACTTCCTAAGAGTCTGGATGTAGTCATTCAAAGGTCCAGTTGAAATTATTATGCCCAGAAGTTTGCTTTCTTCTTCCATATATCTAACATAAAAATATGAACAGAATTGAATACATTACTATGCAACTGCTTTCCTGATGACTACAACATGGTCATCTTCAAATCCAACTAACTAATGCTTGTTATAGACTAATTCTATTTATTTGATTTAACATATTCAATCTTCTAATTATATTCTTCATCATTCAACTGACAATTCATCCATCTCATTAACCTTTATCTCCAAGTGGCTTTTTTGCCTTGATAAGTGGTGACTCATTAGTATAAAAAAGCAAGGGTACTGAACTCTGCAATGACTCACTACTTAGTGTCCCTATTTACTTTTCTTCACGTGAATGCAGAATTAGACAAAGTTGGGGTTTTTTATGTAAAGAAAATCCAGATCCTTAAAAAGGAGTACCCTGAATTGGGGCAAAAATTTAAAATTACCTCAGTCAAGAAGTATTTCTGAGACCAAGAACAGGAAAGATGAAGTGCAGTATGAGAACAGATACTACACTTTGCTCCTAGCAAAATAAGATTTGGGATTTCAGGAGTGGAGTGCATTCTCTCATTGGCCAGTATTATTGAAGGAAGATAACTTGGATATATTTTAAGGGAGATCACTCTACTAATTCTGGAGCCAACATTCATATTCTTTTATCCATGGTAAAAGTGTCTTCTTTCTCTTTAACCTTTTTTGAATAATTTTATTTGTAATATTAAACAAGGTGAAATAATTACCTCTGTAAACAAAGGATATCAATGTTTTGCTGTTTTCCTTAAATTATTATTTTCATAATCGTTTTCATTTCAGAAGGAAAAAAAGAGATCAGAACTATCTTTTTTAGGCAGCTATGTTGCATTATGGGATCTTCGGACACCATCAAGACCTTATAAGTAAATAAAAAACTTTTCCTTTTATCAATTCTTCAAATTATTTAATCCATCTTGTTTCTAATTTAAATAATGTTTCTCTTTTTAAAATTTTTAAATAAATGAATTCATAATAATATATATCTTTATAAAATTATGAATTATTATAATATTATTTATAACGTATTATTATTACGAATTATTATAACGAATTATTTGTATGCATGCACAAATATACATCTATATCTTTAACAACGTTATTCTTTTATGAATTCATAATAATATATATCTTTATAAAATCAAGTATATATATATATATATATGTATGTATATATGTGTGTATTAATTGCTTATTAATAGTAAGTAATAATAATAGTGATATATTAAGTATATATTAATATATATATATTAAGTTATCTATAATGGAACTTACATCCTTGACGATAAGTGATCTTATTTGTCTGTCTGAGGAACAGTCTCTACCAAACTCCTCTATCAATTTTTGGTCTACAGACTCAAAACTTAGTATATAAGAGATTTGGACCTGTGGAATAAATCTGATTTCGTTTTTAGCCAGTAAATATATCTGCTGAGAGGTCAAAATTGAAAAAAATTGTAACTCGGCAGGCATAAGTCGACTAGACATATTATTTGTATGCATGCACAAATATACATCTATATCTTTAACGATGTTGTTCTTTTCAGTTTTTGCATGCATATAGATTTAGGTCACATGGTAACGAATAAGTTTGAAGAGCTGTATGTTTTGATTTGGATTCTAGCTGTTGGCACCCAAGACATATTTTTGTTTTTTAACTTTTGAAATCACTACTATATATTGGGTACAAATTAATAATCAGTATTTTAATGACCAGGCCATGCCAGGCAGCCTGCTAATGTTTATATATTTGGTAAAAAGTGAATTTACAAGAGAACGTTTTAGTGTTTATATAAAGTTACGTATGTGTATGCTTGTTGAGAAAGTGAGGCGACAGATCGATTTTTTTAAATATGTTATTTTAAAAAAAAAAACAATATTATTTTTTATTTATTTTAGTAATATATCCAAAATTACGAAAATTCATTGAGTAGAAAGTTATTTATAGCGAAAATTAATTTTTACAGAACATTGGGGAAGATTGCATTTTTCGTAGATGTTTTAAAATAGACGATGAAGAAGGCAGAAACAGAGGACATAACTCAGAAAGCACATTTTAGATTACATCGTAATGGTGTTCAACATGTGTAGCCTATAGCAATAGATTTTTTTTTTTTTACTAAAAACATAATAGCAATTGTTCTACTGAATAAATTTTCATAATTTTTGGATGTATTACTATTTTAAACATGACAATCAAGTAAGTGATATTGTTTTTGATTAAAATGACATATTTAAAAAGAAATTGATCTGTTGCCTCTTTCTTAATAAGCATCGATAAGTGTATATTTATATACTTATATGTACAGGATTCACTCCTAAACCAATCATCATGAATTTTAAAACACAATTGCTAGCCATAAGATGTCAAAATATGAGCTATATTTGATTTTCTGCAAAGGTGATAAAAAGGAGATGGAAATCCTTTGTGAAAATTCAGATAAAATGTCCCATTTTTGTGAAATTTTGACAATATGTATTAGACATCAATTAATAAAAAACCCAAATTTAAGATTTTTTCGAGTATTTTTAAAGAGTTTTGAGTGGACATAATATGGGCACAACATCTCATTTGAAAATTCAAATATTACAGATTTGTATTGAATTTAATCCATAGACATTAAACACCAATAATCCAAGATTCTCTGAATTTCAGTTTCTTCTTACGACACCTTAAATTTAAGACATTTTCTAGAATTACAATCATATAATGGATTTTGATAAAAAAAATTAAATAAGGATTCTAGAAATGTTTAGTGTCATTACACCCCCCCCCCTCAATGTAATGGATGAAAAAATGAACGAATCTCTTAGTAAAAGAGAGTTGTCTCCTTCAGAACAATGACAAAGACTAAAATGGCCGACCTGTTTATGAAAAAATTAACTGAAATCCATTCTGGTCAATTTAATTTTGTAATTAAATTATTCTTTTAAATGATTTTTCATTCATTTTATTTCATTAAAAATGATAAAAATGTGTAAGATATGCTAGTGGCAAGAAAAAACACACACACAAGAATTTGTCTAATAATTTTATTAATCTTGAGATTATAATTTAATGAGAATGGTATCTTTTTAATTTAGTTTTTAAATGCAAAAAATACTTTTATATTATTTTTCTATTCTTTTTATTTTTATAAAAATATCTTAATCCCTTGCACAGAAATATGAAATATCTTTATTAAATAAATTCAACTATTTATACATTAGTGTTAAGCAATTTAAATATCCTAACTACAACATCAAATATATAGTGCCACTTGGAGATCAGGGCAAACGCTAATTCTCGCCTCACAATGAGTGTAAAAACCTTGAGATCACGGTCTCATAGGAAGAATGCTAAGCTCAAATTTAGTATGCCAATGGTTTGAAGGAAATCATCATCATTGTAAAAAAGAAGCTCATTGTATTATTAAACCTGATCTTTCACTGATCAGACATCCATCCCCTGTAACCTTTAAACAGAGAGTCAGTCGTACCACAGAAATGGTTGATTTAATTTTGTAAAATGGGGGGGGGGTGATCACTGCTTCATATTACTAAACATCAATTAATTGGGACGAAATTAGCAGCAACTCAAAAGTGTACTTGGTGCAAGTAAACTGGTTGCATATTCCTGTTTCCACCCAATTGGAATTCCCTCTTGGTATATTCTCAATAGAAATTGGATTCTGTGGTGATTGGCAGAGCATAGAACCAATGAATAATTCTCCTTTTTTATTGAAAACCAAATTTTTTTAAAAACTCAAAGACAAGTGAAGCACTCTTTAAGTTTGGTATGGTCCTTATCACCCTACGGTGTACTTGTTAAGAAGGGCATCCAGCCTACGACAATCTTGCCTTAAAAAACGAAATGATTTCCAAAGAAAAACAAACAAACCATCTGCATAATTGCTACTTCTGCTTTGTCAATATAAAATGCTTCAATAAGAAAACCAAGCAACACTTGAAATATCTAAATATTTCTTCTCGTCTTTGGCCAGTTGCACACTGTAAGCGGGATGATATTCTTTTGTCCCTACACCCTCTTTCACACTGAAAAAATGTTGCTAGCCTTATGTATTGTTATGTTCATGATATGTGCTTAGCTAAGTTTCAAACTTTGCCACCTGCTGTAAAATATTCACAGCAAGAACTGGTTTGGCTACAACCACAGCACTTTTCCTCCCCCCTCTCTCTCTCTCTCTCTGTACCAAAATCCAAACGGAACTTTGATGAATAGTTTTTTTCCTGGAACATCTCATCTATGGGACAAGACACCACAATTTTACTTTTCAACTGGCTACTGCATGGTTGTCTTCAAATACTTGTTGAGGTGTCCTCTTGGAAAATCAAGTTCTCTTAAGTAATCTTCTTCTTATTCCACCCACTATTTTTATTCTTTTGTGACAGCAATCATCATTCAACCAAGAATAATTTTAACTCCTATCTTCAATTGGCTCCCAGGCCTTAGATTATTTCACTTCAGTACAAAAAACAAAAACATCTGTGCCTATATTTACTGAGCTGCTAGAAATTCATGTTGAATCACTCTAATAAAGTCCTCCATCCAGCATCTAGCTAGCTAAGCAAGAGAAATAAGATAGATTTTTAAAGAATAAATTAAATGTTATAAAAAATAAGACAGAAGTCTTAATTCTTATTCAGTGTTCTATTTTAAGCAGTAGATTCAAATGAAGACAATTCTGTAACCTAACAGATAGATTATTGATTATGCTAACATATGCTAGTCCAAACTCCTTCTCCGGATGTAGCAACTCCAAACTCAAAATGTTTTGGGTGTCTAATCACAATGTGGAATCAGGACTATAGATGAGGGACTGATCTGTGTGAATGAGTCTTTGTGGTCCTACAAAAAAAACTGTGCAGGTAAAGTCACAACAGTGAATTAAATGAAGATCCCACATAGACAAGCTTGGCCACGATAATGCTACAGTAGAATGCGGATCAAGCTACATTATTTACACAGAAATCTTGACAAGTTCTCAGAAAATCTTGTTGATGTGAGTGAAGAGTTAAAAGAGTTGTGTTACTTTCTTTTCTTCACCTTTTCGTTTTTTGTTTAAATATTTTTTTTTGTCTTTCAAATTTTTAGGATTTTGTATTCTGAATCAACAATTAGCTCTTGTTTTGGCTCACTTAAATCTCAACTCGTGTTGGCTGGTTGTGTAAGTATTTTAACTTTCTATTTTCTGAACTCATTTTAAGAAATGCATTTTTTCAGTATTTATTTATAAGATTTTATTTTAATTGTAATGATTTGAAAATGTTGCATAGATAAAATACCATGCAGTGAGTAATGTTTTTATAACAACTAGCGAGAAATGTATGTGCCTCAGAATCGGAAGTACATTTTATAAAAAAATAAAGAAATTAATCTGAAGATTGTTGCTGATGCAGACATGTAGCATTGATACACATTGGTATCGATTTCTTCTGGCTGAGAACATGAAACAAAAATGTAGTAGGCAAAAAAAAAATAAGTGTTCTGTCAGCAACAGTACAACTTCAAAATAGTCAATATCGCCCACCTCCAGAAGAGAGGGAATTCCTGTCCGTGATAACCATGGTAAAAGAAGACACACTCCAATCGCCAGAAACACCCACACACACAATTTGCAGGACACTGCCGACTCGTCTCTAGCCTCCTACTTTTATAGTGGCCAGGAATTATCCATTTGCATAATCACATGAGAAAGAAACGTGATTTTCCGAGAGTTGCATGGGGTAAACGCTAATGAAAACCCCCGGACGCCATCTTGGAATTCTCTTTTCCCCCCAACCGGTGACACAACAGACGTACCCGAGGTAAGCTCTTTTTCCCCTCATTTTAGTTATTGCTACTTCTGCTACAGAGCAACTCTTATGAGGTTTTTTCTTCATATGATGACTATTCAAACTATACAGAATAGCAATTTCTACAAGATCTTTTTATGACCCTAATCGAGCAGATGCCATAAAACTTAGTTAATTATAGTTATCTTAGTTAGCTTATCATAACAAAGGTCCATACAAAACTTCAGCCAGATCAAACCAGTAGTTTCCAAAGAAAAAAAAAGTGTAATGGATATCCAGACAGTCAGTTATATAATCTAGGTAAATAATCAATAAGTCCATCATGAAGAAATGTAGATGCATATAATTAAACAATAATTATTCATTATACCTACAAATACTAGTGTTTCATGCTTATGCAATCATCAGTGTAGAGTGTTACAATTCCTGTCAGTCATAAGATTCAAACCCAGTCACAAAACCACCTTTTGCTCCATTTGCTAAGCTTTTACCTCAGGGCCACCAGACAGTTTCCATGGAAATGAAAGAATTTAATAACTATTAAATGCCAAATTCAGGTGGATACAGTAAATAATCAAGAGTGTTTGACTGAGCAGAAATCATGAATAAATATATATATATATATATATATATATATATATATATATATATATATATATATATATATATTATTGGAGCTTTAAACGTATTTCTTTTAGATGTGCAGTCTTACTATTTATTACTATAGATTAACTATTTATCACTATAGATCAACTATTTATCACTATAGATCAACTATTTATTACTATAGATCACCTATTTATCACTATAGATCAACTATTTATCACTATAGATCAACTATTTATCACTATAGATCAACTATTTATTACTATAGATCACCTATTTATCACTATAGATCAACTATTTCTCACTATAGATTAACTATTTATTACTATAGATCAACTATTTATTACTATAGATCACCTATTTATCACTATAGATAAACTATTTATCACTATAGATTAACTATTTATCACTATAGATTAACTATTTATTACTATAGATCAACTATTTATCACTATAGATCAACTATTTATCACTATAGATCAACTATTTATCACTATAGATTAACTATTTATCACTATAGATCAACTATTTATCACTATAGATCAACTATTTATTACTATAGATCAACTATTTATCACTATAGATTAACTATTTATCACTATAGATCAACTATTTATCACTATAGATCAACTATTTATCACTATAGATCAACTATTTATCACTATAGATCAACTATTTATCACTATAGATCAACTATTTATCACTATAGATTAACTATTTATCACTATAGATCAACTATTTATCACTATAGATTAACTGTTTATTACTATAGATCCACTATTTATTACTATAGATCAACTATTTATCACTATAGATCAACTATTTATCACTATAGATTAACTATTTATCACTATAGATCAACTATTTATCACTCAAGATTAACTATTTATCACTATAGATCAACTATTTATCACTATAGATCAACTATTTATTACTATAGATCAACTATTTATCACTATAGATTAACTATTTATCACTATAGATTAACTATTTATCACTATAGATTAACTATTTATCACTATAGATCAACAATTTATCACTATAGATTAACTATTTATCACTATAGATCAACTATTTATCACTATAGATCAACTATTTATTACTATAGATCAACTATTTATCACTATAGATCAACTATTTATCACTATAGATTAGCTATTTATCACTATAGATTAACTATTTATTACTAAAGATCAACTATTTATTACTATAGATCAACTATTTATTACTATAGATCAACTATTTATCACTATAGATTAACTATTTATTACTATAGATCAACTATTTATCACTATAGATTAACTATTTATTACTATAGATTAGCTATTTATCACTATAGATCAACTATTTATTACTATAGATTAGCTATTTATCACTATAGATTAACTATTTATCACTATAGATCAACTATTTATCACTCAAGATTAACTATTTATCACTATAGATCAACTATTTATCACTATAGATCAACTATTTATTACTATAGATCAACTATTTATCACTATAGATTAACTATTTATCACTATAGATTAACTATTTATCACTATAGATTAACTATTTATCACTATAGATTAACTATTTATCACTATAGTTCAAATATTTATCACTATAGATCAACTTTTTATTACTATAGATCAACTATTTAACACTATAGATCAACTATTTATCACTATAGATTAGCTATTTATCACTATAGATTAACTATTTATTACTAAAGATCAACTATTTATTACTATAGATCAACTATTTATTACTATAGATCAACTATTTATCACTATAGATTAACTATTTATTACTATAGATTAGCTATTTATCACTATAGATTAACTATTTATTACTATAGATCAACTATTTATTACTATAGATCAACTATTTATTACTATAGATCAACTATTTATCACTATAGATCAACTATTTATCACTATAGATTAGCTATTTATCACTATAGATTAACTATTTATCACTATAGATCAACTATTTATTACTATAGATCAACTATTTATTACTATAGATCAACTATTTATTACTATAGATCAACTATTTATTACTATAGATCAACTATTTATCACTATAGATCAACTATTTATCACTATAGATTAGCTATTTATCACTATAGATTAACTATTTATTACTAAAGATCAACTATTTATTACTATAGATCAACTATTTATTACTATAGATCAACTATTTATCACTATAGATCAACTATTTATCACTATAGATTAACTATTTATTACTATAGATTAGCTATTTATCACTATAGATCAACTATTTATTACTATAGATTAGCTATTTATCACTATAGATTAACTATTTATCACTATAGATCAACTATTTATCACTCAAGATTAACTATTTATCACTATAGATCAACTATTTATCACTATAGATCAACTATTTATTACTATAGATCAACTATTTATCACTATAGATTAACTATTTATCACTATAGATTAACTATTTATCACTATAGATTAACTATTTATCACTATAGATCAACTATTTATCACTATAGATTAACTATTTATCACTATAGTTCAAATATTTATCACTATAGATCAACTTTTTATTACTATAGATCAACTATTTAACACTATAGATCAACTATTTATCACTATAGATTAGCTATTTATCACTATAGATTAACTATTTATTACTAAAGATCAACTATTTATTACTATAGATCAACTATTTATTACTATAGATCAACTATTTATCACTATAGATCAACTATTTATTACTATAGATCAACTATTTATTACTATAGATCAACTATTTATTACTATAGATTAACTATTTTTTACTATAGATCAACTATTTATTACTATAGATCAACTATTTATCACTATAGATCAACTATTTATTACTATAGATTAACTATTTATTACTATAGATCAACTATTTATTACTATAGATCAACTATTTATTACTATAGATCAACTATTTATTACTATAGATTAGCTATTTATCACTATAGATTAACTATTTATTACTATAGATCAACTATTTATTACTATAGATCAACTATTTATTACTATAGATCAACTATTTATTACTATAGATCAACTATTTATTACTATAGATTAGCTATTTATCACTATAGATTAACTATTTATCACTATAGATCCACTATTTATTACTTTAGATCAACTATTTATCACTATAGATCAACTATTTATCACTATAGATCAACTATTTATCACTATAGATCAACTATTTATCACTATAGATTAACTATTTATCACTATAGATCAACTATTTATTACTATAGATTAACTATTTATTACTATAGATTAGCTATTTATCACTATAGATTAACTATTTATTACTATAGATCAACTATTTATTACTATAGATCAACTATTTATTACTATAGATCAACTATTTATCACTATAGATCAACTATTTATCACTATAGATTAGCTATTTATCACTATAGATCAACTATTTATCACTATAGATCAACTATTTATTACTATAGATCAACTATTTATTACTATAGATCAACTATTTATTACTATAGATCAACTATTTATTACTATAGATCAACTATTTATTACTATAGATTAACTATTTATTACTATAGATCAACTATTTATCACTATAGATTAACTATTTATCACTATAGATCAACTATTTATTACTATAGATCAACTATTTATCACTATAGATTAACTATTTATTACTATAGATCAACTATTTATTACTATAGATCAACTATTTATTACTATAGATCAACTATTTATTACTATAGATCAACTATTTATTACTATAGATTAGCTATTTATCACTATAGATTAACTATTTATCACTATAGATCCACTATTTATTACTATAGATTAACTATTTATCACTATAGATCAACTATTTATCACTATAGATCAACTATTTATCACTATAGATCAACTATTTATCACTATAGATTAGCTATTTATCACTATAGATCAACTATTCATCACTATAGATTAACTATTACTATAGATCAACTATTCATCACTAATGATCAACTATTTATCACTAATGATCAACTATTTAACACTATAGATCAATTATATATCACTATAGATTAATTATTTATCACTATAGATCAACTATTTATCACTATAGATCAACTATTTATCACTATAGATTAACTATTTGTTACTATAGATCAACTATTTATTACTACTATATATTCATATATATATAATATATACTAGAATTGTCCACATAGATATGTGGCATAATGGATACAGTACTAAATATAAGTCAGTTCTAAGTGATTCTCTGCTATAGTAATAAATATGATACTTAGAATATGATTGCAAATAGATATTTTTATCTGGTTATGTCTTACAGAATAAAAGCATAGTAAACACCCCTCCATCCATCAATATTCCCGGGTTTGACAGAAAAATTCCTCTAAAGAATATCAGACAGATAATAACTATTTATTTTCTATTTGTGCTAGTATCGGCTAGAACATTGTGAGAATAACACTCATGATTAGAACAGTAGTGCAAATAATTTTAAAAATACAAATAAAAAACCATTGCTTTTCTTTTCTTCTTTAACGATATTTTTCTTGGTAATTGTTATAGGAGACTCTTATAATTCACATAAAGGTTCACTTCTATTGATAGATGCTTTTCTTTAATAGTGCATCATACGTTTTATTCTATTTTAGATTATTTCACTTCTAGTGCACCATACTTTTTATTCTATTTTAGATTATTTCACTTCTAGTGCACCATACTTTTGTAATGTGTGCATTGTAAATACATGTTCTTCTGAAATCTAATAATATACTCCCATTGATAATGAAACACCTTTCTAGGGCAATTGCTCTTGACATATCTAAAGCCTTTGATAGGGTATGGCATAAAGGTTTACTTCATAAGATCGCTAGCTATGGTATAGCTGGAAAAGTCTTCTCAATTATTAAATCATTTCTTTCTGATAGGTTCATAAGAGTAGTAGTTGAGGGGCAAAAATCAGAAGCTCTCAGTATTAATGCCGGTGTCCCTCAGGGATCCATCCTGGGCCCAACTCTTTTCCTGATCTACATTAATGATCTTCCAAATCATATCCTTACATCATTTGTAGACATTTATGCTGACGACACTACCATTTATGGTACCACATCTAAAACAGTAAACGAGCAAGTACTCTCCAATTCTCTCTCCTCTGATCTTGAGCATGTAGTACAATGGGGAAAGGAGTGGCTGGTTACTTTTAATGCATCTAAAACCAAGCTTCTCTCTTTACATCATCAACATTTTAATCCACATTTGTCATCAATTGAAATGAATGGCTCTCGTCTTCAGGAGGCCTCAAGTTTTGACAAGCTTCTGGGCTTGACCATTACTCCTGATCTTAAATGGAACACGTATATCAAATCTGTTGCCAAGGCCGCTGGAAAAATGGTGGGATCTTTCTATCGATCCAGTAGATATCTCACTGCTGATGCTATTCTCTATCTATATAAGAGCCAGGTACGTCCAAGGATGGAATACTGTTGCCACATCTGGGCAGGAGCTGCTAGAAAGGACTTGTCCTGCCTTGATAGAGTTCAAAATAGACTTCGTAGCCTCGTAGGAGATGTCCTTTTCTCCTCCTTACAACCTCTATCTGACAGAAGAGATGTTGCGAGTTTGTCTCTGATGTATCGTTATTTTCATGGAAAGTGTTCAACTGAGCTTCAATCTATGGTCCCCCCTCGCCAAACTTTCACAAGAAACACTCGTCTAGCTGTAAACACTATCAATAATTTCCCCCACTCTTTATCTGTGCCTAAACCTAAACATAGATTCCATGAACAAAGCTTCTTTCTTAGATCTGCACGCCTGTGGAATTGTCTTCCGTTTTCCTGCTTTCCGGCTGACTACAATATGGTTGTGTTCAAGTCTAAGGTAAATAAGTTCTTGATGAGCCGTTCCATATAAGTTATTAAATTTACCAAATTTTCATTACTAATGATTACTATATTGACCAACTTCTACTGTACACTCTTTAACCCTTATCCTTGAGTGGCCTCTGGGCCTTGATAATGTGGTGATGCCTTTGTAAAAAAAAAAAAAAAAAAAAAAACACCTACCTTGCAATATTTAGACATTGCCATTTTCTTAAAAAGACACATATCCATTCACTGATAATTCCAGACTCATTCTAATATCAGCACATTTTTATTTATTTTATAGGTTGATGGTGCAGTTGTTGTGTGGGATCTCAGAGAATCCGAATCATTACACAAACATGTCAATTTTGATGACATGAATTTTTGTGTACGCTATCCTTCATACAATACAGGTGCGCAGTTCTTACTTTGTGTCTATGTACACCCCGTGCCAGAATTATATGCAAATCGATATTTTTGTTCTAACTCCGATAGTTTTCAATGAAAATTTGTGAAACTTCACACGTTATATGGCAACACTAATGCATGCGCAAATATAAAATTTTAAGCTGATCTGTGCAATAGCAAACAAACCGTAGCTATTTTGGTGACTTGCAGTTTTTTTTAGCGTGCCAACTTTATATGCAAGATGGGACGTAAAGGTGCTTTAAGTCAAGCTGAGATGTCTAAAATTGTTCAAAGGCTCCATCATAAGATTTCCACCTTAGAAATTGCCAAAGAATTACACTGTGATCATTGCACAATCAAAATATATTGTACTAACCCTCAACTTTGCAACGGACGTTCTGACAAAGGTAAAATTCATAAGAAATAATATCTGTCACATCGAACAATAAGCAAGATCAAGAGAGAAGTTCGCCATAAGCCACTTGAAACTAACAAACAAGTTTTTAAAAAAGCTGGCGTTCCTGATGTGCCCAAATCAACTCGTTTGCGATTGCAAAATTTGGAAAACCAGAGGTCCGCCCTCAATTGAAGGATATCCACAAGAAAAAGAGGATGGAGTGGGCAAGAGAACACATGAAGGTGAATTTTCAAACTGTTTTGTTCACCGATGACTGTCGAGCGACCCTTGATGGACCCAATGGGTGGAGGGGAGGATGGTACCATAATGAGGGTCTACGTCCCCAAAGGATCAGGCGTCAACAAGGAGGTGGTGGTGTGATGTTCTTGGCTGCAATCATTAACAATGAGCTGGTAGGACAATTCAGAGTTGCAGATGGAGTGAAAATTACCACCGATCTCTACATTGACTTCATTAAGTAACACTTGGAACCCTGGCACAAGAAGAAGAATTTGGCATTCAGGAAAAAGATGGTATTCATGCATAATAATGCACTGTCTAATTCTGCAAGGATAGCGACTGAATATTTGGAGAGAGTTTTTGCCAGACATGGGAAAATAATGCAATGGCCAGCCTGTTCTCCAGATTTAAATCCCATCGAAAATCTGTGGAGCATCTTGAAACAAAATATTTACTCCGAAGAAAGGCAGTACAACTCCAAGGATGACCCCTGGAATGCTATTCTGACTGCTGCCAAAGATATTTCATCAGATGAAATCGAAAGTTTGACATCTTCAATGGACCAAAGTCTGTTTGCGGTTGTCAATAAAAATGGCAATTATATAAGATATTGATTGTACTATGAAACCATATTGAATTTGTTTGCTCTTTATTGTTGTTGTTCTCAATTTACAAATTCCTAGAATAATCAATGTTTTGATGACCTTTTAGCACTTCACCATATTTTAGCATTGGTTTGCATATAAAATTGGCATGTTGAAAGAAAATGCAAATCACCAAATTCTGACTCAAAGAAGAGAGACTAAGTTTGCTTTGAAGCAAAAACACACTTTAAAATAAGTTTAAATGCAATAAACTTATTTGGGTAGGTAGAAGAGTTTTGCCTTTAGTAACATTTATTTGTTGCATATTTGTTTTTCATTTATTTTTGTTGTTGTTGTTTTATTAATTACAATAACAAATGTGCCAATATCATTGTTCTTTTGTGGTGCATGTATAAGTTTAAATGTAGATATAATTTCCTTTCTAATTAAGAAAATCTTCAAAATGTTTTACTTTTATGTATTTTATCCAGGATTTTGATAAACTCATTGTGAAATTTTCATTTATATTTTTCACTTGCGTCCAAAGAGAAGTACCATAAAACTTTAATTATTTCAGAAGAAGTGGATGACAGACACTGCCATTGTACAGCAGGCACTAATGAAATTGAAAAGAGCATTTAAAACCTTTTAATAATCAAGTGAACTCCTTTGAGCGAAAAGATACGAAAAGTTTATAAATGGAATAAGCTATGAATCAAATAAATTAACTCTGTGAATCAATGTTAAATCTGTAAATTGGATTCAAAACCCATTCTGTTATCCTTAGTCTTATGTTGCAAAGGAACAACATCTAATAAAAAACAATTTGTACTTGTTTCATTTTTTTTATTGTCAAGAAAAAAATGTTTTTTTAATTCTGCTTGGAATCGGGACTTAAGCTATAATTTTTCTGATTCTGATTCCGATACCCCTAAAAGTTCTGATTTTTCCAATTCCTGATTCTGATTAATCATCCCAACACTAACATATATATATATATATATATATATATATATATATATATATTTCATGTTTTCATTTCTTTTATGTTTTAGCCAGTGTTCTATCTTTTGATTCTCATTGTAACATTATCCAAACAATTCGAGACATTCCATTACAAGTTGGCAGGTAAGTGTCAAAAGGTTTATTATTTAAAATCTATAGTTTCATCTGATTTTTTTCAATTTTTTGTAATATGTGAAGCCACTTCATGTTGGTATGTATGTTATCACCCGCCACTCTTTTTTAAAAGATAGGATCATCCAATCTCAAATGATGCAATGTAAAAAAAATTTTTTTAATTTCATCTGATGTTGTTGTTGTGTCAGATGTAAAATTCAAACTAAAATACACTTTTTTGGACTTATTGTATATAGACATATTTATTTATTTTCAATAAAAATTATTTAATGATTTGGGAAATGTTAAATCGAGGAAATGTGGTATTATGTAGATGATTCTAGGATAAACATTTTCTTGTATATGGTGACAAATTATAACTAACAACACTCATTTTTCTACACTTGTTCAAATCTAAATTTTTTATATTGTACACAAGTAAATATTTCAAAATGTATAAAAACAATGGATTTTTGATAACAATGATTGCCTATGTTACATTGTACATTGCCAATGTCTATCCCCCACCAACAACTCAATTTTGAAAGATATTAGCAGTTAAAAATGAAATTGAAAGAAAACAATCATTGTTCACTCAAAGATATAAGCAAAGAAAGAAAACATCCAAGACTGGAAAGTTTTAAAAATGAAAAAGAATTAAAAAAAGAAAAAAAAACTTAGTACAGAAAACAAAAAGAAAAAAATTATGAATTTGTATAGAAAACAAAAAAGAAATAAAGAAAACATCTGATTATAGAAATAGATATGCATTATTGCTTTATAGATATGCATTCTTGCGATATGTGTGACCAGACAGATAAATACATATTGCTCCTTATTATAGTGTGGAGAATACTGTTTGTGTCATCAGATTTAATACATCATAAACAATGTTTGTTTTTTTTATATTTGAAAATAAATAATTATTTATAGTTCTGAATTTTTTAAATAAAGGCTGATTATCCATATTACCTGTTTAGATTGGACTATTGTTCTCATTTTGAGTGTTATTTGTGCAATGTTTTGGTCGGTTTGGCATTCAACCATCGGCAGGCATGTTGGTTATTGTCTTGGAAAAGAAAGGAGAAAAGTTACTGGTTTCATAGATATTTCTTCACAAATACAAAAATATCTATGGAGCTTTCTTTCTTTCTGTTCCAAGACAAAAACCAACATGCCTGACGATGGTCAAAGGCCAAACCAACCGAAACGTTGCACAAATAACATTCAAGATGAGAACAATAGTCTGATCAAAACAAGTAATAAAAATAATTATTTGACAAAAGAAATCTCCACTTAACATAAGGGGAAGTAACTCTCATTAACTAATTTTAAAATATAAATAATAAAGTTTTTCCTTATTTTTACAGACAAAAGGAAACACTGATTCAGAAAGAAGGTAAGTTTAACCTTTTGTAAACTTTTTTATTTCATTCGTTTTATTAGAGATAGAAATTATTACTTGAACTTCTAAATTAAATAGCAAGCAATGAAAATATGAATTTTCTATCATTAAAACTTTTCACAAACCAAATCTAAACATTTCACCCAGTTTTGATTAAATACAAGCAAAAAAACCCTTTATCCAATGGCTATTAATGTACTTTTTATTATTCTTTTTAAATGTATAACTAACATTACGTATCTTTAATAAAAAAAATCTGTTGTAATTTTAAAATCTAAGAGTATTCCTTTAAATCATCTCCTTTGAAAATTAATAAATAATATTTAAAGAAAGGGTTTGGTAATTTATCCTTTTCTGATTAAAATCGCTCTAAAAAATTTCCATTAATATTGACAAAACTATTGCATGTATATAGGAAAATGGACAAATAAAATTACAGATGAATAATACTAAACATTACTTTATTGGAAATTATTAAGAAAAGCAGTTATGCAAATTAAGCATACAAATAGATGTAATATGAAAAAAAAAAATTATAAAAATTGTTTGATGACATGGTGGTGAAATGAGGAAAATGATAAGTGTATAAAAAAGTGGAAACAGACTTGAGAAATTGGGTCATAATAGATCATCCTGGGAGACTGAGAATTTAACACAATTGTCAACAACTACAGAAGTAAAATGGAGGCTATAAATAAGATAGAGGTAATTGGAGAAACTTAAAGTTGATGGATCAGATTGGGAAAATAATTGGACAGTAAATAAGAAATTAGATAAGCATAGATGAAATGCAATTTGGTTTTATTCCTAGCCATAGTATCATTGGTTCTATATTTATCCGGAGACAAATGCTAGAGAAGTTCTTTACTAGGAAGAAATGATGGAGAAAGCTTTTAACAGAGTGCCAAGAGATGTTGTCAGGAGGGCATTGTGTAAACTAGAGACAAGCAACTGGTTGATGCAGGTTGTTCAAATGGGAATGGTTAAAGTTGTGTTGGAATGAACAGCAGATTCAATGAAAGTTTTAATGTTGAAGAGGGGGTATGTCAGAGCTCTGTACTGATTCTGTTGCTTTTTATCTGTGTTTTGGATACATTGTTCAGGTAATTCGGCTTGGGTTGTGTCTTATACTGATGACTTAGTATTTATCTATGAAACAACGGAAGTTTTACTTGTCAAGTTCCAAACGTGGAGGAATGCTATGAAAAGTAAAGGCCCAAAAGTGAACGTCACCAATACAAAGTGTTGTAGTGTTGGGAATTCTCAAGGAAGGGGAAAATTCCTATGCTCATTTTCTGGTAAGAGAATCGGGTGAAACTCATTTTTTGTTGTTGTACTTGTAAGCATTGGATTCACAAAAAAAAGTGCATTGGAATTACAGGTAAATTGAGAGAAAGGACAACCAGTTTGTGTGTAAGAAGTGTAAGACAATAGAGAATTCGGATACAAAGAAAATATGTGTGAATGGCAAAGTTATTGAGAGTATTCAGAAATTTTGTTATCTTGGTGATATCGTTGAGGCACAGGGTGAAGCAAGTGCTACTGTGATAGAATTAGGAGTGGATGGAGTAAGGTCAGCAGAGCGTTACTACTGTCAACAAAAGGAAGAACCTATCAAGCATATGTATGCAGTGTGATGATGTATGGAAGTGAAACTTGGCCAGTGAGTGTTGAGGACATGCGTTGCATGGATAGAAATGATATGAGAATGCCATGATGGAGTTGTAATACAATTCTTAAAGAAAAACTCAGATCAAATGAGCTCAGAGGAAGATTAAATCTGGACAGTATAGGGAGTTGCATGTAGAATGGGAGACTTTGATGGTATGGCCATGTAGAAAGAATGAACAAGTTCTTTTGTTAGTAGATGTATAATAGTCGAGGTAGCAAGGTCAGTTCACAGGGGAAAATAAAGGAAAACATAGGAAGTGATAAAAGGGGAAAGTATAGGAAAACATAGGAGAAAGTGATAAGGATCTATTTGAGAGAAAGAGGGATAAATAAAGACCTGTCCAGAGATAGGTTAGTTTCGAAGTCAGTTTGTAAAAGCTGTCTAACACATGGCAGCATATGAAACTGATGTTAAACCGATTATTATTATCATAATGATGATGATATTTCATTAATTTTTTTCATAAAATAAACATACCATAAGTGTTTTTCTTACATTTAAAAGTTGTTTCATTTTTTTTTTCTATTGAAACACCTATTTTTTTTTTTATTTTGATACCAGTTCATTTTTTTTTTTGTTAATTATAATAGTCCACAAATAATTAACAAAAATAAATTATACAAATTACTCATCTCAAAAAGAAGTCCAAAAATTAATTCAGTGATATAGTTCATTTTTATTTGGCTTTTTTTTCTTTTGATTGTTTACATAATTCTCTGTTAGCAAAAACTGGTTTTGTCCAGTTTAAAAACTGTGTACTATTACCCAAAATCACATTTCCTACTGACGAAACAATCACCAAAATGTCATTGAACAATGATAAAACAAAGATTGTCAAACATGCATAGCTAAAATTTAGTAGGCTAGCCTGGCAAAAACTGAAGTTTATTTGTATCAAATTAGATTGTAGAAAGCATTGTGAATTTGGTTATAGTAAAGATTGTCTGTTCTTTTGGACTTCTGCCTTTTTCTCCATAGAGAGAACAACAATGACAAGCAAAATATGATCCCTTCTGATTTATGATTATCTTCCTCTCTGATAACATAAAAGCTACCCTTTCCTTATATTAAGAATGGTTTTCTTGTCAGCAGGACCATGTCTAATTATCCAGTTCAAATGGACAACAGAAACCGGAAGTCAAAAAGAACAGACAATCTTGACTATAAGCATAAATTTTATTAACCATTCAATGGGTGTCATATTTGGAGGTGGAAGGAAGAGGTCACTCTCTATCCTAATTTTATAGGTTCTACAATCGATGCCCTAAATATTTATGTCAGTGAAACACCATTATTTTACTACCTTCAACAGATTGTAGCATTCAGCACTTTATAACTGTGGAAGTCAAAAGTTACACAATTGTTGTTGATCGTTAATAGAGTAAGATTTAAAGGATGATGTTTGGTGAAAGTTTGTGCCAAGTTGATTTGCTTTTCAAAGATTTGAAATCTGAATATAAAGATGTTGATCTTTTCAAATGTGGTCTTATCTCCAGGTTTCAATTCCGGATACACCTGCCAGTTGCTCAGTATGGATCAATCTGGTCTCATTAATTTATGGGTATGTTAAACTATTTCTTCTGTACAAAATCATCAAATTTCAAATGGTGTTGAGTTGCAAGCATTCAAAATATTAAAAATAAATTATTGTTGAAATAAGAACATTCTCAATAGTATAGCAAGTCTTAATAATGAAAGAGAGATATAAATTGGGCCTGATAAACATGTTTCTACAGATCCATGCAGAAATTGCCATTAATAGATATTTTGTTTTATCATGACTCTATAAAAAGTAAGTATTATAAAATGACTTTAAGTAAAAGGAGCCGGGTTTTTTTTTGTCTCTTTATCAACAATAAGCAAAATGAATATAACCCTTGTAAATATTTAATGAATATCAGACTTTTATAGTTGTGGATGGCCCAAATATACAATAATTATTCTTCAGCTCTCCTGAACACTAGCGCAGTCTTATAATAATCCCTGTAAGTATTTATTTAGATAGCAGAAATACCTGAGATTTCTGTATATACTTGTGAGAAAATATACATTGACCTCCGGACCAAACAATCCCAAAAGTAATAAATTATTATACTCTCCTATATAATGTATTTTACTGTTGGATAAAGAGAATTCAACTTTTGCTAGAAGCTTACAGTGTCACTATGCAATGGAAAAGAAGCCAATGTGTCAAATAATATAGTTATCCACAGACCCGTTTTTGTCATCTCTACTGTGGGACTAGATGTAATGTGTATATGTGTATAAAATGTTAATGTAAAACATTTATATGTATGTATAAGTATTTATATATGCTTTATTTTATTTCTTAATTATTGATATATAGGAAAACAAGAAGTCTTTTAAAAAAACGTTTTTGGCTGCCTCCCTCAACCTTCTTCAATGTAATATATATATATATTAAATATCTATAATATAAATCTCACTTGTCTGTTTAAATGTAAGTATGTTTGTATGTCTGCCTAAACCTTTCGACAGAGGTGACGGATTTTCATGAGATCTGTATAATTTTGAGCTCAACCCTTCAGACAACAAATTTTTAAAAATTCGCCAAAAACATCCATTCCTTCATCCTCAACTGGACACTTTTCTACAGGGAGGGGTCGCCTTTTTCGCCAATATTTTTGAAAGTCATCCCCTCTTTTCGATCATCTAGCCTTAATTTAAACCGACATCACTTCTAGTTTGGCAACAGCAAACACGTCACTTTTTTTTTTTTTCACATTCTTTTCCTCCTTCACGGTAGGGGTTCAAGCCTGCCTACCTACTACTACTTTTTTTTTTTTTGCTCAACACACACCTCCAAACACTTATACAATGCCGGGCACCCAGGCTAGTATATATATATATATATATATATATATATATATATAAGTACTTCATTTACTCGCATAAAATTAATATACGACAGTATAAATTTATGCTTAAACTTTAAGTATTTACTTAAAAAGTGCTCAATACGTAGGTAGAGCTAGTTAGTAAGTTATAATATATATATATATATATATATATATATATATATATATATAGTACGTTATAAAATATATATGACGATTAAGCTACACTGAATATTCCGCGTTTCATCCACTCTAGGACTCTTCAGGCTTATGCATAAGCCTGAAGAGTCCTAAAGTGGATGAAACACGGAATATTCAGTGTAGCTTAATCGCCATATATATTTTATAACTTACTCTATATATATATATATATATATATATATATATATATATATATATATATATTGCATCCACGGAAAACAACTGATGATACCTTTAAGAACATTAGTACTATTGTTTGTTCATGTAAGTAAAACTATTCAAAGATATAAATTAATTAACTTACTGACAAAATAATGTTCCAACGAAGGACAATTTATTTACTTATTATAGTTTTAAAGGTTTAAAAGACACTTCCATGAATATATATATATATATATATTTCATATATATATTTTCAATCACATAAAACTATGACAACCTATGATCATATATATATATATATATATGATCATGGTTTTATGTGATTGAAAATAGCATGATTTCCATCAATAAAGTTCAATGTCACTGCTTGTTTAATATCATAAGATTATATTAGTATTTTTGGAAAAATGTAGAAATCTTCAAGATTACCGATTATTAGGTTTTTCTGTGACCAAAACACAGGTTTCATTTTCATAAATAAATTAATACTTCAGATTGATTTTTTTTCATCACATAAAAGAAAATCTCAGGATTTTTATCTGCTTATTTTTGTTATTTTTTGGCTTTTATATTTTTAGTTATTTTTATCTTTTTTTTGTCTTTTTTCATCTTTTAGTTTGTTTTATTTTTATTTTTTTTATTTTATTTTAGTCTTTTTATTTTTTTTTATTTTAGTCTTTTTTTCATCTTTTGACCTTTTTTCATCTTGTAGTCTTTTTTCCAGTTTTTTAATCATTTTTTACTTTTATTTTTTTACATTTTAGGTCATAGTGGAAATGCCTTACATTGACTCATCTGGTTCTCAGGTAGACCTTGGCTTGTCTCCAGGGTCTCGAATTAAACTAGAGCATACATCATCTATCAATATCCATACTACACTACGGTAAGAACTTTTCATAATAATATGTCTGTATTTTTAATTTTATCAAATAATTGATTGTTGTCCAGATTTATTTTTCTATGGTGCTTGTCAATATTAATTATTCTGTAGTATTAGTATGTGCCTCATAAACCTAATTTGCTATGATTTGTGCACTCAAATCTTAGAATAATCAATGCTTAATGGGTTTCTTTAGGAACAGTCAAAGAAAACCAGATCAAAAAAGAGGACACAACATGCTTTTGACTAAGGCCTCCCTAATGAGAAAAGAAAGTAAGAACAAAACAGCAATGAATTCAATGCCATATATGCTCACACACTGATAAAAAGAGAGTTTGAATTATCTATGAGTGTCTTTGTTCTCTTTGTACAAGAGTTTGTCAGAACAATTTGGCATAAGGATACTTTAGCCAGGAAGTAAATGTTGACCAAATTTTCAAAATAACATAGTATTCAAAACCCAAATAAGATCCCCCCAAAAATGCTATACACTGGCTCATATGAGGATTGGTGTACCTTCTCTAAATAATGTTATCTCAAGTAACAGCATTTAGCTGGATACTCCACCAACCTAGATGAATTCTTGTCCTGGAATCAAGTAAGACTAAGAGATAACAAGAAAGATATGCTGCAACATAATTTACCAATCAACTGGGAAGAGGGGAATTAATGTTCATCACTTCCTTATTAACCCAACGTTTGAGAGATAAAGAAAAACTTTGGTTCAATACTCAGATATCTATGTATCTTATATAGAGATCAATAGTTAACCTCAAGAATTAGCCCCTTGATTTCTAAGACTTTACTCTGAAATAAAATGAATAAATAAATAAATAAGACATTAACTTAGTCCATTTTTCCCTTCTTAAAATAAATGAAAACATGAACTTTTCAAGTTTTCAAACACAAATAAACAATTTGCTCATACAATTTTTATACTTATAAATATATTGTGCTTCATTAATTTTGTTTTTACCATTTTATTTTCACAAATATCCTTTTTATTCTTAGTTGTAAGCCTGGTACTATTACTACAACTACTTGCTCAGATTCACTGGATTTGCTAACCATTGTTACTATTAAGAAAGTGATTATTTCTTCTCTAAATAATTATTGGTTGATCGATCAATGCCTCTGTCCAGTCTCATAAGACAATGGATACCCTCTGTAAGGGTAGCTGTGCGAGTAATTGTGTGACAAGGACTGCGCAATCCCCAACCACATCTTTCCTGAATCAGCACTGCTTGAGGAGAAGTGCTAGACGCCTGGAAACCATGCTGAGATAAGCAGAGAATACATACAGCACCTGGTATTCTCAAATAATCACCCATTTTAGTACTGACCAGGTTCAACATTGCTTAACTTCGGTGATCTAATTAGAACCGTTATTATGCTGTATATGCAGTAGTTATTGGTAACGTTTTATTTTCTATGCATTTTGTTTCTGCTTTCACTCATCATATGTGCTTTGCCAGTGACCAAAAATAAAGACACAAGACAAGAGAGGAATGGAGTAAATGAATATACCAAAAAAGAACAGTTGTACAAAATATATACAAATGAGATGGTTAACAATGAGAGTGTTCAAGCCAACTGTTAGGCTATCAGTTGGAATATTGACTTTCTATAAAAGCAGTAGCTGCTATTATTTATAGCTGGGAGAGTTCATGCATGCATTGGCAAATTACCATAATCATATCATTGTAATTTCATTATAGTAATATTATATGTATTGTAACAATGTCTATTTCTTTTCTTTAAAAAACTTGATAAGTGCTTTCATGTGTATTTACACATGAAAAATTATAACAAAGAGAAACAACTTTTTGAATTTTCAAAAGGAAGTAACAATATCATTAAGAAGTTAATGTAGTTTGCTTGAAGCACTGTTTAGTGTGTGTATAAATTTAATTTATGGAAGGCAATACAATGCAGAGGTGTAACGGATAGACACAATCGTTATTTCCATGGCAGGTGCTCGTCTGAACTCCAATCTCTGGTCCCCCCTCGCCAATCTTTCACGAAAAACACCCGTCTAGCTGAATTCACTGTGAAAATTTTCCCCCACTCTATATCTGTGCCTAAATCAAAACGCGGATTCCATGAACAAAGCTTCTTTATTAGAACTGCACGCCTGTAGAACTCTGTTCCGTCTGCCTGCTTCCCACCAGACTACAACTTGGATGTGTTCAAGTCCAATGTTAACAAATTCCTAATGAACCGCCCCCTTAAGTAAACACTTCATCAAATCTCCACACTAACGTAATGTACTTGCAATAACCCTTATCCCTGAGTGGCTTCCGGGCCTTGATAAGTGGTGATCACTGTGTAAAAAAAAAAAACACACAAACTGAATCAAATTAAGACATATAACTGTGGTATGAGTTGTACAGATTCCATCTTTTATTAATACAATATATTATTGTCCTCATGTGAAAGTGCAGGATACAAAATGTTTTCTAATATATTTCAGTCTATCTAATCTAATCGGCACTTTCGCTTGTTTATCTCTTTTTGAAGTTTGATATTATTATCTCGATTTTCTCGTTATATACTGAATATTAGGCACCGCCAAAAATGGCCGCAAAATCAAGTTGTTGTTGTTTTTTAAAACTAAATTACATTTATTAAAATCCATTATTTCTGAGTAACTTTTTTTTTTCCAGAAAGATAAAACCCTGAATTTTATCATATAGAAAACAGAATAATGTAAAACTTTTTCTACTATTTTTAATTCAATTTTAAATGTTAAATTTTCCCAAAAAGTTAACAATTGTTATTTTTTGTCTTGCACAAAAAACGTACTTAAATATTTAAAAAAAAGGGTTTTTGAAATAATTTATTTATTCATTTATTGTCTAACTAAGATTTAGGATGATTTTCTAAGAGAATATGCAAAAATATTATAATATAAGTACCTGAATTTCAAATAATTCCACTTATTCATATATGTAACCAGATATTTCGCGTCGCCGAAGAGTTCAGATCGACTCTGTTTACGTTTTCTTTCGATGAGACGAAAACTATGGAAGACTAAACAGGCCAAAAAAACTTATTTTTCAGTGACGAAAATTTCAATGTATTATTAAGCTGAGGCTGGCCAGTACCAGATGGGTGACCATTTGTATGAGTTTGGTTTTTAATGTGTATGTGTGTGGGGGCCAGGCTCCCAAAAATGGGGGGAGGGGCAATTTAAAGCAGAATAAAAAAAAATTATTTCAGCGCGTTTGGTCCACCGTAGTCGAAAGGCGGCAAACGTTTTCAAACGAGATCGAAAAAAATGATGCTATTTTTAACACAAAGGGCACAATATTTATCGAATTTTTTTTTTTGTATCGATTATTCAAAGCATGCTCTGTTTAATAATGGTCATGCATTATTCGGCTCGCTAAAAAAAAATTGTTAATTTATTTATCAAAAATTTTAAAATGGCTTTTTTCGTATAAATATAAAAAAAAAATTTTTTTTTGTTTTGCTTAACTTAAATTAATTATTTTACTTAACATATTCACCGAATTTCACACTTCAAAACTCAAAAGCGGGATAATTAAACACAATCGAAGTTCTGATATTCAGACGTCAAAATAAGGTATGCAAACAATTTTTTTTTTTTTTTTTTTTTTTTAATCTATAATTCTGTCCCTTACAACAACACAATGTTTTGTTCAGTTTCAGATGATTATTTTAAGCATATTTGTTCCCACTTCAAAACAAGGGGGGGGGTTGTAAGCAAAAAAAAATATATATATAAATATCGTTTATGAAAAATAAGTACACTGTTATAAAGTTCATTCTTCTCCTAATAATCGCTGAAAATTTCGTATTGATCGGATAATTACCTGATTTTTGGTAGATTTTTAAAAAGACGGTCCGTCAAAAAGTACTGACCTGCCCCCCCCCCCCCCCAGTTTTGGCGGTGCCTACTGAATATTTTTTAATGAAATCTATAAAATATCTGTTCATTATTTTATTCTAAACACTTTTGTTTTAAGGGAATTTAAAAATATTGCATTTGAAGAAAGTTATTTGAAAGTTTCTGTTTTTAAATTTTAAGATTATTTTATTTTTAAGCCACTAGATATAATGAGATGGTAGTATAGTCATTGTATGGGGAGAAATGCTGATGAAGACAGAGACAGTGAAAAACTATTTATACTGATACTAAATATATTATTATTAAAACTGTTTTTTTTTGTTTGTTTTTTTGTCACATTATTTGAAGTGTATTTATTATTATTAATACTAATAAAACAGATGTGATGATTAGAAACTTGTTTTTATTAGTTCTTTGGGGGTCTCCTTACATAGATTGATGAGCTTTTAAACCAACGCATTTCAGGTGAAAACATCATTACATATTTATGTGTCATGTCGAAATTAGTATAAATTCCAGAAATTATGGGAAATGAATCGATAGAAAAATGATTACGAGGAAAAGAATATGCTGTCTGTGTAGATTGATGATCTTTTAAAAAATAAAATCAACACATTTCAGGTGAAAACATTATTACCTACTTGAGTGTTAAAGGCAAGATAAGTTATTTTTACATACATGGATACATATTTTTTTTTTTGTATTTTAACTTATTTTTTTTTTCTTACAAATAAAAATAGTGTACAACACATTACTGCTACCAAAATTACTCTTAAATAAGAAATTGTACTTGTACAGAATTCTATTCATATGAAAAAACAGTCTAAATCTTACCCGTGATGCAAACAAAAGTTTGTACAACAAAAAAATCATCAAATAATTCTGTTTTTTAAATAAGAAAATAAAGTACTTAAAAAATAATTTAGTAGTGCACTGGATGCCTCCTTAATTTTAATTGGTTCTTTTTTTTTTTTTTTTACACAGGCATCACCACATTATCAAGGCCAAGAGGCCACTCAAGGATAAGGGTTAAAGAGTGTACAGTAAAAATTGGACAATATAGTAATCAGTAGTAATGAAAATTCGGTAAATTTGATAACTTATATGGAATGGCTCATCAAGAACTTATTTACGTTAGACTTGAACACAACCATATTGTAGTCAGCCGGAAAGCAGGAAAACGGGAGACAATTCCACAAGCGTGCAGTTCTAAGAAAGAAGCTTTGTTCATGGAATCTACGTTTAGGTTTAGTCACAGATAAAGAGTGGGGGCAATTATTGATAGTGTTTTCAGCTAGACGAGTGTTTCTTGTGAAAGTTTTCATATATCTTTTTCACTGCTTACTTAAAAAAATAATGTTCTGGGAGCCTCTTTAATTTTATTTATCGCTTTCAGTCGTGCTCTGGAAACCTCTTGTGTTTTATTTTTATTTTTTTCACTGATCACTTAAAAAATAATTCTCTACTTGAGGGGGCGTTAAAAACATGGTTTTAGTAGTGCTCTGGAAATCTCCTGAGTATTATTTTACAGTGTTCACTTAAACTAATTTTTCTTTTTTGGGAGGAGGAGAGTAGAAACTTGGTTTTACTAGTGCTCTGAATGCCTTAATTTTAGTGCTTTTAGTAGCGTTCTGAAGACTTCCTGAGTTTTTTGGGGGTTTTTTACTGCTCACTTAAAAAAATATTTTAAATAAATATTTTTCATCTAAGGTGGGGAGTGGTTAGAAACTTAGATTTAGCAGTGCCCTGTGCATATGTATATATACATTTAAAAGTTTGACTCATGTCCAGGTAACCTACATCTAAAATTTCAAATGTTTACACCCAAAATTGGCGGAGGAGTTTGGTAGACTCTGCAAAGGTCAACTCTGTAAACTTTGACCTCTTGCCAGACAAATTTTCGCCCAAAAACTGATTAAAAAGCTTGTCTGAATACTCTTTATGTAAAATTTCTAATGTTTAGACCTAAAATTGACTGAATAGTTTGCTAGAGACCGCAAAAGTAAAATCTTTTGAACTTTGACCCCTTGGCAGCCAAATTTTTGGCCAAAAACCGATTAAAAAGCTTGCCCTATGTCTGAATACACTTTATGCAAAATTTCAAATGTTTAGATCAAAAATTGGCAGAGTAATTTGGTAGAGACCGCAAAGGTCAATTTTTTTTTAACTTTGACCCCAATTTTGACCCCTTAACATTGTTTTTGGGCTCAAATCAAATTAAAAAGTTTGATCCATTTCCAAATAACGTACATCTAAAATTTCAAGTGTTTAGACACCAAATTGGCGGAGGAGTTTGGTAGAGTTTTGAAAGGTCAAATCGTTGAACAGCTAAATTTCTGACCGAAAACTGATTAAAAAGATTTTCCCAAATCTCAATACCCCTTATGTCAAATCTTGAGTCTGTAGACTGAAAATTGACAGAGTAGTTTCGAAGGGAAATGTACACACACAGACAATTTCACTTATATATATTTAAAAGTAAAGTTATATATATATATATATATATATATATATATATATATATATATATATATTTATAAAGGGGGTTAAATTATCAATCACATTTCTAACTATATATATATATATATATATATAAACTTTACTTTTTCACCCAAATAGAATATTAAAACAAAAAATAATTTCAACTTGTTACTGGCATGTAAAAGCATATTCATTTCTTTTAATTTAAATTAAAAAATTAAATAAAACATAATCATAAAAAATGATTTTAGTTGAAAATTATATATCTATATCATTGATCGCTAAATAATAGATAAATTTACTTTTTAAGTGCAACAAAATGTACATCACATAAAATAAATTCAAGATAATTTTTAGATTCAATTTAAATTAAATGTTTATATTTTACTTTGTAAACTTTATTAAAGTGCACTTTGAAAATTGATAAATTCCAAATTAATTCTTGTACTTTTAATGATTTTATATATTTTTTTTTTTTTGCGGCATAATCATGTTGAAACACCAGTTCTCACCAGATCGCTGAAATTAAGCAATGGTAAGCCTAGTCAGTATTACGTGGGTGACCATTTGGGAATGCTAGGCACTGTATGTACTGTACCACATGTAGAAATTTCCGGGTTGGTAACTGGGGGTGCGTTTAATCCACTGGGAGAGATGCATTGTCAATCTTTGTTAAAACATGCATCTGGGAGAAGGAACACTCTGATGTAAAAACTTAAGGTCTATTGTCTGCTTTGTCTTGTGATAGCCATTGCACCAACTGATATTAACAGTTTTATCAAAAAGTGTGGTTGGTTCTGCACAAAGCCTACTCCACTATAGACAGATCATCTGTGTTGATTTCTGAACAACTTAGTTGCTGTTGCTGAGCTCAGACATTGTAATCAATGGGAGAGTCCATTATAGGAATATGTTTTTCATTTATACTATATTATTATATTCTTACCTGTGTCAGCATGATCTGATGGAAGTTCAATATGTTATGATATTTCAGGAATATTTTCCTTCATCAGATGTGTGGTCATCTTAAATTTAAATGTGCATATAAAATAATATGTTTCTTTGACATTTTATTATAAAAATATTATCGTTTTCTTTCTCTTGCAGAGACTCCTTGTTTTCTACCTCGATCAACACTCGACAACTGTGTCTTTTGCCCAAAGATCCAAACCAGATATATCTTTCTACAGATACGGTCAGTAAACATACATTCACATAAAACGAGGGATACTTTAGCCTTTTCTTTTATTGATAAATCCGCTCTTTAGAGAGTATAAATGCAAGACATCCTTAGAGCATAGTAGATGTCAAGATATAAAAACATAGTAAAATATAAGAACTGAAAAGTCACAGATTTTAGAAAACATTTTTTTTATTAATTTAAATGAAATAATAAGAACATTATGAAGAAGAAGAAAAAGAAAAACCTTAATCGGACTGACATCTCCTTGATAAAGCCAGGTTATTGGCAAAAATTCGGACTTTAACAACAACAACAACAAAAAAGTAAATAAAAATGATTTCATCATTTCACAACATTTTCAGGTTTTCAAATTTTCTCATTAAAATAGTAAAATATGTTGATACTTAATAGCATCTTTTTAATACAGTGTGACACTCTAAAAATTCCACTCATAGAACAATTAATAAAATTCACAATGCTTTTTCAATGCAACCGTATTTAGTATAAATAAACTTCATCTATGGCTGACTTGTCCACCAAGTTTTAATAACCAACAGTCTTTGTTTTATCATTGTTCAACAATAAACATATCTGAATATGATATACAAAATTGTCAATAATTCTGAAACACTTCCCTCGTGGCACTAGTTGTGATAGCCTTTTTTTTTTCTGTAGAAGATAAATGCATTCAGTGTTCACTGCCAGCAGCTTTGCATCTATAATATAAATCTCACCTGTATGTATGTATATCTAAAACTTTCGACAGAGGTGACGGATTTTCACCAGATTGGTATCATTTTGAAGCTCGACCCTTCGGACAACAAATATTGAAAAATGGGCTAAAACCATTAATTTCTTCACCCTCAACTGGGCACTTTTCTACAAGGAGGGATCACTTTTTTCACCGATATTTCGAAAGTCATCTCCTCTTTTCGATTGACTAGCCTTAACTTAAACCTTTGCTAATTCCGGTTTGGCGATGGATGCAACGCAAAGACGTCACATTTTTTTTTTTTTCGTGTTTTTTTCCTCCTTCGCTGTAGGGGTTTGAGCCTGTCTGCCTACTACCACTTTTTTTTAAATTTTTTTGCTCAACACACACCTCCAAACACCTGGGCAACGCCAGGCACGTATCTATATATATATATATGAAATGAAAGTGCATATCATCAGGTGATAACTGTTGTTGGCTGTCATTTTAGCTTTTCTCATCACAATAAGCAACAATGATGGATCAGCTCAATATTCTTTTTGGTGAGGTATTCATATTTCATGCTGAGGTGGTTAAGATGTTTGCTTTTTATCTTGCTTTTCTAGCAAACTGTTCAACCTCTTTCAACTTGAAGTTACCCTGTTCAAAATGAACACATGGTCTTGTTGGCTTTGGTAAACTTTCCATTGATACAAAGAAAGAACAGTCATATAATCTTTTTAATATGCAAAAAATTGGTTGGTCATTTTCATGTTATCAGATGACTCTGCATAGCTAGAGTATACATGAAACGTTATGTCAACAAAGTTACAACTGGTTCAGATAATGAAATGAACAACTTCCTCTTTAGGAGTTGACAATTGAAACACTGAACAGAATACATCGGAATGATCTTGTACAAAGTGATTAATGTGTGAACGGAAGTGAATTTACAGTTTAGCTCACTTGCCACTAAGTTCGCATTAAATGTTTGCACCCAGCAAATAATGTGTAACACATTAACCTAGCAGAACTGGATGCAGTGTTAAAAGGAGTTAACCTGGCATTTCAGTGGCAGTTGGAGGCACTACATATCAGGGCAGATTCATTTGATGGACTGCAGACGCCCTGACAGGGAAGTGATGACTAACCAATAAGGCAACCAGCAAAATGCTGCTATGAAGACAGATCACATGCTTGTTGATGTGGTTAAAGAGAATGGGCTAATAATAGATATAGCACTAGTCAGGCAACAATAAAGCCAGGCAACTGACGAGAATATCACAGCAGTAGCTCAACAAAGTAAAAACTGAAGTCAAGCTGTGCTGTTGTTGCTGCACATTGGTTGAACATTAAGCAAATTGCACACATCCATCATCAGACTGGACACCCCAGAATAAAAAGCATATTATAGTTTGCCAAACAAAAAAACCAAACTGTGTCAAAAGTCAATGTATGAATGTCAATTAAAACGTGAGCTGTACCAGTCAATCGATTCTGTGCCTGTGCACTGGTGCAAGAGGAGGCTTGATGTGAGGAACAATTGAAGTATGTTGGGTGTGGACATCACTCATTATAGCAGTGACCACTATCTCACACTCATTGATTGCTGTCCTTTGTGATTTGTGATATTGTGGTCTCTATGTTGGTAAGATTCAACAAGCATTGTATGCCAGCTGGAGTCTATATTTTACAAGTGAGACTTATCAGTCGTAATACTAACAGACAATGACATCATATTACCAGTAAACATTTTTGGGAGTTCCTACAAAACTGGGATGTACATATGTATGATACTTGCGTTTCTTGGGAGAGTTACTTGGTTGATGAACATCCTCGGAATGCGACCAGCTCCCCGGGGGAATAAATGATATCAAACGATAGACACATGAAAACATAAACACAAAGGGTCGATATGTCGTCAGCTATAACTGGCTGGCGTGGGCCGTTTCTTGAGTCTTTATTGCATTGTTACAGGCAACATTTCCATCATCGGCATTACTGGCTGGGACCTCATGCTGAAGTTGAATGCTTGTACAAAAATAGAAAACAAATGCATTTTTATAAAAATATATAATTTATTTAACATTTAATAATGAGGGAGCATATTCAGTCGACCCATTGCATGCGCACCAAACTACTATATAGCTGGTGCATGCAAAATCTAAGCTTCAACTGTTTTAAAACAATAGAATTATATTTAATTCTCTCTTTCTTCATTGAAAAAGAGAAAAAGGGAGTGAAAGAGAGAAAGAGAGACATTCATACATAACGTTTAAACATTGTTTTGTTTTTGTATCCATGAGTTCTTTCGGGTTTGACCTTTCAAATTCTATGATCTCAAATTGTTTTGACTTAGTTGAATAATAATAAACGACTATCATTCATACTCAGCTGACATGCTCTAACCGTCCCACACCCACATGCACCTGCTTAACACATCTGCACCTCAAAAGTACAGACAAGTTAAGCGCAAGGTTTATTAATGTAGAAGCCTCCAGCTCCTCCAAAAAGAGGTGCTCTCCATTATGCCACACAGCTCCAACTACAGTGTTCCTAGAAACCAAGTGGAATCAGTATAGTTGAGAAGCCACAGAGGTGTGAAAACCATTACAGCAAGAAAACAATATTCCATACTAGAAGTGGTTTACTGGTAAAACGTTACGGCAAATGACAGTGTTTCTACATCCACGGTACCATCCAATGCTATGACCTCTGCATACAAGGTATTGATTCCATAGCAAGCCCTGACCCATAAGATGCCCATGGTTGGTACCAAATGGGAGATACTGTTTGGGTCAGAATCCCTCACAGCAAGTGTATGAGCAGAATAGTCAAGGTGACTGAAATCAATTATCCACATTTGGTGATGTTTTTTGTATAATGATGTACAAAATTTGTGCCCTTTTCAGGAGCTAAACACTATTCAGTACCATTTGTGGCTCATCAAAAGAAAGCAAGCAACTGAACAGGTCAAGGTCAGTATCATTAAATGATACTTCCGACACTAGTAGTTTGGAAATATGGATTTAGGCAAGCCCGTTGCACGGCAGACATCCTAACTGTAATCTCTGGGTGTATATACCATTCACTTGACAAAGCAGGGGAGGGTAGAGTGGCAGCTCTAGATATACCTAAGGCTTTTGACAGGGTATGGCATGAAGGTCTTCTCAGGAAAATCAGATCATACGGTATCACTGGAAGAATACTTCACATAATTAAATCCTTCTTAAATAAGAGAAAAATCTAGGTTGTCCTTGACAGTCATACATCTAAACAATATGATATAAATGCGAGAGTGCCTCAGAGGTCTATCATTGGACCTCTATTATTCCTAATATTCATAAATGACCTCCCTGACAAAATCGTCTGTGAGATGGGTATATATGTTGACGACACCACACTCTATAACAGACACGACAGGAAAACAAATGAACACATATCTAAAGAAATGACAGAAACACTAGAGGATGACCTTCAATCTGTAGTGGAATGGGGATAAAAATGGATGGTCACATTCAATGTTGCCAAGACTAAGCTTGTTTCCTTCAATAACTACAAGAAACCTTCTCTACCACCAATAGCAATAGCCAAAGACTCTTTATCTGAAAGTATATCTTTTAAACTCCTCAGCCTAACGTTCACAAGAAACATGAGTTAGAAAAATTACATTGAGAGCATTGCCAGGACCGCTGCGAAAAAGGTAGGTTCTCTCTACCATGTTAGAAAGCTACTAATGCTCAAAAGTATACTGTACCTCTATAAGGCCACCATTCGCCCATGTATAGAGCATTGTTGTCATATTTGGGCTGGTTCATCTGCTACTAGTCTCTCACTCCTAGACAAGGTTCAAAAGAAAGTCGCCAACCTAATAGATCCTGAACTGTCATCTAAGCTTCAGCCTCTGTCCCATTGACGAAATGTAGCATCCCTCTGCCTGTTCTACAAGTACTTTAACAGTGAATGTTCCAACGAACTGCAAGCACTTGTACCCCCTCTACGTAAATACCCCCGACAAACCCGACAAGCAGCAAAATCCCACCCCTTCACATTTGAGATCCCTAGATGTAAGAGAGCCTTCTACTCCAGTAGTTTTTTTCCCAAGAACCGCTAGACTTTGGAATTCTCTTCCGGGTTCCTGCTTTCTCAACTGTACTGACATGCAGAAGTTCAAGTTCAAATTGCTGCCCAACTCCCCACATAGTACCCATGTAGCTTATGTCCCTGATAGTAGCCCCCTACATCAAAGTGGCAATGTGCCTTGTTTGGGGTGAAAATGTAATTAAAAAATTTTTTTTTTTAAATTACTGATGATGATAAGACTGCCTGACAACAACGATGATGATAGACTATCTGACAACAACGATGATGATAGACTATCTGACAACAGTCTTGGGTTTAATTTTCCCAAGGAGGAAGTTACTGCTCTTCCATTCTGCAGGAACACCCATACAAAGAAGCCCTCACCCAGCTGCACTATTTGAGATGACATCATCAAGGAGAAATGACGCGAAAGTAACGAAAAATATGATTTATACAAGCGACAAGTGCCTCTGTCTATCCTGTCAGATAAGGGAAGAAAAAAGAAAAAAAAGCTTTCGTTTGTGGATGGCTCTTTTATATGCATATGGCATTAATTTGCATCTGAGAGGAATGACAGCTGTAAGAAAGATGAATTGGAGAGGACAAGTGTTGAGTTTTTGACAGCCGAGAGAAAGAGAGACTGGATGTTGAGGATTACAATTTAAGTTAAGATGAGTTGGTACAAATTGTGGCATTGGTGAGAAGGAGTTCTAACAATTTAAAAAAAGATTTTACACAATTTATTTTTAAAACTGATATTTTATTTTTTATGATCCATCGTTTGCAAAAATGAGCGTGATCATGCAAGGTTCTCTGGGTTCAGAAATGGCTTATTAGACTGATTTGAAGTATTTCCCGCATGTTGGACACCTGTCGGATGATTCTGAAACAGAGATGCTTACTGCTCTGTCTTTTCTAATGCAACATTTCTGCTTGCATTCTTCATTGCATGCAGATTCAATAATTGTATTTGTGAGTTGCTGCATGTAAGCAACATTTGTCTTGGGTTAGTTTTTCCCAAAAAATTTTGTCTTGGGTTAGTTTTTCCCAAAAAATTTTGTCTTGGGTTAGTTTTTCCCAAAAAATTTTGTCTTGGGTTAGTTTTTCCCAAAAAATTTTGTCTTGGGTTAGTTTTTCCCAAAAAATTTTGTCTTGGGTTAGTTTTTGCCCAAACTGTTTGAGAGAGACCTTCAGATTGTCCTTGAAGCATTTCTGCTGTCCTACTGTGGGCCTTTACAGTTTAAGTTAAGAGGAGTTTGTATGAAATGTGGCATTGGTAAGAAGGAGTTCTAACAATTTTTTAAAAATATTTTTTACACAGTCTATTTAAAAACTGATATTTATTCATCTTTTATAATAAACAGATGACACAATTAAGTAAGACCTATTATTTCTTTGTTAGGGTCATATAATACACAGTGTTCGACTTGGATCTCAACCTTACCCTCGAGTTCACTGTCCAAGAAAAGGTAAGTTTCAGCTATTTTTCCATATTTTACATTTGGCAAATATTTTAACTTTCATGCAGCAGCTATAAGTTTACAACTTGTTTGAACTGCATTAAATGCAGAACATACACTAAATAGTGTCATAAACGGTACTCCATCCTGCCGATACTACATGTAGATGATGTGGTTAACTTCATTTGCTGCATTTGTTGAAATCTGACTCCATGGAAACAGAAGTTGTTGCAGCTATCAAAAGAGTTAATAAATTCACCTACCTTCAAAACGCAATTGGTTGCAATGGACAAACTGAGACGACATGTGTCTACTACAAGTTGAGTCTTCTTGCAGTTGTCAACAATTTTACAAAACACAGAGGTCCTATCATAGGCAAAAGGACAGCATGCAACAGACGTGTTCATATTGCTGTGAGATGACAAAACATCAAAATAACACGATCCTGCCTGTATATCAGATAGAGAAAATATCTGGTCTCACTGTAAAGACTTTCCTGAAAAATAAGTCATGTGAAATGCTCTAAAGTATCTCCCACATTGATGCGCAAACAGATTTTTGGTTAAGTTTTATATAGATGTCAAAGTTTGGCATATGCAAATAAACACAGACTAATACAAATTGTTTAAAAATCTTGGTGCATGTTCAAAATTAGAATGAAAATCAAAAAGGGAAAAATTGAATTTTCAATAAACAATCAATGTTTTCTACTTAATTGTCATGTCACGATTAGTAACATATTACAACATTATTACATAAAACATGTACTTTCACGATTTCACAATCCATTGATCTGCCTTTATTATTTTTGAAATGTAACTCATTGTTTTGAATCTGTTTATTATTTAAGTATAATTTACAATTTTTCTTTGAAAACTATTTTCATTAATAAGTTATAATTTTTTCCTAATTTTGGGATGTTTTACTAATTTAGATATGACAATTAAGTAGATACCATTCGTTTTAATTGAAATTCAATATTTAATTTTCGATTTCTATTTTTATGCTAAACAATCAACAAAATTTTTTGTTTTGTTTGTTTGTTTTTTTTGTATGTAGAAACCTGTATTTTTTTATTTTATACTAAGGGTACCTATCTGGCGTTGTCCAGCATTCATTAATGTAATTTTAGTTTAGTTATTTTTAATTAAAATAAAATAAAAAATGTTTAAGTCACGAAAAGATGAATAAAAAAAAGCTCAAAATGTAAGGGAGATAACTCACACTCTTACAGTAAAAAGTTAAAATAAAAATTATCTCTTACATTTTGAGCTTTTTTAACCATTATTTAAAATTATCTCCCTTATAATAATTTTTAGTTGGAATAATTATTTTCAAAAAGAAAAAGCTGTCAGTGTGAACTATGTACTCAAGGATAAAAATCGAAGAAATCACTTGTGAGAATCAAATATCGATTTTTCAGATATATTACTATTTAAGTCTGACATGAAAAATCTGCCAAGATAATTTATTAGATAAACATGTTAAAAACTCTTTTGTAATCTTTGTCAAAATGTGTTTTTGTTTCCTATAGCAACTGAGCAAATATCATTTTAATCTTGTCTTTAAGGTTTGTCAGATAAGATGTTTTGTCAATATGACATATCTTAAGTAGGATGCCATATCTACAAGAAGAAAAAAAAATGGATAGACTTTGAGTGGTTGAAGTTCTCTTACCGAATTATTTTTAACCTTCAACCCATTACAACTGATTAAGCTTGAGATTTTTGTATTATCTAAAATAAAATTTGGACAAATAAGTTATTTAAGATTTACATAGGGGGTTCATTTTCCATAAAGGTTAGTACAAAACAATCACTATTTTTAGAACTGGCATTAACTTTTTTTTCATAAGAGAGTCATCAAGGCCTGAGAGCCACTCAAGGATAAGGATTGATGAGTGTAAGGTGGTCAGTGAGACAACAGCTTTATGATCAGTAATAGTGAAAGTTGGGTAGATTTGGATTATTTAAGGGGATGGGCAACAAGTACTTGTTTACATTGAACTTGAAGACAACCATGTTTTAGTCAGCTGGAAAGCAGGCTTGTGGTACAGAATTCCACAGACAGAGAGTTCTAGAAATTTTTTTAATACTTACACATCATGTGACTAGTAGGAACATTCAAATGTTTGTATTAGTTCTAAAAAGGTTAATTATTCTATGCTAACGTCCATGACAAAATACCCCACCTCCTTGTAACAAACGGTAGATAAAAAAATCTTTTTTAACAATCAGATTATGAAAAATATTGATCCGTATTTGTAGTGTAGTCATTATTCTTCTTCAACGGTGTTGTTGGATTTTAACACTAGAACCCAACATGTTGTATGTGAGTCACAAAGAAAAACAAAAAGAAAAGAAATTCCACTCAGCTTTTTCAGTTGAAATGAAATGCATTTATTCATGGTTCTTCCAAAATAGCACATTGCCTCTTGTCTTAAAAGTCTCTTAGTTTATGTCATCTGTCATGTAGTTAAAAGTCTCTCGCCACCACGGACCAAATGTTTATCCCCTCCAGCACACAATTTCTTTCCCAGTCCTTACCATTGCATTTTTTTCTCTCTTTTTTTTTTTCTTTTCTCTTCCTCGACTGTGACGTCACTTTGCATGCTGTCTCGGTCATTTGCATGTGTTATGTGGCTGCTGCTGCTACCAATGCTAATGGCTCCATTACACATTCTAAAAAAAAAAAACTTTTATTTTCAATCGATTTTATTGATTTTTATTTTTTTATCCTGGTCAATATTTTTTTTTTAGCCATATTTAGATAAGAGTGGTTGAGTTTTTTACTCCCTTAGTTAAATGTACTCCCATTCTCCCCATGAATGCCAGGAAAAAAATTAATAGGATACAATTTTTTAATATTCACAAGAAAGAAAGAATAAATAGCCAACCTTTAATATCAGATATCAACCGCTTTCCTTATAAAAATAAAGCAGCATTTCAACTTTTAATATCTATATATAGTAGTATTCAAAACTAAAGGACAAAATTTTAAAACCTAATAGTTGTTAGAAATAACAACTGTGAAAAGCTAAAATTTTGACAACTGGTAGTCGTTATCATCCATAATAATATACTAAAATTTGAATCATTTACAAACCCATAAATTTCAGTAAATTTAAAGTGGCATTGCGCAGTTATGAAGAGACGAATCGCATGCTCGTGGACAATAATAACTCCAGTAATATCATTAGCTAAGTGTCTCCCTACCTCTCAAAAAATCAATTGCAATTTTCATTTTATTTCTTAAAAATTTTACAAATTTATGTGTCATTTTTTTTTCACTTGAATCTTATTTTGAAAATTACACATTGAAATGTTTGTTGTGTTTATAAAATTATATTAACAAGTAAAAGCTATTAATAATTAAATAAAAAAAAATAATCAGATAAAATGATAACTTAAATTCAATGTTTTACTCACTAGCAGCCATGATCATTAATCAATTTGGATGAAATAGGTAAGATATTCAAACGGTCCTATACTATAATTGATCCTACTATTTTTTAAAAGAATATTTTGGTCTGCCAAATTACTTATAGGCAATGACAAGTAATGAGAGCTAGTATTAACATTTTTTTTTTTTTTAATAAATTCTAAATTTGATGCTGAAAATAATTGATTGAATTTTTAAGACAAATTAAGTAGCAACGACCTGAGAGATAGATGCGTTCAATGATCCAAAGTCTACCAAAAGTTGTAAGCAAAAGTAATTGGCACTTTGTCATTGCAAATCATTATCTATTCTCTAGTTAATTTTAGTCAAGATAGATGCATGATACAACTGTCTTTCAGCTGTGGAGGTATTGTAAGATTTTAAACCAAACTGACAAAGATAAAAGAAGACATTTCCTGTTTTCTAAAATAAAAATAGTTCAAAGAAAGTGAAAAAAACACTTAACTCTTTCACTATTTGAATATTTTTTTAAATTCACAAATACATTTTTCTATGTTTTTATATATCTTTATAGTTTATCAGAAAATGTTCTTAAAAAGGTTGGATATATTAAGGCCTAAAAATGAGTATTTTAGAATTAGACTGTGCATTCCAATGTTATAGAATGGAAACTGTCATTGGTGTTTGTACGAAATGATATTAAAATACAGTGTGCCTCTTCTAAAGTACAGGGTGGAACAATAACATTGTTGCCATAGAAAAGAAGACACGATTCCATTTCCATATGATGAAAACTGGTTTTCTTTTATTGTAGCAGATCATCTACTAGTTGGCCAGTTGTGTACAAATACCAAGGGCGATAGGAGCCTTCTATCATGTCTGAAAATGACATAATGTTCAACGAGCAAGATCAGAGATGCACCACTGTACAACTCATGCTCTCTACCAATCCAAGTTATGACGACAGGACCATTGCCAGCACTGTCAAAATGCAAACTTGGATGGTTTAATGCTTGAGGGACGTTCCCAGGATAATGAAAACAAAGTTTCCAGCCACGGATATGGTCTTTGGTGTGGTTTCAAGTGAGGGCCACATCATGCCACCTCACATCTTTGAAGTCGGTTTGAAATTCAACACAAAGTGTACCTGGATGTGAGTGTGGTGATCCCCTGGTGCAATCAAGTGGCCAGGCTTGGCTTCAGAGGGAGTGCTACAACTTTGTACCCTTCTCTCACTGCCCCCCCTTCCCCCACCTAAACCCATTGGACTACTTTGTTTAGTCATACATCGAGACTAACATGACTTCCCACAACCCTAAAGCTAGCCTGTATGCTGGCATCTGCTGAGTATTTGCCAAGCTCTCACCAGACCTTGTGGAAAAATCATGCTCCCAGTTCCGGACCCATATCGAGGCAGTGATTGAGGCTGAAGGTGGTGACATTGAGTAGATGTCAGCTCTATTACCTAATCAAGTTACCTGAATTGATTTTTTTTCAATAAAAGTTGTTTTGTTTTTGTTTTTTAGGGCGAAACTTTTATCATTTCACTCTGTATTTTCACACTAAATAAAAACATAAAACACTTGAACTCTGAAAAATTAGAAAAATAAAGAGTCTACCTAGAAATGCATTTACCAGATTTTCGATGTGGCAATTTTTATAGCATATGATGACAAAAGCATTGGGACAAAAAGTCATTGAATTTGTATCAAAATTAAGTCTAATAGATATGTTTTAAACATATGGTCACAATAGTAGTGACAGCATTCACATGGTTTTCTTTTGGAGATTTTAACTGAAAAACTGTTAAATATGTCAATTACCAATAAGTAAATTAATGAAATTATTACTTGTAATTTTAACTTATTAGAACCACACGCCTGTGGAATTGTCTTCCATTTTCCAGCTTCCCGGTTGTGTTCAAGTCTAACGTAAATAAGTTCTTGATGAGCCGTTCCACATAAGTTATCAAATTTACTGAATTTTCATTACTAATGATTACTATATTGTCCAATTTCTACTGTACACTCTTTAACCCTTATCCTTGAGTGGCCACTTGGCCTTGATAATGTGGTGATGCTTGTGTAAAAAAAAAAAAAAAAACTTATTAAGAAAAACTTTGCAGCAGTTTGTTTAAGATCAAGACATTATTTTTCAATGATTGTAATGTAAGATGAAGCTAGAGAAAACTGGTTTTTTATCCGAAAAAATACTTTTTCAAAGATTTTATTTGGTTCTTCATTTAATCACATGGCATAATCACGTTGACACACCAGTTCGCATTAAATCACCGAAGTTAAGCAACGTTGAACCTGGATAGTAGCAGATGGGTGACCATTTAGGAAAGTAGATGCTGTATGTACCTCTTTGCAAGTAGCTGCAAAAACCTAATATTGTCATCTTCCCTGATGTGAATATACATGCAGCTAGGAACCACTTGTGAATTTCATACTCTCATGAAACTTCCTCCTTTTGAGGAGGTCTGCTCAACCCGCCTAGGGTGAGTGCTGCTTCAGTTCAGTTCAGTTCAGTTCATTTAATGATTTATTTGAGAAGTAATTAAATTCATCATCATCATCATCATTATTTAATATTTGTTTTGCATATTGACATATGTTAGACAGCTTATAAAAATTGACTTTTAAATTTCAAATCTAATTGCTGTGTCTTTATCTCTTTCTTTCAAATCCATTCTTATCACTTCTCCACATCTCTTCCTTGGCCTTTCTCTGTTAACTCAACTGTTCTACATCTACTAACCCAACTCTTAGCTATTATTTCAATATGACCAAACCAAAAAAGTCTCCTCTTTTGCACATGTTTCCCTAATTAAAAATTATTAAGAGAAGACATTTTGTTTTGAAGAATTGTAAAACCTATTCTTTACATTAATCATTTATGCCAAAGATTTTTAATTTAGTCTAATACCATATGTTTTTCTATTTTTTTTTTTTTTAATTGCAGCAACTCCATCAGATGGTGTGCCCATCCATGTTCTTAGTCTTGATTTCTCACCGTTTATGGCACCTTGCTTTTTGGTAAGTTTGCTTTCACAATTTTTACAGCATATCAACCCATTTGTTGGCGTATGAATCGGCAAAGTCCATGCCAAAATATCTCATCATCATCTGTTTTGGTATTTAGAGTTTCTGAGTCTCAGGTGCCAAGTTGTATAATTGTTATATAGATTGATTTCCTAGATAAAATAAAATCTGCATGGTTATTAAAGAGTATATAGTCTATTTATTATACAAATATTATTGGTTACATATGTGCACATGTTTCGGTGGAGTCCGTATGTAAAGAGACCCACCTCGTCAGATAAAAGAAGGAAACTTATGGAAACGAGAATCACAGTTCAAATCATTTTGTATATAAAGAAATATCCAGGTGCGGATTATACTTTGAAAGAAAAGGGAGGGGTATAGTTTATGAATGTGAACAGTACAGGTTTTTGGAGGGAGGTATGGTAAATAAAGAGAGTAGGGGTGGGAGGGGGAGAGAAGTACCAGACTTTGCTAAAAACTTTAAAAACAGGGAACTTACAGAGGATCTACAAATTAGCAGCAGGGTTAGTAAACTCAAGAAAAATGAGGTATACATCCTACTCAGGGATCACAAACCCAACTTTCTGATAAAACCAGCAACCAGATTAATAAACCCCGTTAGACTGGAAATTGATAAAATCAGCAAAAGAATTCTGGAAAAAAAAGTCAATCTCAAAATTAAAGTGAAATACAACTTCAACCAAATGGATTAACACCTTAGACACAATCAACTGGTTCACCAATATTGCTGATAAGAAAAAAATGTGCCTTTGTGCAATTCAACATTATAGGCTACTACTTGTCGATCACTAAGGAGCTTTTCATGAAAACAATTGAGTTTGACAAAAACTCCACTAATATCCCAGAGGGTGATATTGATACAGTAATAAAGAGCCATACTACAGTATTTATTAGTATTAATAAAGAGCTGTAGGTGAGCAATGGACAAAAAATAGCTAAAAAAGCTTCTTTGACTTAGCCATGGGCTCACTGGACTTGGCAGAAGCTACAGACCTGGTCGGATTATTCATACTACATAACATTACCCTAAATAGCGACATAAAAATTGAGGATATAGGTTTATATATACAGGGACAATGGCATGATGATAGTTACAGATGCTAGAAACATAAAATGTGATAGATTTAGAGAATATGAAAAATGTGGGCCTTAAGGTAGAAATTACTAACAATATTGAGCCAGTCAACTTCCTAGACATCACCTTTGATTTAGCAACCGATATTTATAAACTATACATTAAAGAAAACACTAATCCCAGATATATCCACCCACTCTCCAACCACCCACCCTCTATTATTAAGCATATACCAAAATCAATCAAATGCAGAATAAATTATAACTCCTCCAATGAGGAAACATTCAATAAATACATAAATATTTATAACAATAAACTAAAAAATAGCGAATACAAAAATGCTGATATTAAAAACAATAGAAACAATACAAATCTGACTAGATCTAGTAATCAAAGTAGAAAAATAATCTGGTTCATCCTCCCCTTCAACCTAATGTTAAAAACTTGGGGATAGGTTTCTACATCTTCCCACCAGGTAGTACACTGTATAAAATCTTTAACAAAAACACCTTAAAACTAAGCTATAGCTGTACTGAAAACCTGGAAAGAATCATAAAAATGCACAATAATAAAATATTAAGAAGAAATAATCCAACTACGGATACTAATTAGTAATACACACGGATGAAAAAACGCTTTGGATAATCACAGATTTCAAGGTAGTTCTACTAAAATAGCCATATTTTTTAAACCAAAGCACTTCAAGTCTTCAAATTACTATTGTTTTGTTCGGAAATGAATATACTTTCAAATGAATTAATAAATATGAATGTACATTATATATTTTAAGAGTTTTAAGCAAATAAAGTGATAAAAATGTGAACGTCATAAAATGGCGTTTTCGGTAAGGTTTTGTAATGACCCCCCCTGTTTTCTAAAGGTCCGTACCGTGATTGTATGAAGAATTTCGTCATGAAATTTGGGAACCAATTAGAAGAGGTGTTAATCTTAATACTGTCAAGTGTCCAAAATGTTTTTGACCATTTCTTTTTTTGTCGTGTTAAAAATAAGACTTTAATATGACGAGTATTGAACATTTTGAAAAAAAAATTCTTCGGACACCCAGTAGTAAGTAAATCAATCTTTTTACTATCTTTATCAATTAAAAGTATTATTTTATGTTGAGTAGGACCGCGGTAATTGATAATTTAAAAGGACCTACCCGAAAAAAAAATTGTTTCTATTTCTCGAATTTGGTCAAATGAAGTTAGTATTATTAGAAGCAGCAGCAGCAGCTCCAGCCTGTAGAATCAGCGATAGCACAGTTGTAAACAACACGCGTTCTTTAATTTTTATTCAAGAACGAATTAAGAAAAACATGAAAATATGAATATAAATGTTCTTATATGTTTAATGAGAGCTATTTTGTTATCAGAATAACATTGGTTTAGAACTATTCGGTTTTCAGAATGTATAATAACAACAATCCCAACCAATTCGGCATTATGAATCTGTTGCAATTTCTCACATTGCTCGTCAAATTTAAAAACATGGTTAAAAAAAACAAAAAAAACTTTTGTAGATATATAGCTTGCATGCACTTTTATCCTTTAAATTAGTTTTGAACAACGAATTAAAACAATGTCTTACTGTTAACAGCCACAAATGTTTTTTTTCAAAATCAAAATAAGTATCAAAATCTCGTTTATACATCGATTCGAAAAAGTTGTCAAAAAACAAATATATAACAAATAAATGTTATCAAAGGCAAGATAAGTTACTTTTCTACCAAACTGGATATATTTTTTGTGTTTTTATTCAATGTAACATGTTTATTCAGCTCGAAAAACATACAATGTTTACCGATGTATTGAAAAATTAAAAATGGCGCCCGGCCCGACTCTCTTTGACACGGTAAGTTTAAGAAAAGGAGTTAAAAATTTAAAAAAACTATACAAAATACTGTTAAAAACTCACTGAATATATGTCAGCCTATGTCACGGTAACATATATTGAGCGAGTTTCTAGCAGTATTTTGTCTACTTTTTTATTTTTAACTCTTTTCCCCAAACTTACCGTTTCAAGAGAGTCGGGCGCCATTTTAAATTTTCCAAAACATCGGTAAACACTGTTTTCAAGCTGAATAAACATGTTACATTAAATAAAAACACTAAAAACTTATCCAGTTAAGTAGAAAAGTAACTTGCTTTTGATAACATTTATTTGTTATATATTTGTTTTTTTGACAACTTTTTCGAATCTATGTGTATAGTAATACAAACCCTCAAAATCTATATCAATATTCTTGAAATTTTAAAAGCAGTTAGAAAACACATCAAACTACAATTAGGAAGCTTTTTATTTCGTTATTTTTTTTTCCTACTTATTAAGCAAAAGATATTTTTACAACCTGCTCCAGCGTAGTATAAACGGCCTATGGAATTAACACCTTCAACCTCGAAAATAGAAATCAACAAATTTTTGAATGCTCTCTTTGAAAAAAAGCTCTCTTAACTTCACCTCTAATACAAATTATGTGTGGCAAGTCTCCTCCTAAAACACTCTTTAACCCTAACAATAACACTAAGTTCGAGTGGCAAGCCCCCCCCAACAAAATACCTCTGTAAGCCACATACAAGCATCTAAAACAAACAAACAAAAAATAGATCCTTCCTTAAAGAAAAATACACATAAAAATAAATTGGTTAACTGTCCTAAAATGCTAGAATGGCCAGGAAATGATGAATTATTTTACATTAAATTTTTTTGAAACTAACCGCTCCCCCCTCTAATATTGTTTTTGTTAGCTTTGTCTCTGTCAAGTTTTCAGTATGTTCACACATAATTTTCCTTAGCCCTACAATTAATTCAAAGTCCGAATGGCAACCCTCCCCATATTCTCATTGCATAGAAATCCTCTTAAAACTACACATAATCATCTTAAAAAAAAAAGCATGCATATTTTCCCATAGAAAAAAAAACAGTTAACTGCCCTAAAATGCTAGAATGACCTGTAATAGGAAATTATTTTACATTAAATTCTAAAATAATTTGTTTATCTTTCATTAAAGTTTTTCATGGCATTTTATACATAATTTCCTAAAAAGGTAGAATCACATTTTGGAGGGGTGGTCAGAAGGAGTTGAGTGGGGTTAAACAGAAGGTGTTAATCTACAATAATACCAAAGAAATATTGCAATATATTCATTTTTAAATGGTCTTATGTTTAGATTCAAGTTTTTTGTACATAAAGCACATTACAATTCAACTTTGAGTTCTCCAACTTCTTTTCTGTTTATGGATACATGGCATTTTTAAGGAATTGCTGCATATTTATGCACATTTACTGCAGATTATTTGGAAACCATGAACTTTTGGATATTTTCAGTTGCATATTCTGATTCCTTGTACAAAAATACACTTATATGGTAAATTTCATTTCTTAGTCTTGTGTTTTAACAAAGATATGACATTTTTACTGAAAAAGTAGTGTAAAAAATGTGACAAAACGCATATGGTCTTAAAGAGGGAAAAATATCCAAACGTGTGAGGCACAAAAATAGCCATAACTTCCTTAATTTTAATCAGATTTTAAAAATTTAAAAAGATTCTTTCTTACCTCATCAAGCTCTTTCTATGCATACAAATATTGAAATATTTCAAGCTATTTCAATTTTTTCATGTGTATTGCTATACTAATAATAGTGGTAACAGAATAACCTGCAACTGACAAAAACTGACTAACTGCCCACTAAGTAATAATTGCCTCACTTCTTTGGTAGTATACCAGGCTAAAATACACACTGCAGAAAACCCAGAAATAGAAATATTCTGCATATTCAGTACCTGAATGACCTTTAAAAACAGATTCTATGGCCATACACTCTCAATGAATAATAAAGCATATACTACAGACACCTCACTCTCAGTACACTACTGGAATTTAATCAAAGCTAACAAAACACCTTTAGTCTAGTGGAAAATACTTAGGAATGCTAAAACTTGTAGTTCGCTAACCTCACCCTGTTATTTGTGTTTAGCAAAGAAGCTTGAGATAAGATTTAAGGACCGTGAAAAATTATTAAATCTTAAAGTAGAATCAGCTATAAGCTGCAAGCACTTTCGAGACTATACTTTAAATAAGATGTAAAAAACAAATACCTATTCCCTGGTAGCTATACTACTATGTATAATCCCTCGTTCCCAATATCTTAATAAATGAATTAAGGGGAGTCAAAAGGATACAAAAATACACCAAAAACTAATAACTATACTTACTAAAAACCAGCACACCTCTAGTGAATAACTACACTTACTGAAAAACATAGAAGAATAGACTAGCATAAATAACTTAGCTAAATAAAAGAAAGAGACCCTCCCGCAACACCTCAACACCATTTCAAACACTATCGCCTAATACTTAACTAAACGAACTAAAACGCAATATGCCACTAACTGTATAAAGGTGAATGCACTTTACATACTTACTAATAAAAACAACTAAAATAATCTATGTGGTCAACATACTTATAAATAATGAGCAGTATTATTTTAAAGCAGCATACTATAAGGAAACTAAGCACAATTTGATTTCAAATTATAACTAAGTACTCCAACTAGATGGTCTATGTAAATGAGATGTTCTGCAAATACAGACACATCTATGCTATTATGTATCTGTTTACATGTAAAGGGTTTGGAAAACGTATCTCTATAATGAAGCATATAAATTGACAAAATATATTATCTATCTTAGTATTGAGGAAGAGGTAAATAACCCAAGTGAAAGAATGACAACCATTGAAATTAAGTTTATGTATAGAAACAAGAACGTTTGCCTGTCTAATTACTTGGGACACGTTAGAGTGAAAAAAGTAACTCTCACTATACCACATTATTTAAATTGTATAAATTAGCCTGTATGTTTATTCACAGATTGTTAATTTGATCATGTAGACATATCTTATATTGAAATAAATAATCAAACAAATAAATAAGTGAAAATAAGAAATAAAGAAATTTTAAAAAAGCAAGGAATAAAATCGATAAATAGAGCTTATCAATAAAATAGATAGAGAAGGAATATGCCTCCTGAATAGATAAACAAGCCATGAAGTCTTAAACTAAAGCAGAGCTGGCGAGGGTATAATGTTACTTCAAAGCAAACAGAGAGACAACCGGTTAGTTTAAAATGAAACCAATACCTCCCTGCTGTGATAGCCTAACCAGGTCGAATCGTACTTCCCTCCTCTTTCCTTCCCCTCCCACCTCTACTCTCTTTATTTACCATACCTCCCTCCAAAAACTTCTACTATCCACATTCATAAACTATACAGCTCCCTTTTTCTTTCAAAGGATATTTCTTTATATACAAAATGAATTGAAGTGTGATTCTCATTTCAATGTTTCCTTCTTTGGTGTGATGAGGTGGGTCTCTTTAAATAGGGACTCCACTGAAACATGTATGCACATATGTAACCAATAATGTTTGCATAATTAACAGACTATATATACCTGTAGTTGATCTGTAGATTTTAGTTTTACTGGTAATTTAAAATGAATAAATATTTATCATTAGTAGCAGCAATGGAAATTAAAGTTTTTAACAAAGACAAACAAACAAAAGTCAATTAACGGAATCGTTTTTGGCATTGGAAAGTAGGCACAATTTTTGCAATTCCAATATCCCAAAAAGTTCTGATTTTTCCAATTCTCCCATCCCAGCACACACATATTATATATATATATATATATATATATATATATATATATATATATATATATAGTGTGTGTGTGTGTGTGTGTGTATTCCCAAGATGCTTCTTTCTTTAGAGGAAGTTGGTTCAACCTGCCTAAAATTAATGCTGTTGGCTAAAAACTCGTTTGTAATTTCACTGTATCTTTAACTTCTTTTATTATCCTTTTCTTTTTTCTATTTTTAATTTCTACTGATATTGTTTTTGTTTCCAGACTGGCCATTCAGATGGAAGTGTCAATCTCTACCACACAAATCATGGTATGTTTTTTTATTATTTTATTTAAATTGCCACTAAGATATAAGGGGTTACCATGATAGGTTGCCTGACTCCTAAGTGGGGAGTTGCACAGCCAGCAAGATTATATTTAAATTTCTGAATGTTGGTATGATCAGGGAAACAGTGAGCAGGAAAGGAATTCCAAAGGCAAAGTCTGAGGAAAAACTTTAAGAATAAAAAAACGGGGGAGGGGGGCATCTAGAGATCTCTATGGTGAAAGGGGTGGGATTTTGTTGCTAGTCAGGTAGGTCAGAGGTATTTTTGAATTGCAGTAAGTTCATCGGAGCACATTCTGTGGAAGTACTTGTAAAACAAGCACGGGGTGCAACACTGCAGTGATACGACAGAAGTTAGAGCTTGGCAAACAGTGCGGGATCTATTAACTTATAGACTCTTTTGCATCATGTCCAAGAGCAAGAGATTAGTGGTTAGTGCATCAGCCGAGATGTGGTAATAATAATCCATGCATGGGCAAATGTTGGCTTTATACAGATACAGGATACTGTTAGATGTGAGATACTTCTAGCCTGATAGAGGGAGCTAACCTTCTTTGCAGTATGTTCGATCTATTTATTCCAGTTCATGTTACCTGGAACTTCTAAATCATATTTTTGATCTGAAATATTTATTAGTATACCATTTTCTTTTCAAAATAATATAAATGTCATATTTGCTCGATATTTATTGATCTTGACTCTTCTGGTGCCTCCTATTTTATTCATAAAATTTTATTAGTGACGATGAATATTATGAGAGGATTGAAAACAATGAATGAAATGATAAAATTTTACTTACAGTTTTATAACAAGGGTTTATTGAGATTGAATTTTAGGATGATCATGCTGTAGCAATTTTGTGGAATGTGCCTCAAAAATGTAAAAGAAACTCTGTTGATGGAAATATGGTTGGATGTTAGGCACACGGTGGAAGAGGATGCTGAAGTAACAGGAACTGAACAACATTTACATTAAACTGACCTTGTTTTTATTCAATTTTCACCCCGAACAAGGCACAGTGCCACTTTGAAGCAGGGGGCTACAATCGGGACATAAGTTGCAGGGGTATTATAAAGGGAGATGAGTAGCAAGATGTTTGTTCACATTACACTTGAACTTCTGCATATCAGTACAGTTGGGAAAGCAGAATCCCAGAAGGGAGTTCCAAAGTCTAGGGAAGAAATTATTGGAGTAGAAGGGTTTTCTTACACCTAGGGATCTCTACTGTGTAGGGGTAGGATTTAGCTGCTTGTCAGGTTTGTCGAGGGTATTTACATGGAGAGGGTACAAGTGCTTGTAATTCGTCAGAGCATCCATCATTAAAGTACTTACGTCTTACCTGCTTTTTTTTTATTAGAGAAGCACCACACATAACCCCTCTTGTGTTTGTTTATAAGATCTTCCATGCAATCAAGCATTAAATTTTATGAGTGCACATTAAAGTTTTATACTGATTTTTAACAAAAAAGAAACACATTCTCCACTTATATATATATATATATATATATATATATATATCCCCAAAACCTCTGGCCTTGATGGAGGGGAGATTAAAACTTGCTGCTATGGTTTCAAATGATTTGAAATAACAGCAAGGGGAGACTTGGTTCCAAATATTTCTCATGTGTTATATCTCCCCTCTTTTGGAAATAGGGTACGATTATGAATATCTCCAGTATCCTTATACACTGTGAAATTTACTTCATGTATGAAAACCAAAAAGGGGAGAACATATGAGAAATATTTGGAATCAAGTCTCCTCTTGCTGTTATTTCAGATCATTTGAAACCATAGCAGCAAGTTTTAGTCTCCTCTCCATTAAGACCAGAGGTTTTGGGGAAATATCGGATATTTTGTAATTCATATGCAAAACTAGGAAAACAAATGACCATGATTAAAACATTCTATGGCTATAAAAAAGTACCAAAAATAGGCTCTGGATGATGGATAATTCCCTTAATGTGGAACCTTAAAGGCAAATGTCACATAGCCCACTACAAAATTCAGGTCATTACCTTTCCAATAAGCCTTCATTTGTTAAATTCTGATTAAAACTCGTTGAGATTTGCAACTTATAAAATTGTCAAAAAAGGTGGTATATCTATCTGTCTCTATATTTTGGCAGAAAGTCACTATTCAAGCACATTTTATTGAAGCCGGCTTTTTCTCCTCTTCTGATAAGAAGCATTTAACTTTGAAATGCCATGGCCTAAAGCACTTTCTCTCTTTTTTCACTTTCTGTAACCCTTATTGACTTGATAATGTAATAACGTTCTCATGTAACTTTACTCTTTATCCTTTTAACTTTTTTTTTACTCCTCTTAATTTATCTGTGCTTAAAACTCGGATTTTATGAACAAAGCTTTTTTCTCCCAGAACTGCTCGCCTTTAGAACACTGTTTTGCTGGCATGCTTCCCGGTTAAATACAACATGGTAGCCTTCAAATCTAATGTAAACAAATTTTTGTTAAACCGTCCTCATAAATAATCAAATTCTATCCAATTTACACCACAAGTGATTACTACACAGTCACCTTACATTCATTAACCTTTATCCTCGAGTGGCCTTTGAGCTTTGATAAGTGGTGATTTCCCCCAAAAATGTCTGTTTGCATTAAATTTAAATTTCCGTTAATACAGGAAAGCAAAAAACATGGAGGAAAACCCAAAGTCAGGAGACTATGAGAGTAGAAAGTTTTTCTGACATTTAAAGACCTCTACAAGGTAGAGGTGAGATCTTGTTGCTTGTCAGGTCTGGTGGGAGTATTTACATTGAAGGGACGCAAGTGCTACAAGTTCATCAAAGGATATCCCATTAAAGTACTTGTAAAACAAGCACAGGAATGCAACATTGTGACTATATATATATATATATATATATATATGTGTGTGTGTGTGTATGCATATATCGTTACACAAAAGGTAGCAAGTAACAAAAATGGTGGATAACTACATTTTAAATATTTAAGGAATTGAGAAAAAAATAGCAAGTCAGACAAATGCCTCACTTTCAATCCATTTCCATAAGATGTTTTCCTTTTTGTTTCCTGCTTTTTGTACCAATTTTTGTTTGTTCCCCCCCCCTTAAACTTTCTAGTTTGAAACACCTTATTTCTAGCTTATTTATTTTATTTTTACTTCATTGATTCAGAAATAATTTTATCTGAATGAGAATATGAGCACAAACACTGTTGGATTATAATTTTTTTTCATGTAATTTTTGACTGAAGGTGTACACTCGTTTTGAATATTTAAACAAAAATATTTAAAGCTTTTCATGTATTTTTCAGAATGTCCTGTTGTGACTTGGTTGCCTTCTCAGACTGGAACAAAAAGTATATGGAGTGTCCGTTGGTCACAGAGTCGCCCAACAGTCTTCTATGTCTGCGATGACAGCTCTACAATCTTTGTATTTGATTTACTGGAACAGAACAATACGCCTGTCTGCACAAATACTTATGAAGAGAGGTGAATATTAGTCTTAAAACTATTGACGTCTTGTCTAATTCAATATCCAATGAGAAATCAGAGAATACCATTAACGTATAATAAATTACATTGTGTTTTTCTCTCACTGATAAAAACTTATTTTTAGCTTATAAGGAACCATTAAGCAATATTTTTTAGATGAGGATTGATCCTTTGTATTATTCAAACTACTCTTCTCATCCTGGAGAATGTTTTCACAATGTTTCAGCCAAGGTAAGCTTTGACAAGATGCATCTCAGGGTTTGTCTTTCTAAAGAAAGACAAACCCTGAGAATTTAACCCTTTATTCAATCTACACTTAGCAATTAATTCTAAATGATAGTCTTCTGGCAGTTGAAGTTTCAATCTTTACTAGAGATGATACTAAGAATAAAATAAAAATTACTTAACACCTCTACCCAGTCATGGCTGAAAGAACAAGAACAATCTCGCCCCATGGATTAAATAAAGGGTTAAATTCCCTAAGATGCATCTGAAGATAGACGAAAGTTACATCGGCCGAAACATTGTGAGAATAACATCCAAGGTAAGAACAATAATGATTTTGCAATCCCAACTCTTTAAAAAGCAAATTATTACAAAGTTCTTATTTCAGCAATCAAAACTCTTGCTTAAGATTTAAACTGAATCATCTGATAATGGAGTTATTATCATTACTGTTTTGGCAAAAGTTACGGTCAGTGGAGGTAATGTTTTTGGTCAAATTTGGCTGTGTCTACTCTGCTTGATCAATCGTCACCAAACTTGATCAAAATATCAGCCATGATCAAACTTAGAACTAATTTTGGTCTATCTAGGTCAAAGAAAAGGAGAAAGTCACACTTTTGGCAATAACTTCAGTGTTTTAGTTGTATAGCATCTTTTCTTGACCCATATTGTAGCCAATGCTCTTATATCTTATATGATCTTGACAAGTTTGGTCATGATCAAAATTTTTACAGAATTTCAACTTTTGAATTTTTTCAAGTTAGGCTCTTTGATAACAACCACTATAAATAATTTAAGCTTAATCAGATAAATAGTTTAAATTAATAACGTAAATAATGTTTTTGGGGATACTTTATAGAATATGGAGGAGTAAGTCTTCTTACTGACTTATATTCTTGTTTAATATTGTAAATGAACTAATTACAAAAAATGTTAATAGTTTTTTTTTTGTCATAAAAATTCACAAGATAACAAATGTGTAAAATTTTTAAAAAAATATTTTATGAATTAATATACAAATTAAGACAATATTAGTTTTCAAAGACAGTTTTTCATTTTTATTTTTTAATCTTAAAGTTTTTTTCCTAATTTTTGTCCAAATATTAATAATTACTTATTTTAAAGATTTTGCTTATAATGAAAATAGATGAAAATTTTCATCATACTATTTAATGATATAACATTTCATTCCAATATTGTTCTTTTTCATGTACAAAAATTTTTATATCTAATACACAAAAAAATTTACATAATTCTTCTAAAAATTCTAATAAAATCATTTTTTTAAGATATAAAAATTTTAATTTAAATTCTAATGTAAATTCAGATAATTCCTTTAAAAGATAGAATAGTGGTAGAAAAAATAAAATTAGAATAGCATACGAAAATAGTTTTACAATTTCTCCCTCAAGAATGGTGCTATCAGTCATGATAAAGGGGCATTTACTAATTTATATATATTATTTTTCATGGCTGATTGATGACTTTTTTCTCGTGGTAACTCTACTACAACTGCCTTCCTTTAGAACACATAATATCACTAAGAAAAATCTCTTACAAATAAATAAATTGATACTAATTTACTTACTACTAAGCTATTAGCAACTTTTCATCAAATTATGCTGATTATACAGCTTCCTACATTTTTTTAAAAATATATTTGTGATGCTAGCAGACAATGTCAAAAAACAGCAGCAGACTATAAAGACCAGCTAAAATTCTTGTTCACTTTTTTCTTTTCTTCCTATTTCTGCAAGAATCTTGCCTCTTTTTTTTTAATTTTTATATTATGAAGCACTTTTTTTTTTAAAATTTTGAAGCACTTGTCCTTTTTTTTTTTTTTTTAAATTTTTCAGGATTTCTTCTTTCAATGTTATATGCAACACTAATGACAATAATCACACAGAGAAAATGGTAAGTTTACATTTCTGCTCAAAACTGAAATATTTTTCAGTTTTAGATAATTTCCTAATCTCTATATAAATAAAATGAACTCATTTTTTCCCGTCTGATTTTGACCTTAATAGGATTAAAAATCAAGATATTTCATGCAAATATAATATGCACAAACGGCAGAACAATATCTGAGGTGTGTTATAGGCTTATTATTTCTCAAATTCCTCGATAATCTTAGATTTCTATACTTTTTCTGCTGAGAAGTCACGGCCAAAATCGGTTAAGATCAATGGAAGTGGTAAAATATTTTCTCTCTCATAAATTCCTCCTCCCCCTGCCACCACTTAACACCGTTTGGGGATCGTTCACAAGGAACAGTTGAGAAGAGAACACCGGTTTGGCTTCGTAGTTCTTTCATGTGAAGTTATTTAAAATCACTAAACTAAGCTGTAGTGCTCTGTGGCATAGTGGTTAGCGTGCTGGACAATTCACATATTTTCATGTTCGCGCCGACCTACCGTAGTCGTTTTTTTTTTGTTTTGTTTTTTTTCCTAAACAACTGGAATGGACTTTTCTTGGTGACCGAACTGTTAACGTTGCAGATGTTTTTTTTTTGTTTTTTTTTCACACTTTATTTTCCTACTTTTACTCATGACTCCGGGTTTGATCCTTCCTACTTACCTACCATAACATTTTTTTAAAACTCCCCCGCCCCCGTCCCGGAAACAAACACTCGGGCAACGCCGGGTACCCCCGCTAGTAGATAATACAGTTTAAATCTGAATTGTATTAAGACAAATTTATTACCTTAAGATTTTTTCATTAGTAATAAAATACTTTTGGTGCTTGCCCAGAATCCATTCCCATATTAAAAAATGAAAATAAAGAAAAATCTGTATGATGTATATACTTGTGATTTTTTTTTTTTTTTTACAAAGGAATCATCACTTATCAAGGGCCAGAGGCCGCTCAAGGATAAGGGTTAAAGAGTGTACAGTGGTCAAAAGGACAATATCATAGTTATCGTTATCATTAGAAGTGGAAATTTGGCAAATTGGATTACTTAAGAGGAACAGCTCATCAAGAACTTGTTTACATTAGACTTGAAGACAGCCATATTGTAGTTAGCTGGAAGAGAGTTCCACAGGTGGGCAGTTCTTAGAAAAAAGTTTTGTTCATGGAATCTACGTTTAGGTTTAAGCACAGATAAAGAGTGGGGGAAATTATTGATACAGCCAAACGAGTGTTTCTCGTGAATGTTTGGTGAGGGGTGGGGGGCATAAATTGGAGCTCAGACGAGCACTTGCCATGAAAATAACAATAAAACAGAGACAGGCTTGCAACGTCTCTTCTGGGAGAAAGAGAAAAGGGCATCCCCCACTAGGCTATGAAGTCTATTCTGAACTCTGTCAAAGCAGGATATAGCTTCTTAGCAGCTCCTGCCCAGATGTGACAACAATATTCCATCCTTGGACGTACCTGGCTCTTATATAGGTAGAGAATTGCATTAGCAGGTAGACATCTACTGGATCGATAGATTGATCCCATCATTTTTCCAGCAACCTTTGCAACGGATTTGATATACATCTTCCATTTTAGATCAGGAACGAAGGTCAAGCCCAGAAGTTTGTCAAAAATATGGAGCCTCTCCAAGATGAGAGCCATTCATTTCAATTGGTGCTAGATGGAGATCAGAACATTGATGATGCAAAGATAGAGGCTTAGTTTTAGATGCATTAAAAGTAACCAGACACTTTTTTCTCCATTGTACCACATGCTGAAGATCAGAGGAGAGACAATCAGCAAATTATTACATTAAATTGGTCGTTTACGGCCTTTGATGTGCTGCCATAGATGGTAGTGTTGCCAGCAAAAATATCTACGAATGATCTAAGGATGTGATTTGAAAGCTCATTAAAATAGATCAGGAAGAGAGTTGCACCCAGGATGGACTCCAGCATTAATACTATGAGCTTCTGATTTCTGCCCATCAACCACTACTCTTAAGAACCTATCAGAGAGAAATTATTTAATAATTGAAAAGACATTTCCAGCTATACCATAGCTGGAGATCTTGTGAAATAGACCTTTATGTCATACTCTATCAAAGGCCTTTGATATGTCAAGGACAATTGCCCTTGAAAGGAAGCCTCCGTCGAGAGTTTCGCTAATCCTATGAGAAATAACTGTAAGCACATTTGCTGTAGATCTAGCAGAACAGAAACCATATTGAATGTCACTAAGAAGGTTATTTTTGCTGAGGTGGTTGACTACTTCTCTACACAAAAAAAATCATATAAATTGATCAAGTAGTTTTATTTTTAAATAAGAAAATCAAATTTTGTGGCTAACCAAACAGCAATTATATCACAACACTATTTTGAATAGTCTCCAAATAAAAGAGAGAACTTCAAATAATTCAAACTTACAAGATTTTAGAAAGCCATTCTTAATGTAGGAATATTGGAAAAACTAGAATTAGTTTAAAAATAAAACTACTTGACCAATTTATGAGATTTTTGGAATATATTTTTTTTATGTCATAGATACATACATAACATAGATATTTCATCATTTTTATTTTTTTAATATGGGGGAATTCTGGACAAGCACCGATTTTTAATTAATAATAAAAACTTTCAATTAAATACAATTATTAGTACTTATGCAGAGAAGGTATTGTGCTGAAATAACATTATTTAGAAACCCATTGGGGAGGGAAGGGTATTATGTAACTATTCTGTACTTTCACCTAACAATTTAATAAACAAAAGATACTGTAAAACTTGAACGTAAGATTTAAAAAAATAGCACTTCTCTGCATAAGTATTCAATTATCTTTTCACATCACTGTAGAACTGACTAACATTATTTTGCATTTTAAAACATTTGAAGTTGAATTAATTAACTTCAAACACCTTTTAAATAAATTAATTGAGTAAATTAGCTTACATATAAAACAAAATGATTTTCTCCAAATATTTATTTTGCAGATTTTATGTTTTGCTAATGGTCGGATTGAAGTGCACCACATTTCTGAAAGATTTTCTGAATGTCAGACTCTGGAAATGGATTTTTTGGAAAACTATCTTCACAGAATGTAACCGGTCTCCTTTCCTTGTTGAAAAATATTTCTGTATTCTAAAATGTATATACATATTTTTGTTCTTAACAATATTGATAAAATAAAAAAATAAACAAATTTTAGGCAAATATCTTTTAATGAATTTCAACAATACAATTCAAAAGACATGGACATGAGATATAAAAATGAGTTATAAATACCATTTTTGGTCCAACAAACCATATCAAAGTGATAAAATAGCCTAAAAGTTTTTTATTTAGAAAAATAGCTTTATTTTTTTACTGTCTGATAGTTGACAGTCTACATATGTATATACAAATGCCAGTAAAGCAATTTACATGCAAGAAACCATACCTCATATGATGTGTATAATTTGAAGCTTTTTTTTTATTTTTATCTTTTGGTCATAGTCATCCCTAAATGAAGCCAGATGATCATACAACTGAGGTCTTTTACTGGAGTCAGTGTAATTTTTTTAAGATAATAGAGTGCTGGTGTATTATCTAAAAAAAAATGCATTTTAAGTAAAAACACTATGTAATTATGTGTTATGTCGAAATTAAAATAAAAAAAATGATAGAATAGAAAATAATTACAAAAAATATATTGAATAATGCAGTTTTATCTGGGGGGGGGGTTCTATTACGGATACATGACAAACTGATTTATCTCTCATTTTCGGTTAACTTATGTGATTTCAAATTAGAAAATGATGGACCAAGAATATACAATAATAGCAATGTTTTTTTGTTTTTTTTTTTGTAATAAATAGTTCTAGCAGATCTTATATTCGAGCATTAAAAAATATTTTTTATTAATTTTGACATGACACATCAGTATGTAATAGGTTCTTTTTTTTTTTTTTTTAATTTAAAATGCATTTTTTATCCATTTATAATGCACAAGCACTGATAATTAATATAGTAATTAAAAACTTGATGTTTTTATTTTTTTTACATACAAAATAATAATTACAGTAAGCTGATTGATAAATTTGACAATTATTAGCAAATTCCTGTAAACAAAGAGATAGATAACTTTAACAAAAGCAGATGCATATTTAATGAGAATGAGTGATTTTTTAAATTTTATTTCAATGACATTTATTTATTTTTAAGTTTGTACTTAATCATAGTTATGATTAGAATTCATTAAGAATTAAATTTTCTAGAAGCAATGACAGTGAAGTGGTAGCAGCTAAAAAGATCTCTGCCGACCGATTGCAAAACTTGCCTCTAATCAGAGACTCTCGGCCTGTTATAGGAATGGCCATACTTTTAACACACTTTGTAGCTGCAGTGATCTGAAACATTCGGTTAGGAAAAGTAAAAAGACGTTAATTACAAAAGGTATAAATATTCAGTTTTCATGTATGTTGATACAAAATACATGTTGGAATAATAAAATAAGATTGTGTGAGCAACAGTTCTGTAATATCATTTGTAGTAGAAATTGCTCACAAAAGTTGCTTGTTGCTTTCAAATGTCTGATAAAAACAAATTCTGTTTGAGAGAAAAGGCACAAACAGGAGGCACCAGTGGAAGAATGTCAACATAAAAGAGAAGATTCTTCATATTATTTGGATTATTCTGATTACTGTTTATAATGTTTCGGCTGATGTAACCTTTGACCTTCTTTGGATGTGTATTGCCAAACTTGGGAATCTGCATCAAATTCCAAGCAGAACCCTTTATTTAATCCATGGGAGTAGTATGTGCTTGCAGACCCATGGTGTAGTGAATAAAGTACTTGGTAAAATTCAGCTGTAAGTTACACTCTTGTGGAGGTTGGAGGTTCAATCATCAGTGCAGGCAACACTCAAAATATTGCGAATTGTAAATTACTCAAGACTTCTATCCAATCATGGCTGATGGAATGAGAACAAGCTAGCCTAGTATTGTTTGAAATTCTGTGCATATTTCCTAGTTTAACAAGATACACCTTAACAAAGTTAGGTTACATCGACTGAAACATTGTGAATAAAACACCCAAAATGAGAACAGTAGTCTGAATAACCCAAATTATCAATCCTCATCTCAAAAATTCAGAAACATATTAGAGATTTGTTTTTTCTCTGTAGTTTCATTTTTTTTTATAATCAATCTACCACAAAATGTGACCTTATAACAAAACATAATCAGCAACAAATAGTCTATGAATTTTTTTAAAACTTAGTTTTTACAAATTAAAACAGAATGATTTTTTTTTTTTTTTTTAATTTTTTTTAGAACTGGAAAATAAATTCTTCCTAACTTTATGAGTATATTTAAGAAATATTGAGAACGTTTTGTTTTAAAGTTGGTCAGAAAGAATAACAAAAAGCTTATTTTTATTCTGATCGTCCAAGACAAGAAAGGATGATAAGGAAAAGATTGATAATATCCATGTACAACTGCAAAGCACCAAAAATATATTCCTCAGGACTCAGCTCAATCTTCTTTCCACCCATGATTACTTGCGTATCAAACACAAGAAACTGAAAAGAAAAAGACAATTTCAATGCACATTTATTTATAGATATTAATAAACATCAATAAAACACAAAAGTTAATTTTTAATTCTCCACTTTATAATAAAGATCAACATGCATTTATTTGTGCGTATATATATATATATTATTTAGAAAAAATAATGTGGATAATTATATTTTAAAAATAATATGTATGCCACTCCCCATTTGAGGGTACCAAAATTGGTTAAAGGGAAAATTATTTCCAACTCACATTTAGGTAAAAAATGCAATTTCGTATATATAATTGAATTCATTCAAAAAGTATCGCAAAATAAAAACAAATAATATCTACATATATATATATATATATACATACATACATACACACACATATAGATATATAGTTATGTTTATATATTTGTATGCACAGGATTCAGTGAAACTAATTAACTGATCAATATGAATTTGGGAAATTTGGGCTATATTTAGTTTTATGCAAAGGGGATGGATGGTTTTATGAAAATTAAAACTGATTTTTGTGAAATTTTCAGAAATATTATACATCAATTAATAAATATTCCCTAAGTTTCAGTTTCTTTAAAGTATTCTAAAGCGGTTCTCAAAAATATTTCAAATTAGAGGTTTAAGCTTAAGAGGTCTAAAGAAGAAATTGAAATTCAGGGAATTTTCTTAATTTGTACCTAATGACTATGGATCAAATTTAATGCAAATCTAAGATAGTGGAATTTTCAAATGGAAGTTTGCGCCGGGACGTAAAAATTTACAGGTTAGTATCTGGGAGTGCATTTAAACCGCTGAGAGAGATATACTCTATCTTCATTAAGAGATGCATCTAGAAGGAAACTCTAATGTAAATCCTGAGGTCTACTATCTGCCATGTCATCTAGTTCCAAAAAGTGTGTATTATCCTACACAAAGCCTTCACCATTAAAAATAAACTAGCACGGATACCTGACATTGCCTAGGATTAAATGATGATCAACATGTGTTTTACACTCCCATATTTTATCATCGAATATGGTGAAATCGCCCATTTTTCAATCAAATCGATTGTCTGCTCTAGTTGGGGATCCATTGAGATGTACTAAAAGAAAGCTTCACATGCCTCCCCACAGTGTAAGTCACTGCGGGGAGGCATGTGATCCACAATACTTGTAGTCTATGTTGCACTGAAGATAATCTACTGTTGATTTTATAAAATTAATTTTTATATATATAATGACTTGAATTAAAATTTAAAATACAAAAGTCAAGTATCATGCTTCAACTGTGCTCAAAACACACACATTCATTTCAAATATGCCCTTGTCATATCAAAGAACCTGCTGTTGATTTTATATGCATGGCCTTACTGCTTATGCAGGGATAATGGTTTGAATTTAAGTTTTAAATGAAAAAGTCAAGTATCATAGTGCAATTATGCTTTAAACAGAAACATTCATTTTGAATGCACCCCTGTCATATCAAAGAACCTGCTCTTGATCTTATATGTCCATCCTTTTAGTTTGCATGGTAATAAAATTCAAATGCACTTGTGATATTAGGCTGTGTAAGGTATTAATTTTGGTCAAAATCGCCTGTTCATTCTTTCATTGGAATATTTCAATTATTGATACTTATTCCTATACAAACCCTATCTCAGAACGCTGCCAGGCACATAAAGTACCTCTGTGTGAAATTTCATAAAAATCAACCCAACCGTTTTCAAGTCCATAAAGAACAAACTCACATACACAAAGGTCCTTTTATATAATAGTATACCATTTGTGTGGATTTCAGACAACTTAGGAGAGTCCATTTTTTTTTTTTTTTTTTTTTTCTTTTACACACACGTTATATCGTGGGATATGTTAGGATCAATATAACATAAAATATCTAATCGCAGGGTGTCTAGCCTTCACGTGGATATGTTGGCAATGCATGATGAAAGAAAATAGCCTAAGGAATAATTTTGAACAAATAAGAAAATCCACGTTTATTATGAAGACACACACACGTAATAACAATTCAAACCTAATACATGAAAGGTTAGAAGTCCAAGTATGATAAGAGGAACAAATGGGAGTGATGTTCCTTTCTCCATTTTGAAAGGTATTGTTTTCCCTCCACTCTCTACTTCTGGTCGTTGATCTCATGAAAAGTCGCGAGAATTTAAAGTCTAGGATTCGGACAGGGGTGGGGGGCAACTTTGCCCAAAGAAGTAAAGAATTACTTCCCTTGCATTATACTTTTGTATCGTCCTAACAATATATATATATTTGTAGTCATCAACATACAGTCCTGTTTTGTTGTATCACAACTCATCAGTGCCGCTAGACTAGCACCTCTCCCAAGCCAAAGATTGAACCTAGAACCATCGCGTTAATAGTCAACAGTTCTACCAATCGAGCCAAGGGAGCGATGCCTGCAAATAATCTTGCCAAATGTCTATTTTAAACAAACATTTGTCCACCACTTTTATAGTGCTCAAACCGCTTATTTATAAACAAACAGTGAGCCTCATATTTTTCAGCCAATTAAGCAGCAGGTGAGATTATTTACGATGGTGCTATTCTTCAGGTTTTCAGAATTTAAAAAGAAGATTTTTAACTTTTTTACATTTTTGCTATGATCAGAAGAGCCAAAAAATAAAATTCTTACCCAAGCAAAAAGCAGAGCTATAAGTGCACCGTAGACATTGTTCATGATCTGTAAGAGAAAGATAGAACATAAGATAAAAACTATGACAATCTTTTACTGAATATATTTAAATCAAGTTAACAAAAATATCTATTTCTGTTTGTTTGCTTTATAGCACATCAACTTTTTAGGGGTTATCCTTCAAGCCGTGCACAAACAATCAGCCGATTGCAGGTCTATTCCATTGGGCACAACATACACACTCCATAAGTTACATAGAAACATATTTTTAAGTACACATTAAATAGTTTTGCATCGTGGAATGTAAAGATATAGAGCAAATCTTTATTTTTTCAAATCCTAAAAATATTATCTATTATATAAAGCACAGTTGTCTGTGCGTATGTTTGTATGTCCAGCTAAAAGTTAAAAACTTCAAAACAAACATCCAAAAAGTCTGTATTTTCGTGTTGCCCTGGATGAATGATATCTAAAAAAAATTTTTAATTATTCATTCTCTGAGGATCAACTCTTTTTTTCCTTTCTTTTTTTGTTTCTTTTTATTTCCCAGCAAATAAACTCAAGGTTTCATTGATAATTATAACGATTATAAAAAAGATGAAAGGGTGCTTGTGTAGATTGATGATCAATGCATTTCAGGTGAAAACATTATGTATTTAAGTATCTTGTTGAAATTAGTACAAATTCAAAAAAATTTTGAAAAATGATTACAAGTATAAAATTATCAAGTTTAACGATTTATGAAGTGTTATATGCTTAAATGTTGGAGAGTTCAAAGATCCAGTGAGAGATAACTGCAATCAATAATTTTGACTAAATAACTGTATACCGCTAGATCTCAAAACATAATTGTGACTGATTTTTTTTATTCAAAATATTTCTTCCACATCATCTTCTGGATCATTTTTTGTAAATTATACTAATTTCGACATGACAAGTAAGTACATAATGTTTTCACCTGAAATGTACTGGGTTTAAGGACCAATTAACACAGACACTTTTTTGTCTTTTTTATAATCATTATAAATTTTTACTTAAACTGAACTAGCTAACTTCATTAATCAGAACAAAATCCAAAGATATCCCATCTACTTAGGAATATTTTTTCAGCAACTTAACAGTTAATTTTAGATTTCTTTAAAAAAAGATGGATTTTTGGAATATGGCAAGCCATACCAATTGCAACTAGCGCAGGAGCACTCAAACAAAATAAATATACAGATATTTAAAAAAAATTTTTAAAATGGTTTCTTCGCCTGGGCAAAGTTGAGTAATGATAGCTTAGTATTTCTTTACATAGCAATACAGATGAAAAAAAAAATTAAATCTTAACAAATATAAAGTTATGACAATATCTGTACCCCATGTCATTGGGTATTTTTCTCTTTTTAAGACCATGTTTTATCACTTTATTTTTTTCAATAAAAATGTTATATATTCATTAAAACAAGATATTAAACAATGAAACTTGCCATATAAGGCTATTTTTGTGCAAGAAATAAATATATGTCATGAAACTCCCCAGAAAGTAACAATTTCCAAGTAATCTGAAGCAAATAACATAATTCTGCTGCAATTTTTTTTTTACCCATTAAAAGTTGAATTGTCATGTATTTTATGAATAAGTAACTGAAATCTAATACTAGAACTATTTTAAGATAAATACATACCAAGATTTTCTAAATAATTATTTGCATAAATTATAAGCCCCCCCCCCGCTCTCCAATTCTATTATTACAAGATTTTTAAAAATAAAAGCTTACATAACTTTGATAATTATTGACAGATTTTGAACATGAAATTACTTCTGTAAACATAGTAAAGTGCATGAAAGGCTGAAAGTAGTCCCATCCTAACACTCGTTTACCTAAGATTAACATTTTTTTTACATTTTCATTTTTCTAATTGCTCAATAAGTTCACTCAGTAAAACAAATAAACAATTTTAATCTATATAAACATAGAACTACATAACATTTTATAGTGAAAATGTTCTTTCATATTATAGATTTTCAGTTAATGCTTCCCCCTCCATTCCGATGTAGGGGACTACTATTATTTAGGTAATTACATATGAACACCCTGAAAAATTTAGTGGAAAAAAAAAAAAATTTCTATTTTAGAATTTAGTATAAGGGGATGAGTTTCGCATATAAATTTTACATAAGTTTTTTTGGGGAGAGAGGGGAGATGATCTGTTTTTATTCTTTTTTTTAAAACGATTATGTGCAGTTTTAAGAAGGTCTTTGTTGGGGGGGGGGTCCTACTTTGATTAGGGTTAGTGGTAGTATAATAAGAGTTTTTCAGAAGGGCCATATCACTCAGATTTAGAATTAGTGGTAGGGTAAGTAATAATTTTTATTTTACTAACTTTTCAATGTGAAAAAATAGGGGGAAGGGGAGGCTAACTGCTCTAAACAGCTATAATGTGGTGATCCCTTGATGCAATCAGGTGGTTACTGGCAGACCCTAGTTGTGGCAGTAGGATTCGGTGCAGTCCCACAAGTCCAAAGAGACCCAGGCTTGGCTTCAAAAGAAGTGCTATGACTTTGTACCATTCGCTCACTGCCCCCCCTCCTCCCCAATCTGAACCTGCTGGGCTACTTCATTTGGTCGTACATCGAGAACATCAACATGACCTCCCATAACACCAAAGCCAACTTGATTGCTGCCATCTGCCGAGTATTCACAAAGTTCTTGCCAGCGCTTATGGAAAAAGCATGCTCCCAGTTCTTAACACATATCAACGTGGTGATTGAGGCTGAAGGTGGCTACATTGAATAGACGTCATCTCTACTACATAATCAAGTTACCTGAATTGATTTTTTTGATAAATGTTTTAAAATAAAGCTGTAGTGTTGTTTTCTTTAGGGCGACAATTTTATCGTTCCACCCTGTAGTTATGCACAGCCAATTTTAAGACTAGCGGCAAACACTGTGGACTGGAGGTATGTTCAACGTCAGCTGGCCTTCCATGTATTTTCACCAATCTTGAAGTGGTTCAGGACCTATTGCATCGTGAATGAACTCTCCCATGTTGCTGTGCGCAGCATGGCCAAACTAACAAAGTCTCCTCTTTGGTTATGGGGCAAGATCTTGCATCGCGTCCAGATTTGTGTATTCGAGACAAAATGGTGCCAGCGAATCTGCAGAATTTAGTGGAGACATTATCAGACAAACACGACCAAACTTTTGAGAACTGTAGCTCTAATTGGTTGGATCTTGCAGCAATCGAAAAGGATCATGTGAACAAGTGCCCAATAAATCCAGACTTTCATGCCTTTTCTGATCTCGGAACAAATGAGGTTACTCATTGAATATAGATTTCTTTTGAAGAAATACTATATCTATATAAATAAAAGAGTAGGCGTAAATATCTAACAGGTAAACTCTTTTACTACTGGTCACATAGCACTGAAATTCTCAGGAAATAATATTTATGCACCAAGGGTGGTTTATAGCGAATAATATCTTTGCTTACATACATGTATATCGCATACAGATATCGGCAAATTTATATGTAAAATGTTCATTAAGCATTAGCTGACATTTTGACAGTTTTTTTTTGTGCGCATGCACGTACATTTGTTTTTTTCTCAGGCTGGAATGCTCGGTTCTTTTTAATTTCAATTCTAACAAATGACACCAACTCATTTTTTTATGTTTTTGTATTGAAAAAAAAAATCATACGTAAATTTTACTCACGGTTTGAAATTTGTAAATATGAAAACAAACCTATATATCTTTTTTACGATCTCATTTACTTTATTTCATACATATGTTTAAGACGAGGAGGGTTATGACACACGGAATATGGACTGTGCTGAAATAATAATGTTATTTAGAAAGCCATTCTTAATATGATACTTAATAATATGGAGAGGAGAAGGTATTATTTAAACTATTCTGTACTTTCACCTAACAATTTATTAAATAAGAAACTGACACATTATTTCTATTTTTGTTTAGTATTAGTCAACATTAAGTATCTGTTTCTCAATCCAATTTCTTGATTAATTTAATGTAAAGCAAGTGTTGCCTAATCACTAACTGCACTATGAAATATTTTTTGAGTAGCATGAATTTTAAATAAGGTGCTTATACAGTGAAGTACCCATATTAAAAAAATACAAACAATTTATAATGAAATTATGAATTTTGAAAAACTGCCGAGTCATTTTCCAGAAGTAACGTCATGTGTTGATGATGGAGGTGGGGGGGGGGAACACGATTATGTTGCTTTAAAAAGTACTCTGGAGGCCGCCAGGGATTACCAAACCTTTTTTTTTTTAGGTGATGATGAAGAGGGGGCCAGTAGATGATTTAGCTGAAATGCTACGTTAGACAGATACTGCACTTTGATCTTAGCCAAAAAGCCAAATAAGTGTAATATAGTTTTTTTACCAGGCATTACCTCCTTCTAAAAAACAAAAAAATACAAAATAACCGACACAGCAGATATTTTAAGAGGTGGGGAGGGGAATATGGAGTAAGTCCCAGAAATGGCTGAAGCAGTTTATGATCTCAAAAATACTTTATTGCATACATATTTTTAAAGAAGTAGGGATGCGGAGTCAGGCCTGGAAACGGCTGAAGCAGTTTACGATATCAAAATTACTTTATCTAATATATAAAAGCTGAAACAGTCTACAATTTAGACATTACATTATTTCATGTATGTTTTTTAACAGTGGGGTGGGGGATATAGTATCAATCCAGAAAATGGCCGAAATTGTTTACGAGTTAAACATTACTATATTTCATTCATATTTTTAATAGTAGGGTGGGGAATATATAGAGTCAGTCCCATAAATGGCTGCAACATTTTACGTTTTAGACATTAATTTATTTAATGTATATTTTTAACAGTGGGGTGGGGAATAAAAAGTCAGCGCCGAAAATGGCTAAAACAGTTTACGATTTAAACTTAACTTTATTTCATGTATATTTTTTACAGACAATATTAGATAGTTATTATTTTCGTAAGGGGGGGGGCGATAATGTGGGTTAAAATTATGAAAAATGATTGTCGAAATTAGTAACATATCCAAGAATTATGAAAAATGATGAAATGTGAATAAATCGATTGGTGTGTTTGTAATGAAAGAAACTACTCAGACAAATCAAAATTATTATTTTCGTAAGAGAGTTGGGTGGAATGATAATGTAGGTTAAAATTATGAAAAACGATTGTCGAAATTAGTAACATATCCAGGAATCATGAAAAATGATGAAATTTTAATTAATTGATTGGTGCGTTTGTAATTAAATAATCAGATAAGAGAATATATCAAAGCTATTTTTTATGTAATAATGTGGGTTACTGATGTAATGGAATGACCTAACATCCTTTCATAGATTAAATGAACTATACTCTCTCACATGACTGAGAGAGAAGGAAAAAAGACAAGAAGAGAATAAGACAAGATGACAAGGAGAGAGAATTGGAGAGAACTTGGTCGTTTACTGTCTTAGATGTGGTACCATAAATAGTAGTGAGTAAAATTTACGTATGATTTTTTTTTTCAATACAAAAACATAAAAAAATGAGTTGGTGTCATTTGTTAGAATTGAAATTAAAAAGAACCGAGCATTCCAGCCTGAGAAAAAAACAATATGGTTTCCGTTCTGCTAGATCTACAGCAGATGTCCTTACAGTTATATCGCATAGGATTAGCAAATCTCTCGACGGTGGCAATCTTTCTAGGGCAATTGCTCTTGACATATCTAAAGCCTTTGATAGGGTATGGCATAAAGGTTTACTTCATAAGATCGCTAGCTATGGTATAGCTGGAAAAGTCTTCTCAATTATTAAATCATTTCTTTCTGATAGGTTCATAAGAGTAGTAGTTGAGGGGCAAAAATCAGAAGCTCACAGTATTAATGCCGGTGTCCCTCAGGGATCCATCCTGGGCCCAACTCTTTTCTTGATCTACATTAATGATCTTCCAAATCATATCCTTACATCATTTGTAGACATTTATGCTGACGACACTACCATTTATGGTACCACATCTAAGACAGTAAACGACCAAGTTCTCTCCAATTCTCTCTCCTCTGATCTTGAGCACGTAGTACAATGGGGAAAGAAGTGGCTGGTTACTTTTAATGCATCTAAAACCAAGCTTCTCTCTTTACATCATCAACATTCTAATCCACATTTGTCATCAATTGAAATGAATGGCTCTCGTCTTCAGGAGGCCTCAAGTTTTGACAAGCTTCTGGGCTTGACCATTACTCCTGATCTTAAATGGAACACGTATATCAAATCTGTTGCCAAGGCCGCTGGAAAAATGGTGGGATCTTTCTATCGATCCAGTAGATATCTCACTGCTGATGCTATTCTCTACCTATATAAGAGCCAGGTACGTCCAAGGATGGAATACTGTTGCCACATCTGGGCAGGAGCTGCTAGAAAGGACTTGTCCTGCCTTGATAGAGTTCAAAATAGACTTCGTAGCCTCGTAGGAGATGTCCTTTTCTCCTCCTTGCAACCTCGATCTCACAGAAGAGATGTTGCGAGTTTGTCTCTGATGTATCGTTATTTTCATGGAAAGTGTTCAACTGAGCTTCAATCTATGGTCCCCCCTCGCCAAACTTTCACAAGAAACACTCGTCTAGCTGTAAACACTATCAATAATTTCCCCGACTCTTTATCTGTGCCTAAACCTAAACGTAGATTCCATGAACAAAGCTTCTTTCTTAGAACTGCACGCCTGTGGAATTGTCTTCCGTTTTCCTGCTTTCCGGCTGACTACAATATGGTTGTGTTCAAGTCTAAAGTAAATAAGTTCTTGATGAGCCGTTCCATATAAGTTATTAAATTTACCACATTTTCATTACTAATGATTACTATATTGACCAATTTCTACTGTACACTCTTTAACCCTTATCCTTGAGTGGCCTCTGGGCCTTGATAATGTGGTGATGCCTTTGTAAAAAAAAAAAAAAAGAGTAACTCTTATGTCACCTGTATTCCCTTGTAAATAAACCCCTTTGTCTTTCACCCATAACCCCGTGTTTCTTGCTGTATTCTTATTTAAAGTAAGGATATAACAAATGGCGACTGGGTTCGAACTCACATATTGGAAAACAAAGAGAAGAAAATACTGCACGGATAAATTCAAATACTGAAAAAAAAAAAAACTAAGACATACAAAAAGTAAGTTATATTTTTTTTTAATCCAGTCTGTTATGGTCCTACTGATAAAAAAAAAAAGAAAGAAAGAGAAATTGACATTTCACGAAGCATTTAAAGGAACAATTTTTGAAAGTATCCATTTCAAATTTCTTTTGTTTCATAAGAAGAAAAAATATGGTGGAAAAAAACACGTGTAGGCTGTGTTTCAGTGTCAATTTTGTGTGTTGCAAAAACGTCTACAAAAGAACGTTTTTTTTTTGTGGTTTAAAAAAAACAAACTATTCAGTGAATTTATTTAATGCTTTATGCAGGTACTGTTAGCCTTTTGTTTTATTACTGTGTTAAAATAAAATTCTTCAACATGGAACAATTAGCTGAGTTTACAAAAACGATACAATTAGCACTGGCAGCTCAGCAAAGTCAGATGGAATTTTTACAAAAAGAACAGTTAAAACAAAATGACGTATTAAAAACAATATTAATGAAACAGGAAGAAAATAAGGATTGTCGGTTCACTCCGGAAGGAATTGCAAATTCGCTGACAGAATTTTGATATGAACCAACTAAAGGCTTAACGTTTCCAGCATATTATCGTAGATACGAAAATATTTTTTTCAAACGATGTCAGGCCTGGTCGGATGAAGAAAAAATTGTTGCAAAAACTGGGTTCCCATGAAAATACCAAGTATACCAATTTTATACTCCCAAGGAAACCCGAAGATATTTCTTTTAAAGAGACTATAGAAATTTTATTGAACATTTTCGGAGAATGGGATAGCTTATTTTATACTCGTTATAGGTGTTTAAATATTTTGAAACAAGATGATGAAGACTTTATCGCCTATGCTGGGAAAGTAAATGCCCAATGCAAACTATTTAAACTGAAAAACCTAAAAGAGGACATGTTTAAATGCTTGATATTTGTGCACGGGTTAACATCCTCGAAGGATAAAGAGATTCGTTCTAGGATATTATCCATTATGAACCAAGAAATAGAAATAACCTTACAAAAAGTTACTGAGGATCGCCAGAAACTGTTAAATTTAAAACAGGATAATACTAGTATCGAAGAGAAAAATGTTGACAAAATACAAAGGGTAAAGCAAGGTGACCACTATGTAAAAAAAATACTGTAAGACGTGTGGAGGAAAGAATCACTTCACAAAAGAGTGCTACTTCAAAAGCAAAATATGCTATAAGTGCAGGCGTAAAGGACACAAGTCAACAGTATGCAAAAAGGAGAAATACTGTAAGCCTGAAATAAAGACCATTGATTCTAAAAAAGAGTCCATATGGTAAAAAAAAGAAAAGGAAATATATTGAAGTTAGAATCAATGGCCAGAAAGTAAACTGTCTTTTGGATACTGGAAGTGACATATCCTTAATTGACATGGAACATGGAAGAAAATTGGTTCTCCAAAGCTGCAAAACACAAAGAAAATTGCCAAAGGAATGTCTGGAAATAGATTAAAATTTAAGGGTGAATTTTATACTAATGAAAAGACATTAAAAACTAAAATGTATGTGATACCTGGAAAAAATTCTAATCTATTCGGTATAGATTTGATGATATTTTTCAATTTATGGGAGAAACCAATAAACTCATTTTGCAAAAGAGTAAATGTGACAGGATGTGAAAGTCCCAAACTGCCAGGAAGATTTGTTGGGGATTTGAAGAAGGATTTTAAAAATGTATTTTCTGAAGGTCTGGGTTGCTGCACTAAAACAGAAGTGAAATTTGAACTGAAAGATGATGCGAAACTGGTGTTTAAACCCAAAAGGAAGGTTCCGTATTCGGCATTAGAAACAATCGAGAAAGAATTAATTAGACTCGAAGAAATCAGAGTAATAAAAAAGTGGATTACTCTGAATGGGTATCACCCACAGTTTATGTGAAAAATAAAAAATCAGGGTATGTGGAGATTTTTCGACAAACTTAATGATTCCTTAAAGGATCATGACTATCCACTCTCTACCCCTGAGGAAATATTTTCTAAGTTAAATGGAGGAAAACTTTTTCACAAAAATTGACTTGTCAAAAGCATATTTGCAGGTCAAAGTCCACGAGGATTGTTCTAAATACCTAACAATGAATACTCATAAAGGATTACTTTCCCTAAAACGATTGCCATTAGGGTTGAAAGTAGCACCAAATTTATTCCAACAAATTATGGATGCCATGCTAGCAGGCTTGGATTTGTAATGGCTTATTTAGACGACATTTTGATAAGAAGCAAAAATGTTGAAGAACATAAAAACCATATTCGGAAGGTATTCGAGGAAATAGAAGACTACGGATTTAAAGTGGCTTTCGAAAAATGTAATTTTGGTATGGACATGATTGAATATTTGGGACAAATAATTGATTGATAAGGTAGAAGACCTAACCCAAATAGGACAAAAGTAATTAGAGATATGCCTAGACCAGGCACTGTAATGAAGTTACAGTCATTCTTGGGTCTAGTAAACTAGTATAATTTTTATATCCCAAATATGCATGAACTAAGAGCACCATTAAATGAATTATTGAAGAATAAAAAATGGCTCTGGACAAAAGAATGTGAGGAAGCATTCCAAAAAATTAAAAGATGTTTGTTATCGGATCTAGCGTTAGCACATTACAATCTGAAAAAGGATCTAATTGTAGTGGCAGATGCGAGCGAATACGGTTTAGGAGCGGTGCTTCTACACAGAATGGAAGATGGATCTACTAAACCAATTTCTCATGCCTCGAGAGTTTTATTACCCGCTGAAAGAAAGTACAGTCAGATCGAAAAAGAGGGTCTGGCAATTGTGTATGCCATGAGAAAGTTTCATAGATTCATTCATGGAAGATCTTTCATCTTGGAAACGGACCATAAACCATTACTATTGATTTTTGGTTCGAAAAAAAGGGATTCCTAATCATATGGCAAATAGATTACAGAGATGGAGTATTATTTTGCTCAATTACGATTTCAAAATGAAACATCTAGCATCTAGTAAAATTGCACATGCAGATGGTTTGTCATGATTGATCCCCAATAAAACTGAATTTGAAGAAACTGTTATAACAGCACTAAAAGAAGAAAATGAACTAACAGATATATTAATACTGTTAGGGAACTTCCTATTACACTTGAGAAAATAAGAAAGCAGCGAAAACAGATAAATATATTAAGATAAAAAAACAAGTGGGACAAGACGAAAAGAATAGAAAAGGATAAAGAGTGTTTCCATTTTCTATGCGTGATGAAACTCTGATGTCCGCAGACAGAGTAGTAATACCACAAATATTACAAAAGAAAATCCTAAAGGTATTCCACATCAGACATCCTGGAATCTCCAGAATGAAGGCCCTAATGAGAGGATTCACATACTGGCTTGGAATGGATCAGGACATTGAGAAAATGGTGAAATTATGTAAATGTTGCCAACTAGCTGCAAGATCTCCCCCCCCCCAACACTGACGCAACCTTGGTCCAAAACAGATGTACCCTGGACACGCATCCATATCGATTATGCAGGACCTTTGAAGGGATATTATTACCTAGTAATCATAGATAGTATGTCAAAATGGCCAGAAATTTTTAAATACAAACACCCTACAGCGGCAAACAATAAAAGCGCTGGACGAAGTATTTAGTTGGTTCAGAGTTCCAAAAACAATTGTTAGTGATAATGACACTATGTTCACAGGTCAAGAATTCAAGCACTACTGTGAGGCACTGGCCATTGAACATATTACAACACCAACTTTTAACCCTCGATCAAATGGACAAGCGGAAAGATTTGTTGATACTTTTAAACGAGCTTTAAAAAAGAATAATAACATCGACACAGAAGAAAAAAGCATTCTAAAATTCTTAGCAATATATAGGATAACACCAAATCCAAATACAAATGCTAAATTATCCCCAGCTGAAATTATGTTTGCCAGGAAGGTACGTTCGGTGTTCGACCGGTTAATCCCAAGAGAAAAAGTAAAAAAAAAGTATCAAGGATAATGTAAGGTACAAGACTTACAGTGACGGCGATAAAGTTATCTTAAAAAATTATCAGGCAGGGAAGAGTTTTTGGGAAGAAGGCATAATCTCAAGAAGAATTGGGAGAATGGTTTACATTATAAAAGAGCAGACTTTTTTCCACAAAAAACATATTAACCAACTGAGACCCCGATACATAGAAAACGTCAGAAACCAAAAGTTACCAATGGAAGTGCTATATGACACTTTCCATATGCAACCTCAAAACAAGGAAGTACCAGTAACTCAGAAATACAGTCACTCTCCAAAAGTAAAAACGTCGGCAAACACAAATGGTGAGAAGTGAGAGGAAAAGGTAAAAGACCAAATTATTTGGAAAAAGTTTAAAAAGGAAAAAATGGTAGAAGCAAAATTCTATGAAAGAATTTAGCTTGGGAGGGAGGTGATGTAATGGAATGAATTAAAAAAATCATTCTCGAAATTAATACCATATCCAAGAATTATGAAAAATGATGAAATGTGAATAAATCGATTGGTGTGTTTGTAATGAAATAATCAACTCAGACAATATATCAAAGTTATTATTTTTGTAAGGTGGGGGTGATAATGTGGGTTAAAATAATCAAAAATGATTGTCGAAATTAATAACATATCCAAGAATTATAAAAAATGATGAAATGCGAGTTAATTGATTAATGTGTTTGTAATGAAATAATAAAGCCAGACAATATATCAAAGTTATTTTTTCTTATGGAGGGGGGTTATAATGTGGTTAAAATTATTAAAAAAATGATTGTCGAAATTAGTAACATATCCAAGAATTATGAAAAATGATGAAATCTGAATTTATAGATTGGTCTGTTTGTAATGAAATAATCAGCCCAGACAATATATCAAAGGTATTTTTTTAGTAAAAGGGTAAGCGATAATGTTAGTTACAAATATTAAAAATGACTGTCAAAATTAGTAAGATATCCAAAAATTATGAAAAATGATGAAATGTGAATAAATCGATTGGTGTGTTTGTAATGAAATAAACAACCCAGATCATATATGAAAGTTATTATTTTCGTAAGAGGGGCAATTATGTGGGTTAAAATTATGAAAAATGATTGTCGCACTTAGTAAAATTTCCAAGAATTATGAAAAATGATGAAAATGTTAGTTAAGTGATTGGTGTTTTTCTAATGAAATAATCGGCCCATACAACATATCAAAGTTATTTTTTCCTAAGGGGTGGCCATAATGTGGGTTAAAATTATGAATAATGATTGTCGACATTAGTAACATATTCAAGAATTATGAAATATGATGAAATGTGAGTTAATTGATTGGTGTGTTTGTAATGATATAATCAACCCAGACAATATATCAAAGTTATTATTTTTCGTAAGGGGGTGGCCGATAATGTGGGTTAAAATTATGAAAAATGATTGTCAAAATTAGTAACATATCCAAGAATTATGAAAAATAATGAAATATGAGTTAATTGATTGGTGTGTTTGTAATGAAATAATAAGCCCAGACAATGTATCAGTTTCTATAGGTAATCAACAATATTTTTCTGAATTTTCAATGTTAACTTCGGGGAATGACGTCACAGTTGTAGTGGTGAGTAGAAAGACACATGATTATGTTGCTTTTTAACGTGCTCTGGAGTTCTCTATGAATTAAAAAATCTTCACTTTTGGGGTGGGGCTGGAGAGAGTAATGCCCATTTTGGGGTCACTTTGCAATCTCCCACAATGTCATATTCCAAAAATATGGCATAACTATGGAATCATATTCCAGAAATGACATCATTTCTCTTGTTAATGTGTTGTTGGCGGTTATGGTGGGAGAACTACATTAATTAATGGGGGGAGAACTACATTAATATTGAAAATTGTGGTAAAGTAAAAGTTGCCTAATGATAATTCGCGTCAATGCATTTATGTAAATATTTGGAAAACCTGCTGAGTTATGGTCAAGAAATGATATCATTTCACTTAAAATGATGGTGTCAGTAGTAAGGAGGGAAAGAACACAGTAATGTGGAATTTCGTAGTGAAGCAAGGGTTGCCTAATCACAAAGCTTCTCAACATTTGTTTATTTGTTTGTAAAGCCTGCTGAATAATCTTCCAAAAAAATGTTGTTGTCGGTAGTGGTGGAAAAATGATTGATTGATTGATTGATTGATTGGTTTTACGGCATATCAACCTATGTGGTCATTTAATGCCGGAGTCCTTTTTTTTTTTTTTAAACTATTTTTTGTTGGGGGGGAGGGGACTTTTTCAGCCTTTCCTCCCTTTTTTTATAAAATCGAACTAAGAAATTAAATGTTGTATTTATACATGGATGTGTATATTTGGGTGACTTTAAATTTCTTTAAATTTTCTTATATAAATTTACTTTCCTTAGGTATGCTAGAATATTTGTTGAGTTGACCTTTTCAAAAAGGTCCTCCATATTGCTTTCTGTATAATATAGTTTTCTAGTTGGGGCGAGGTCATCACACCCAACTAGGATATGTTTTACTGTGAGTGTCTCCTGGCATGGGATGCACTCTGGCGCCGATTCTCCATTTAGTATATAAGAATGAGTAAAGTTGGTGTGTCCTATGCGCAGCCGAGTCAGTATCACATCTTCTCGGCGTGATCTCTATGTCTGGACATCGTTCCTTAAGTCTAGGTTTGATTGAGTATAATTTGCTGCCCTCTTGCTGACTCCACCGCAGTTGCCATTTTTCCTGTATGTATGCTTTTATCTGGGGTCTAAGATCAGTATGTGGAATCTTAAAATTCTCAGTTGGAAGGTGAGATTTTTTTGCAGCTGTATCTGCCCTGTCATTGCCTTTGATCCCCACATGGCTGGGGATCCAGACAAGAATAATGTTTTTAGTGGTTGAAAGGATATTGATTTTTTCTATTAATTTTGTTGTTAGTGGATTTTCTTGTTTTTGATTTTGTATGGATAATAGGACTGATAAAGAATCTGTGAGAATGATGAAGTTTTTGGTGGTTTCCTCTGAAATTATGTTGAGTGCTAGATCGATAGCTATAGTCTCTGCAGTGAATATAGATGCTTCATTTTGAAGATTTCTCTTCATTGTGGTTTTATGGCACGTTGCTGCACATCCAGTGTGATTGTTGCTTTTAGACCCGTCTGTGTAGATAAAGGTGTATTCTGAATATCGTAATTTTAAATGTTGAAGTTCGTCGTGGTATTCAATAGGGTTTGTGGTAGATTTGGACTTTTTGTTTAGGTTCAGTTTTATTTCTACTTGTTTCATGGTCCATGGGGGTGTTTTAGGTAGTATGAAGTTGTGAATGCTGGAGATTGGAATTTTCGATTCTTCAATGCTTTCCTTCATTCGGAGCCTGAAAGTTTTGATAGTTTTTCCTCTCATGTTGAAGAGTTCTTCATATTTAGGATAGAAGGTACATTGGTATGCAGGGTTGTTTGGGCAAGACTTCAGTTTGAGTAAATATTGAAGGGCTAACTTTTCTCGCCTTAGATCTAGTGGGGGTTCATGTGCTTCCGTGTATAGACTGTTCATGGGGGAGGTTCTGTATGCTCCTAGGGCCAATCTTAGCCCAGTATGGTGAATAGGGTCTAGGCTTTTTATATATGATGTTCGGGTTGATCCATATATGAAACAACGATAGTCTAGCTTTGAGCGGACTAGTGCTCTGTAAAGTTTAAGGAGTGTTTCCCTGTCTGCACCCCAATCGGTATGTGCTACCACTCTCAAAAGATTTACAGCTTTGTTACATTTTTTTTTTCAGATAGTTTATGTGTGGGATGAATGTTAACTTTTTGTCAAATAAAATCCCTAAGAATTTGTACTAGTCAGTAACGGGTATGGGCGTTCCTTCCATGGTTAGGACAGGATCATTATGCATGTTCTTTAGTTTGCAGAAATGCATGCATTTCGTTTTTCTTTTGGAGAATCTAAATCCATTCTCTTCCGTCCATCTCATTACTTTGTTTAAGCACAATTGAAGCTTCCTTTCTATTATAGATATATATCTAGATCTACAGCATATTAGGAAGTCATCCACATATAGGGAGCAATCTACCCCAGGGTTAAGGTTTTTTATAATGTTGTTAATTCGGATACTGAACAGGGTCATTGACAGTATACTCCCTTGCGGTACTCCATTCTCTTGTTCCTTCAAGTCCGAGAGAGCTGTGCCAACCTTTATTCTGAACCGTCTATTTTTTAAAAAATTTTCAATAAAAATTGGCATTCTGCCTTTTAGTCCAAGCGCCTTCAGATCCCTTGTAACACCGTACTTCCACACAGTATCGTAGGCTTTTTCCATGTCAAAAAACACTGCTGTTAAATGTTCCTTCCTTACAAAGGCTTCTCTGATGAAGGTTTCAAGTCTGACTATGTGGTCTATTGAACTTCGGTTTTTCCTAAATCCTGTTTGAAATTCTGTAATAAGATTCTCTGTTTCCAGGAACCAGATTAGTCTTTTGTTTATAATCCTTTCCATGGTTTTACAAATGCAGCTTGTTAGAGCTATTGGCCTGAAATTCAATGGATCTGAGACGTTACTTGATTGGGATTGGATGTTTGAGTTTTCAGATTTGGGGATTGGTATTATTGTGGCCTCTTTCCAGGTCTCAGGTACATTTCCACTGGACCATATAATATTGAAAATTTCAAGTAGGTATTTCATTGAGGTTTCTGGAAGTTTTTTGAGGATTTCATATGGAATTTCATCGGGCCCTGTAGCTGTGTCATGGGATTTGGTTAGCGATTCTTTTAATTCAGGCAAGGTAAGAGGTTGGTTGTATTTTTCGGTATTTTGTGATTTAAATAGAATTTTCTTCTTCTCTTCCTTTTCTCTAATCTTTTTGAATTTCTCTGTTTGTCTGTCACATGATGAAATTTTTGATAAATTATCTGCCAGGTTATTGGAAATGTCTTTTTGATCGGTGTATATTTTGTTGTCTTTAGAGATGTGGGATATTGGTGTACTACTACACTTTCCTTCTATTTTCCTCATCATGTTCCAAACTGTTTTTGCCTTGGTATTCACATTAATTTTGGATATATAATTTCTCCATGTTGTTCTTTTGGATTCCTTTATGATTCGTCTGGCTTTTGCTCTGTTGTTTTTGAAGAAATCCAGATTTTCGCTTGTTGGGTACTTTTCAAATTTTCTCAAGGCAGCTCGTCGAGCTCTGATGGCTTTTCTGCATTCTTTTGTGAACCAAGGTTTGTTGTGATTATTGGTTTTGGTTGTTTTTGGTATGGTATTATTTGCTATGTTTGTGAATGTTTTAATGAAGTAGTTCAAATGGTCATCTTCATCTTTCTTTTCGATAATTAATTGATTTTTGCACTGTTCCTGGAAGTCTTCCCAATCCGCTTTATGTAGGTTCCATTTGGGTGTTTTTTGTTCAGTACTAGTACTTAGACTTTCCAGGATGATTGGGAAATGATCACTCCCACAGGTGTCATTGTGTACTTTCCAATCATAGTCCATATATATGGAAGGATCACATAAGGTAAGGTCAATGGCGGTGAAAGTACCTGTTGCTGGGTACATATAGGTGTAGTTTTGATTAGTAAGGAGGCATAGATTATTTTTATTTATTATGTTTTCTATTTCTTTTCCTTTTTTATTTGTTTCTTTGCTTCCTCATATTACATTGTGACTGTTGAGATCTCCTAGTAAAAAAAGGGTTTAGGGAGTTGTTTTATTAATTGAGTTATCTCAGTTTCGTTGATTGTATCTTTTGGAGGGATGTAGATTGAGCAAAGTGTTATAGTTCTATGTAGAGTCACTGAAACTGCAATTGCTTGCAAGTTTGTGTTTATATTTATTTGTCTTTGAGGGACTTCATTCTTCACGAGTATTGATGTGCCTCCAGAAGCTCTGTCCGTATCTTTATTTATGTAGTTGTAAGATGTGTAGTGTTTTATGTTGATGGTATTATTTTCTTTCAGAAAGGTCTCCTGCAGACAGACAAGTGCTGGGCTCATATTTGTTATTAATAATGTGAGTTCATTTTGGTTTGCTTTTATCCCTCTGATATTCCATTGTAATATTTTGTTCATCATTTGGAATTGTGTTCAACTTCCATCGACTCCAATCCCTCAAATCTATTTTCTGTCGGAGTCCCTGTTCGGGATGTAGATCGGGATCTTTCTTTTCTTGTTTTTTTTTTTGTTGTCTGGGGGGATTTTTGATTCTTTTCTGGCTTGTGATGTGTTTGATGGTTGTTCGGTTGTTTTTGTAGAAATGGTTTGTGGTTTTGTTTCTTTTTGTGGTTCAGTAGTGTCTTTACTTGATATTATCTTTGGATTGGTTGCAGACATTGCACTATTCATTTTCCTCATTTCTTCTAATAGTTCTTTCATTTCCTTTATTAGTTTGCTTAAGACATCAATTTTCTTGTCCGTTGTATCCGTTACATGTATATGACCATTTTGATTGTTGATTGGAGTAGTTTTTTTAGTTGCATCTGCATATGTTTTAGTTTCAATGATTTTCCTGGGCTCTGGGTAGGATATATTCTTCGTATGTTTTAGTTTGGTCACTTCTTTTTCTCTTTTCCATATTTCACAGTATCTAGAGCCAGCGCCATGATTTCTAAGGCAGTTGGCACACTTGAAATCTTTTCTGCAGTCAATGTACAGGCCGCTTTCTCCACATCTTCCACACACTGGTAATCGTGTGCACCGATCTTGATGGTGTCCAAACTTCTGGCACTTGAAGCATTGGAGGGGGTTTGGAATATAAATTTCTACATTTATTTTCATATATCCAACTTTCACTTCTTTGGGTATGGTGAGGGAATCAAAAGTTAGTATATATGTGTTGGTATCGATTTTCTCACTGTTTTTTTTTTTTATTTGGACTCTACGAACATCTAACACATTCTGTTTCTGTAAGTTTGTCTTGATTTCCTCCAAGGGACAAAGTGCAAGTTCGTGGCTTTTCACAACTCCTTTGCAGGTATTTAGGGTTAGATGTCTGTAGCATTTGACTTTGATGTTTTCAAATAATTTTAGTTTCAATATTTCTTTAGTTTGTTCTTCGTTATGGGTTTCTATTAGTAGGCTGCCGTTAAATTGTTTTTTAATAGACTTTGGTTTTAAAGTTTTAAGATTTCTTTCAATTTTAAAAGGTGATAGTTTGCTCAAAGGAGTTTCCTCTATTGATTCTATTACTACGAATGTTGAGTTCCTTGGTTTTATCGTCTCTTCCTCAAAGCTACTGATGTCAGAGACATCAGAGTGGGTTCTCTTTGAGTGGTTGGGTGGTTTTTGGGAGGAATAAGCCATATATTTTGTTTTCTTTTTTCGTCATCTTTGTTCCCCACCCACCTCAGAGTCCTATTTGGGAAGAGCCTGGGGGGAAACCCATTTGCCCAGCCTCCACAGGGATACAATGATGATATAACCGACTTTGGTGGTATCATAATGATTATCTGTTCTCTCTTGATATTGCTATGGGATCTGTAGCAATCCTGAGGGGTTTACAGCCTCGTCATCGATATTCACACCTAATCGATTGACCCTCAGCCACCGCTTTCCATCATATATTAGGGAGTAGGGTTATTTGTGGGAGAGGGGGGATGTGTTATGTTAGTAGTGAGTTTTTAGAATTGGCAATATATGGTGGGGCTTGGCGTGACTGGCCGATTGGTCGGATCGGGCCTCTCCGACCGCCCGTCTAGTCGAAGTAAGGGCCAAAGTAATGTGTTGCGGTGCCTAAACTTCTATGTGTCCTGGTCTAGGTTCGCTCAATCACCAGGATCACGTCCTAAGACATTAGGGGTAGCAACCTACGGCTAACTGGTTGCCCCCATTGAGGGATTTTTACCCTCTGCAGGGGGGCAGTCGGTTTGTTCTCATGCCCTACCGACAGGGCAAAAAAAAAAAAACAATAATAATTTAATAGAATATATTTGTTTTCTTTTTCTTTGTTTTTTGTTGTTTCTTTTCCTTTTTAAAGTCCGTTTCTATTTAACCCATAGTTGGGACCCTAACAGGTACTACCACTCCGGATCAAGGTGGACCTGGGAGTAATGGCAATTAAGAGGTGGCTCCACACTCCCCAAAGCCCGTAAGCCGGACCTCACCATCGGATATAGTTTAAGGTCATATCCAGGACCGGGAGTAGGGTAGGAAAAAATAAAATAAAAAGGGGAGGGAGAGGGGCTGTTGTTTTTGTTTTTGGTTTTGCAGAACATAATTAAGTTTTACAAAAAAGATCAGAAAACAAAAAAACGTCAATGTAGGTGCATTTCGTCTCAGGAAGCCACAGGGCAGCCTGATCTGGTAGCACCAGGTGGAAAAATGAAACAGAGTAATGTGAAATTTGATAATGAAGCAAGGGTTGTCTAATCACTTAACTGTGTCAATGTATTTATGCATTAATTTAAAAATCCTGCTGAGACATCTTCCAAAAATGACAATTTTTCTTAGAATAATAGTGCCGATAGTGAGGAAGGAAAGAAACGCAGTAATGTTGAAATTTATGGTGAAGCAAGGATTGCGAACTCATTAACCAACACAATGTATTTATGTATTAATTTGGAAATTCTAATGATCCATCTTCTAAAAATGATTTCAATTTTCTTAAAATTATGGTAGCCTTGGTGGGAAGAGAAATTATTTCATATATGTTGTACAATACCTGTCGAGAGTATGTTAAATTGTTTCATATATGTATATGAAGGTAGGGAAACATATTTTTAATATGTGTTGTAAATTACCCGTCTCAAAAAGGCAGAATTATTTCATACATGTGTAATAGCCGTCCTAGGGTAGGTAAAATATTCTTTTGCTCGAAATAGCAAATGGTACATAGACATTAAAAATTCCTCTCGCCAAAGAATAACAATTATATTCAAAATCAACTTCAATTTTCTTTCTTTGTTTACATGGTCCCGAGCAATGCCGGGTAGCACCACTAGTATAAAAAGTATATAAAAGTGTATATAAGTGAGTTTTCAGTATGAAAATTAATTTGTGAAACTGTGTACCTTTTGTACATATTAATTAAATTGTGAACAAACAGGAAGATATATATATATATATATATATATATATATAAACAGTAATCTACAAACACATGTTTCAAGGTATTACCTATTATCAGTACAGCTTGACTGTTCTAGAATACAAACCTTAGACCATATGTATTATGGTCGAGTGCATTAATCGTTATGCCACAAGGCCCTAGATGACTACATGTTATTTTTTATTGCTTTTAAAGTTATGTTGATTTTTGTGTTGATTTTTTTAAAATGATAATACCGTTATTAGTGTCTATAACCTTGGAGATCTAGGAAAATATTTTTCCTTAGATGATCGCCAATATTTTTTAGATGCAAACAAATAAATATTTAATTATTTATTCATTATTTTACTTATAAAACAGTAATCTATGAACACATGTCTTGAGGTACTACCTCGAGTCAGTATAGCTTGACTGATCGATCTTCTAAGGAAAAATATTTTCTTAGATCTCCAAGGTTGAAGATGCTAATAAAAAAATCAACATAAAAAACTGATATATATATATATATATATATATATATATATATATATATATATTAGTAGGTAAAGTGAGGGATCACTTGCACATATTTATTTACCATAACCCATTCATCAACAAAAATACAAATGTCCCACAACGATTAAAACATTGACTGACTGTAATGTAATGATGTATATATCCCACAATTAAATTTATGTAGAAAAGTGATCCCCCACTCTAAAAGCTAAAGTATTTTTTAAAATTCATTTTGCAGAATTTTCTTTATAGTTCAATCATTCTTTTATATTTCCCTTACTCGTTAGATATAAAAAAAATTTTGATTTTATAAAAGAAAAAAAAGATGAAGAAATCATAATTAAAAATAACTAATATTTTTTGCATTTGTTGTTATTTAAAAAAAAAAAAAAAAAAGAATATTTAAAGCAGATGAATATGTATCTATACAAAAATACTTTTTTTTTATTCTGTATTTTTGGAAATATTACTAAACTGGTAGGGTTAACTGGTGTTGCCCAGGGCAAAAGTGAAATATCTTTATATTAAAACTTTTATCTCCTTATCTATCTCAATCTTTCTCTCTTTTCCCTCTTACTCACTTTTTCCAACATTCGTCTCTCCCTCCTTTTCTTTTTACCTCTACTCAATCTATTCCTTTCTTTTGTTTTAATGTATTGAAAATAATAATGTAAGTCATTAACTGCTCCATTTATATAATAGCTAACATTGAAATGCTGAAAAATTACCCCTCTGATAACATCTGGCCTAACTGACCCCCATCCCTCTCCAAAAGAATTAATTTTTTTCATTTTAGATATCATTCATCCAGAACAATGACAAAACAAAAATATACCAACCTTATAGGTGTTTGTTTTGTAGTTGCTTTTAACTTTTTAGCTTGACATACATATACATACAGATAACTGCCATTTATATAATAAATTTATTATAATAAACAAAGAAAATAGATATTCAAAGTGATTAAAATAATTTATCTAATCATTTTTTCATTTTATATAAAATAAAAGTTTTTATTTGTCTTTATATGCAAGAAGTGTAAGACAATGTTCAACAGATTTTCAATGTCCATTTTCAAGGACTTTTCAAGGTCTTCTCCAGTCAAAATTCAAGTTTTCAAAACAAAATTTGATATATAAAAAATGAAAAAAATTAATTAACAACAGGAAAAATCATTTTCATGGATTTCTTTATTTCATGAATTAGTTTTAAAGGTCACAGTTATTTACATGAAGTTCTCTCACATGTAATAAAACTAGTCACTATTTATAGCTTTCGTTTCTTTTGTGTTTTGTCCCAACCAGGTGCCATTTCAAGGCACTTTCACTCATTTTGCTCAAAACAAATGCCTTTTTACACAACAATATGCCTGTCGACAATCATATTTACATTCCTTGTGTTTGTTTTACTTTTACATTTTTAATTTCCAGCATTGTGGATACAAGTGTTATGTCCCTTTAGCACAAAACTACCCAACGTTATATGGAAAATATCAGGTAGTTTCCTGGTAAAGGTACGGGACTCTTGTATATACAATTATATGATGTAATTTCAGAACACTGTATTTTGCTTTTATTTTCAATATTTAAAAATTATTTTAATAGTATTTTTATTAATACTTAGAAAATAATTTAATAGTATTTCGATTTTATTTTTAATATTTTGACAAATTTTTACTGGACAGAAAGAATAAGATTTTCAAGGACATTTTCAAGACATTTTCCATATTTTCTAGGATTTTTTCAAGGTAATAATAAAAATAAAGCCTTTTCAAGGCAAAAGTCAAAATTAAAGAACTTTTCCAGCCTGTACAATCCCTGTATATATGTGAAAACTCCAATGTGGAGAAGTTATATTTGCATGATAAAGCTATTGAGGTTGTTCAGAAGCTTTTTACTTTGGCAATACCATTGGAACACAGGGTGAAGTAGTTGCTTGTATGATTGCAAGATATAAGCATGGATGGAATAAGTTCATGAAACTTCTGCCTTTATTCACCAGCAGAATGTTACAACTGTTGACCAAGTGAAGATATGTGTATGCAACGTGATGATAAGTGAAAGTGAGGGTTGAGGCATGGGAAGACAGGACATGAGAATGATACTGTATATGGCCACATAGAAAGAATGCATGATAGTTCTTTGGTTAGTAGAGGTCGAACAATTGTGGTTGCAGGGTCAGTTGGCAGATGAAGACCAAGGAAAACACGGGAAGAAGTGATAAGAATGGACTTGAGAGAAAGAGGGAGAAATAAAGACCTGGCCAGAGATAGGTCAATATCAAAAAGCTATCCAAAGACAAAGTGTGTAGAGCGAACATTAGGCAGATGATAATATGTTGGATGGGTATTTGGCTAGTGAAATATAAGATGAATAACGTGAGGTATTGATGAAAACGGGTAACATTTTGAGAAAATGTTGAATGAACATAGTTGCTGAGAAACTTACTGGAAGTGGACGTTCCAAGGCAAACTGAGTTATTATCGTGCAAAAACCAAACAGCATGACGATCAAGGAAAATGTGAGAAGGAGTCCAGCTGTTAAGGTGAAATCAAACTAAAAGAAGAAAAAAAAAATGGTCGTAAATAAAAATCAGAAATAAAAATGCATACACATACACGTTTGTCTTTTTGAGAATTCAATTTTAGTTAATCAATAAAAGATCCAAGATGGTGGGTACATATCAATAACTGAACAGTTGTCTTGTAAATAATCTATATAATAAGGTAAAGTCAGCCAGATTGTGAATTTTTTGTCATCGATACAGTGCGTCCTAAAAAATCAATACTTCATTCTGAATAGCCATTTCTTCTTGTGGATTGTACCATCATGTTCTTCAAAACAATAAAATGTAATTTAATTCCTATTAGTAAATCCTTTATCCAACTAGAAACATTGTCAAAATCAAAACATTTTCAATAATAACCTTAACAGCAGCATAAGCTTACAAATTGAATTTTTTTAAATTCTACATTGCACTATTTCTGCTGTCAAATGAATAAGTATAAATGCTTACAAGAACTTTCCTTGGCCTTCGGGCCAAGATCACAGTGTTGTATCTGTTCTGATGCTACACTTTATCTTTTCTTTCCTCGGTCAGTGAAGTAGAAATCCTTAATGACTGAGACAATTTTAATTTTTGATCCTATCCAATGTGCCCCTTTTTTGGGAGCTAGATTTTCCCCAGATTAAAAACTAACCTTGTGTCTAACTCTGCCCTTGCGGGGAGTAAGTAAATAGGTACTTGTATATCATAATAGAAAGTAAAATAATTTTACTTCAAGCAATTACAATGTTTATTCAATAAAAAGAAACATTATACCTGAAGAAAAAAATGAAAGAGTGATAGTTTTAATATACATATTTACACATTCACCGAATAAGAATAGAAATAGCACATTTATTCAGTTAACATGCATCACTCCACTGACTGCTAAAGAAATTGTAAACAAAATTAATAAACATAATACGCGTTTCAAATATGTATTCATAAATAGTCCTCTAAATATATTCTTTTTACAAATATAAAAAAAAAGATTAAATTAGTACCCGTTAATCATTGTTATTCAGCACTAGATACATAGTGTCAGGGTTTGTTTTTTGGGTTTTTTGTATAAAGTAAATGTTGTGGCTGCCTTCTATTTTCCACATTTTAAAGATTGCTTATTAAGCAAAAATATAACTCCAATACACTGACTTGTTCATGAAACAAAATAAATTAAATATCTATATTTTTATCATGCTACACCCATGGATTAAATAAAAAGTTGGGGTTTTTTTTTGGGGGGGGGGTTACATAGGCATCACCACTTATCAAGGCCAAGAGGTCACTCGAGAATAAGAGTTAAAGAGTGTACAGTAGAAATTGAACAATATAGTAATTGTTAATAATGGAAATTCGGTAAATTTGTTAACTTATATGGAACGGTTCATCAAAAACTTGTTTACATTAGACTTTAAGACAACCATATTGTAGTCAGCTGGAAAGCAGGCAAACGGGAGATAATTCCAAAGGCATGCAGTTCTAAGAAAAACCTTTGTTCATGGAATCTACGTTTAGGTTTAGGCAGAAGTAAAGAGTGGGGGAAATTAGTGATAGTGTTTTCTGCTAGACAGGTGTTTCTTGTGAAAGTCTGTCAAGGGGGGGACCATAGATTGGAGCTCAGCCGAGCACTTGCCATGAAAATAATGATAAAGCAGAGACAAACTCGCAACATCTCTTCTATGAGAAAGAGGTTACAGGGAAGAGAAAAGGACATCCCCCCTACGAGGCTACGAAGTCTATTTTGTACTCTATCAAGGCAGGATAAGTCATTTCTAGCAGCTCCTGCCCAGATGTGGCAACAGTACTCCATCCTTGACGTACCTGGCTCTTATATAGATAGAGAATTGCATCAGCAGTGAGATATCTACTGGATCGATGGAAGGATCCCACCATTTTTCAAGCAGCCTTGGCAACGGATTTAATGTATGTTCCATTTAAGATTAAGAGTAAAGGTCAAGCCCAGAAGCTTGTCAAAATATGAGACTTCCCCAAGACGAGAACCATTCATTTCAATTGAAAAGTTTTGTTCAAAATTTTATGCAGATTCACAAGTTTGACAAAATACATCTGAAGAAGGTCAGAGGTTACATTGGCTAAAACATTGTGTGAATAACACTCAAGATGAGAACATTAGTTTAATTGAAATAATACAAGCACTGATTATATATAAGAAGATTAAACAGTTTAAGAATTTTCTTACCCGGGTCTGCATTGCAAAGAGTGTTATTGACAAACAGACAACTGCAGTTACTCCAATAGCGATCAAGACAATGTTAGTTGAATAAAAACTAAAAATATAAAAAGAAATTTAATTTAAAAAGAAGAAAAAAGTTGAAAACATTCAGAGATTTTTCTTGAAACACACATTTTCTTAAAAAAAAGTTGTAAATTTCAAATTTTTTGGTTTATTTTAGTTAAATGTAAATGTCAGCACCTCTGAGTGACCACCTTACTCCAAACATATGTGTTGTAATTCTTCTTCATCTTCTTATTGGCCATGTCAGGATTCTTGTGTTAACAAATACTAGTGTGCAAAGCCACAGTTTATATACATAATAAAAAAAACACACAGACATGGGCATTATATACAAATGACTTCTCAGCTCTGTGATCCTTTTCTCTGTAACAGATGTGATACTATCAACATGTCTCTCCCCACTCCAAGTGTTAAGAAGTAAAAAAACAAAGAGGAAATAAGTTGATCATCAGCACAAAAAGGAAATGAAATTAATAGAAAGATAATGGGGGAAGTGATTCCCAAACGCAGACAAAGGTAGCTGATAAAGGATTGTTAAACATGGTGTGGCAGTAACTGGGGCAAAAGATCTGACGGTAGAGGTCAATATATTTTTAGTTACTTTACAAACAGTTTTAGGAATAGCAATGAGTTTTACAACAGGGGTAGTTTAGGAACAGTCTCGAGTTTGTGACAATTGAGGACAATTTACAATTTGGAAAAGTTAAAGACATGTTGTGGCTCTAAACAGATAAGAAAAAAATAAAGAAATAAAGTCTCTTTTGTGAGAAAAACAATATCCCAGGCTATTTGAAGGTTAGCTAATCTTACATGCTATCATAAGTAAATGTCTGAGGAAGCTAAATTTGGGGCAGCTCTGTTCACTCTTGACAGACTATGGCTACTCACTAAAGGGTGCCTGCATGTGAAATTTTTGTGGCAAGAGTTGCACAATCCCGAACCACACCTCTCCTGAGTCAGCACCGCTTTAATTCCAGTTACAAGCATATATAAGTATAGCACGACTGAAAACAATGCCGAGATAAGCAATGATCAACCGACTGACATACATAGCCTCAACAGATGACTAAAGACATAGACGGTAATGTTTAGAGGGTTGTTTTTCACGATGGTGTAACATACACGCACTAAGAGCTCAACTGATATTTGCAGAACGCATCAGTTTGTGTTTTCTGTGTTGGAGATTCGTTTCTCTTGCTTTATTTATTTTTATACTTATAAACCTGCGGTTACCGATGTGGGTTGGTTGGTTGGTTGTTTTTGTTTTACGGCATATCAACCCTTTTCGGGTTATTTAATGCCGAATCCAAAGAGTTTGAAGAAAAATTTTTTAATAGAATATATTTGTTGTTTTCAAATCAGTTTCTATTTAACCCATAGTTGGGACCCTAACAGATACTACCACTCCGGGTCAGAGTGGACCTGGGAGCAATGGTAATTAAAGGGTGGCTCCACACTCCCCAAAGCCCGCAAGCTGGGGCCTCACCACTGGATATAGTTTAAGGTCATATCCAGGACCACCGATGTGGGAGATAACAACATGGCCAGAACAAGAATGGAAGCTGAAAGAAAAGAAAACCATGGAAACAATGTTCAGATCAACGATTGTCGCCAAGCTGGAGAGCGCATGGTGGCACACAGCCAGTGTCCTCCAAATATGTTTACTCTCCACCAGAAACTAAATCTGTCCATCTCCAATCTCATCCTTTCTTAACTCATTTTATTGCAGACTATTATCCTCATCTTTCTTAGATGTTGTTTCATGACGTTTCGGCCAACTATTCCTCTGGCCTTCGTCAGGTGGCAATCACGATGGGATAGGAACTCCGAATCTCCTAACTGCATTCTCAGCAGTTACTGCTATCCATAGTTGTTGTCGTCTCACCAGTGGTGAGACGACAACAACTATGGATGGTAGTAATTGGAATAGTTGACCGAAACGTCGTGAAACAGCATCTAAGAAAGATGAGGATAATAGTCCGCAATAAAATAAACAAATAAATAATACTCATCTCAGTAATGAATTCCAATTAAATAATATATATCATCCTTTCTTAATCTCTATTTTACCACCCCACTCACCCATAGCTATTAATAGCTGCCCATGGCATCACTTTGTAAAGTTAAATATATCAGTCGGTTTTATATTTTCATTTATTTCCTAGCTAATCTCTCCTGGAAACATGGTACTAAAAATCTGCATATATCAAGCTCTTGGCAGCACCATTCTATTGTATGGCTGTGAAACCTGACTGATGAGAGCAAGCAACCTACAAAAGTTGGAGCTGTTCAATCACTACTGCTTGCATCACATCCTTTGTGTTCATTGGCAGCTGTTCATCTCAAATGCCATTGTTTGTTCTTGCTGCAATATATCTTCTCTGCAACAAGCTGTCCTCTCCAAATGTCTTCGCTGGTTCAGGTATGTTCTTCGTCATCACCCAGATGATTTCATTGACAAAGTCATTAAACCAGCACCTCCTTTGGATTGGAAACAAACGATGTGAAAGCCAGCTGAAAATCTATCTCAGAATAGTGAAACATTATACCAAGCTGAACCTGGGCCTTTGTCTCTGTGTGATTGGCTAACTCTTGTATTTAATACAGTTGTGGACCATTACGTCTGGTCAGCATTCGTTCGGGACATGACAAATTCTATGGATGGAGCCAGCCCAACCTCTTTTGGGTGAAAGCCGAAAGAAGTACAAGTAGTAAGCTCTCCTGGTGGTCATGGTGTCATTTTATAATATTACAATGAATCATTTATTGAAAATCTTTTTCTTTTTCTTAACTTTTGTCCACCCTAATAAAGGCGTAGTGTCACTGAAACGTAAGGGGCTATTTATTATAGGATCAGATTTATAAAGAGCAACCTGAGTGAAGAGTTGGGTAACAAGATGTTTGTTCCCATTACATTTAAATATTTGCAGGTTTGTTGTATGAGTGAAGAAACAGGAAGCAGGGAGGGGATTCCAAGGGCAAATGGTCCAAGGAAAGAAGCTATTAGAGTATAAAATCTTCCGGCATCCGAGGACTTCTTGTTTTTAACCGTACAAACATGGATTCTGGGAATACAAAATTCATAACAACATTTCACTGAAACAATGTACAAGCTAAAATATCTGTTAAATGAATCTAGTGACAAAAAAATTGAAGAGAAATCTTTAACAATTTTTTTCTTAAAGCAAAATTAAAAAAAAAAGAAAAATGGCTTCTTACCTGCTGATACAAGCTAGCATACATGATGTGGCGAGCGTCTACAAGAAAATAATATTTTTATTAAGTAATCTCAAATTGATTCATGAAAATTTCACTCACCCTTCCCACACACTCATATATAAACACCATATTTTAAAGAACATATGATCACCAAACATTTCTAATCTGCAATGGTTCCAAGTGTAATGACAATGATCAGATAGATGCAGTAAACTGAAAGAAAAATCGTGCTTCATCAGAAATTTGGTATTTGTAAGATTGTAGATGTCTTAAAAGCACTCAGCATCTCAGATGGTTCGGTGACATACAGCATACCGCCTCTTGTATCAACTCCATAATGCGTCTGAATATCTAGTAGGTTGGTGCAAAAACAATATCGTTTTCTCACACGTTACTTTTATATATGATTTCTGAATTAATTCATTGATATATATAGCCATGTTATATATCATTTTGAAATGTGTTTTTCGCTCTATCGAATTGTGTTATTCATTACTGTTCTCAATCTCTTCATTCATTTTTTTGCAGGCTTTTCAACAGCATGGACAAAATTCAAATCCGCACGATTTTCTTGTTCCAGCTCAAACTAGGTCGAAAAGCTGCCGAGACAGCTTATGATATCAATGATGAGTTTGGCCCAGGAACCACTAATGAATGTGTGGCACAATGGTGGTTCAAGAAAATGATGAGATGAAGGCGGTCGCAGTCAGTTGACTGCAGTTTATAATAAACATTTGAAAGCCTTAATTAACACCAATCCTCGCAAAAGCACACAAGAAGTTGCTGTTGAACTCGAGGTCGACCACTCAACAGTTGTTCACCATTTAAAACAATTAGAGAAGTCAAAAGTTTGAAAAATGGGTGGCGCATGAATTGAACGATAATAAAAAAAAGAAAATTGTCATTTTGAGGTATCTTCTACGCTCCTTCTGTGCAACAAAAATTACCCATTTCTAGAACGGATTATGACATGTGATGAGAAGTGGATCCTCTACAACAACTGGCAACGTTCAGCACAGTGGTTGGATGCTGGAGAAGCTCCACAACACTTCCTGAAGCCAAAATTGCACTTAAAAAAAAAAAAAAAAAAAAAAAGGTTACGGTGACTGTTTGGTTTTCTGTAGTTGGTCTCATCCATCACAGCTTCTTGAATCCAGGCGAAATGATTATGTCGGAGAAGTACTGTCGACAAATTGACGAAATGCACCAGGAGCTCCAATGTATGTGCCTGAGATTGGTCAATATAAAGGAACCAATTCTCCTCCATGACAACACTCACCTGCACGTTGCTCAACTGAACCTGCAGAAGCTGAACGAATTGGGCTACGAGACTCTGCCTCATCTGTCATATTCACCGGCCCTCTCGCTTACCGATTATCACTTTTTCAAGTATCTTGACAACTTCCTGCACAAAATATGCTTCAAAAACCGAGATTATGCTAAATCAACCTTCAAGGACTTTATCGCTTCCAGAACTCTGAATTTCTATGCTAATGGGATGATTAAACTTTTTTCTAATTGACAAAAATCTGTCAATTCTAATGGTTCTTATTTCGATGAATAAAGTTTATTATGAAAGGAGTTATGATCTTTTGAAGGTGAATGTCAAAAAACAACATTTTTGCACCAACTTAATAGTAGTGATGGGAAGATTTTGTTCTAAATTCCAGATTCTGATGCAATTACTGATTCTGTTCTAAATTTCTGATTCTGATAAAATTACCAATTGTGTTCTAAATGCCCAATTCCGACTCAAACTTTAAAAAAAAAGAAACGCATTTCTTTTAACATACGTACATGTTTGAAACAAGCAAACTGAATTTTAAAAAGATTTCATATTTCTGTTGACTGAAAAAGGATGGTTGACCTCTAAAAATTATCAATCCTCAAAAGGGAAGAACTATTTAAAAAACACAATAAATAAAAGTGCAACAAAGTTCATTATCATAGTCACAATAACATGGTACAACAATAAAAAATAAAAATTGGCTAGCCAGAATCAAAGTTTGATATGTAGTTTAATGCTGAATCTTTTAACTTTATCTTCAGCAATTACTGCCTTCCATAGTTATTGTCATCTCACCACGTTTTGGCCAACTAATCCTCTGGCCAGCTTTGGGTAGGATTGAAACCGCTATCTTCAGACAGTGCTCACTTGTAGAGATTCAATGTCTCTATCCACTGCGCCACGGGCCCCAAAGCGCAATCAAGGTTGGATTTTTTGGTCTCGTAAATCCAAGTTTTTTTGTTATCTAATCTTCCATTGTCAGGTTTGTACCGAATGGTATATATTATTTAATTATTGGAATTCTTTTGAGATGAGTAATTTGTATATTTTATTTATTTATTTGCAGACTGTTATCCTCATCTTTGTAGTTGTTGTTTCACAATGTTTCAATTAACTATTCCCCCTGGCCTTCATCAGGTTATTAACTGCAATGGGATAGGAACTCTCAATCTCCTAACTTCATTCTCAGCAATTACTGCCTTCTATAGTTGTTGCCGTCTCACCACGTTTTGGCCAACAAATCCTCTGCCCAGCTTTTCGTAGGATAGAAACCGCTATCTTCAGACAATACTCATCTTAAACTAGAGATTTAACATCTATCCACTGCGCCACGGGCTCCAAAGGGTGATCAAGGTTGGAGTTTTTGGTCTTATAAATCCAAGTTTTTCCTATCTCAGTTAACAACCTGACAAAGGCCAGAGAAACAGTTGGCTGAAACATTGCGAAACAACAACTACAAAGATGAGGATAATAAATATAAATAAATCCTCTTAAATAATCAAACTCTACCCAAGTTAAACCATTATTGATCATCACGGTGTTGTCACAAAGTCTACATATCACTTATTAACTCTTATCCTCAAATGACCATTGGGCCTTGATAAGTGCCCTCTAGTTAAAAAAAAAAAGTAGGCATCTTGTTTATTCACTTGTTTAAGTTAGATACCTGTGACTAAATAAGACGACTGCTTTGCTCAAAATCTATATTTATGGTAACTTAAAATGTTTATAACTTCTATTAAATATTCAATGTTTTAAATGTGTTTTTAAGTCACAAATAAGGTGGTAAACCAAAACAAAAAATTGTTTTTCACTAATTTCCCAACTGTATTTCCTTTAAAATAATTTATGTTGCCAATAGTAACATTTATTAAACTTTTGCAATCCAATGAGTATAGAAGCATAACATATTTTACTTACAAAAACACTGAGGCACACAAAATTTCCTGGATATTGCCGACTAAAAGAGAAAAAAAAAAAAAAATTTTTTTTTAAATATTATGCAATATATTAATAAGGGTCAAAATATCATGTAATATATTAATAAGGGTCAAAATATTATGTAATATATTAATAAGGGTCAAAATATTATTAGTAGTGAAGGGATGATTTCAATATTTTTCCTGATTTCGATACAATTACCAATTCCATATTAAATTCCCGATTCCAATTCTTTATAAATCTCTAAAGTTGTTATTTTTCCCCCCGATTACTGTAAAAACACATGTTAAATGTGCATATATTTTCCTAAACGTAAAACTAAACTTGTGGGGGATAATCTATCAATTCTACTTTTTCTGATAGTTTAAAATCAATAAATATTTATTTTATTATTATTACCAGCAGTGGAAGATTTTGCTTTAAACAAAATCAAATAAAAAAAACAAAAAAACAAAAGAACCATTTTGGCATTGGAAAATCCGTGCAAAGTGTTCCAATTCCGATACCCCCAAATATTCTGATTTTTCCAATTCCTGATTCCAATTAAAAAACCCAACACTAATTATTAGATTATAGAATTTAGTTAATAGTTAATTTGAATAATTAATAATGATCATAAATTCAATGCTATCATTTTTACTCTGGTTTGAAGCCAAAGATGAAGTGAAATATGCTTGAAAGTTATAATCTTCACTTTCTTGTGGAATGTGCATGTATGCAACTTTTTTCTTTTTTTTTAATAAAAGTTACTGAGATAGAGAATTTTTTTTTTTATTTAACTTACCGAACACTTTGAATGCAGACAAGGACAAAATATGTCACAACAAATATGGCACTGAAATAAAGATAGATATCATAATTAGATGATTAGAGAAATATTAAACGGATTTTTCATTTAAGCATGTTTCGAATTAAAGATTTTTATCCACAAATTTATTTAAAAACTAGCAGGACCCATTAACTGGCGTTGCTCAGTGGAAGCATACCCCCCTACCCTTAAAGAAAAATTAAAGTATGATTGTTGTTGTTGTTGTTGTTGTTGTTGCTACCTAACCCCCAACCTCCTCATATTAAGAACAGCTTTCAGAATAGACACCTCCAACCTCCTCATGTTAAGAATGGTTTTCGGAATGGATACCCCCAACCTCCTCACATTAATAACGGCTTTCTGAATGGTCACCTGCAAAACTCCATGTTAAGAATAGTTTCGGAATAGACACCCCATTTTGTAAGTGGGAGGGGGTTGTTAAAATATTTGCCACAAATTTAACCTTGATAATCGCTGTTAGGATCCTCACACGCAAATACTTTGAACTAACAAAGAAATTTGGGGGTGGCAGTGTCGGTAGAATATAATTAGATTTGTTCTTCGCCCATACGTACTAATCTGGCTGCCAGTGATTTAAAGTGCATAATACAGGGATTTACATCACAAAAACTACTTGTATCCAGCAAATATGAGATATTCTTAATCAGCATAGTGGAAAACCTTTAAAAGTCATCATTTTATAAAGTGTGTAGATGGATCTAAGATAAAAATTTATCTAACAAAAAACAAAAAAAAGCAATTGGTCTATAATCAAACATACCCCCTCATTAAAAAAAATAAAGTATGAGTGTTGTTATTGTTGCCCAACCCTCAACCCCCTCATTTGGAATGATCAGCCGCAAAATCTCCATATTACGATTTTGTGAGTGGAAGGGCAGGGGGGGGGGGTCGTCAAAATATTTTCTCCAAATTTAACTTTGATAATTGCTGTCAGGATCTCCACATGCAAATACTATGAACATAAAGAAAAGTGTGTCTATAATTGGTTTGTAATCAAACATCTGCATAAAATATTGGGACATCAACTTAATTTTAAGCGGTTAATGCCTAAAACAAAACTAAACAATAGTACGCATAAATATTAATGTTATCTTTCAGGAGGTTTTTTGGTTGTTTTTTTTTGGGGGGGGGGTATATTTGCACGATGTTAATGTGTGCATAGGTATGGAAAAAATATAAATAAGAAAAAAAAAAGGAAACACACTGTTCTAAAACAAGGTAAAAGAAGAAATCAAAAAATATTCTCAGTTCGGTACGGAGATACAAAATCAAAAAAACAATGCTATCCATAAATATTATGTTTTTGGTTTCAGGAACTTTTTTTGTAGGAGGGGGGTAGTTGCATGGTGATAATGTGTGTGAAGGTAACTGTAAGAGTATCAGTCTGTAAATTTCTGATAATGAGCAGTTAATATTTTTGTATTTGGTAATATTTATAAAACAATTGCTTTGTGTAGAGAGAGCCGCCATATTTGTAAAGGTCAGGCACATTCATTTTTGCATTAAGATGTGTAATCTGGAATAATCAATGTTTCAGATCTCAGCCAATGAGAATTGTTGGAATTTTAGAAGGGAGAAATTATTATTTTCGAATTGAGAAATGGGAAGATGATTGTATGTTTATGAGTATGATCCAGTTATGAAGTGTGCCAGGACAATATAGTTATAATGTGTATATTTTCTCCCGATGATGATGGGGGGGGGGCTTTAGATTTAGAGGGGAAAATAGGAACTACTTTGTCTAAAGATGTTATGATTGTGATGATGTTGCTTCTAGGATGAAATGTAGGATTTTATTATAACGACTTAATGTATCTAAAATGTCATTCTAAAGTTATAGAAGATAGTAGCTAATATTCTAGACATAATAATTTTTTCTAGCTATTATGAAGACAAAAGTGCATAAAAATTTGATTAAACATTTATCATAAATACAGAAACCATTCATCAATCTGAATTTAGGCCGTAAATAATTCTGAATTCAGTAATGTGTATATAAAACAAGAATTTATAACTAACTGTAGACACATAAAAAAATACATGCCTTACTATTTATGCCCATATTAAGTAAAAAAAAATTGTAAAATAAAAACAATTAGCTTTGTCCATAATTCCCCCTATATTAAAAAATTAAAGTAAAGAAAAATCTGTATAATATATGTACATATGATGAAACGAAAATATCATATTCCAAAAATTATGGAAATTGATCAAGTAGTTTTATTTTTTATAAAGAAAATTATTTTTTTAGTGATTAATGCATTACAAAAAACTTTTCATAAGTTTAAATTATTGTTGAGTCATCTATTTCTTGAGATTTTTTTTCAAAATGGCACTGAAGACAGTCGCTCCTCGGTTACTCATTAAACTTTCTTATTATTTAAAAATAAAACTATTAAAACTGTATATGCCACATATACAATCAGCCATTAGATAAAACATAATTGAATGTTTTACCAATCAGAAGTCAGTCAGTCTAATATATATATATATATAAGAAATAAAAGATGAAAATTCAAAGTTAAATAAAACTTTATTATATCATCAGATGAAAAAGGAAAAAGAACCTTTTCAGGCCATGGCATTTCAAAGTTAAATGTTTTTCATCGGAAGAGAAGAAAAAGACAAGTTTATATATCTACAAAAAAGCTGGACGTATATAGGAGACTAGGGAAGTACATAGGGAGAGAGAAGTAGTGAATATATATATATATATATATATATATATATATATATATATATATATATACACACACACACAGGCAAATATACCCAGTGATCCAAATACAAGAAAGATACAAACAATTACACTTAAAGGGATAGTTAGAATCTTAAAAGATCTCTTGGTTGGAATGCATGCTATAACAAGTGAATGTCATCCCCATTTGGAACAAAATAAGAAAATTTTAAAAGTTTAATAATCAGAGGATATTCATCTTATTTCTTGTTGAGGGAAAAAGATTTTTTTAATATATACTGTTTCTTATTTTATCTTTCCAAGTCACACATGCACATACATTAAAATTTATTCACACACGAGTGTTTCTAAAAATTAATTTGTGCAGGCGTTACTGCATTCACCCACACCAAACACCTTGCAGTCAAAAAGCAGGACTCTTTAAAAAGTGCTGACGTAGTAGAAAACGCTCTCCTCACCAAAAACATGAATTTAGACCAATCAGAGCTCGATAAAAGAAAGCTTACTTCTGCCAGTTTCTGGAGCCTCTTAAAAAAATATATTAAAAAAAGCCAAAAAGAACTTCCTTTCACAGACAGAGAGAGAGGACGCAGACAGTACGCACGCAGAGCGAATACAGTAGCACACACAACAGGCTGTAACACGCACCAAGGAACATTGACTCTTTCTCTCACCTCGCCCGCAACACATCATCTATTTCTTTTCTTCTCACACTCACAATTTCTTACGTTCTGCCTCTCTTCCTTTTTGTACAGACTGCCTCATACGCACACACAAAAAAATTTCTTTCCTTTTAACATGAATAAACCCAGTGAACCAAGTACAAGAAAGATACAAACAATTACACTTAAAGGGATAGTTAGAATCTTAAAAGATCTCTTAGTTGGAATGCATGCTAAATCAAAACGTAGATTCCATGAACAAAGCTCCTTTCTTAGAAGTGCACGCCTGTGGAATTCTGTTCCATTTGCCTGTTTCCCACCTGACTACAACCTGGATGTCTTCAAGTCCATTATAAACAAATTCCTGATGAACCGCCCCCTTAAGTAAGACACTTTATCAAATCGCCAATACTAACGTACTGTACACGCAATAACCCTTATCTCCGAGTGGCTTCTGGGCCTTGATAAGTGGTGACTACCTTGTAAAAAGCATTTAGTTTAACGTCGACTGCAATGAATAAAATAAATGTTTGGCTGCTTTATTTTACAGCCCGTCAGTCCCTTTTCGGGTTATTTAATGTCGAATCCAGTAATTTTAGAAACAAAAGTTTTTATGCTTCAAGTTGTTTATATCTGCAAATATTTATTCATAGTGTTTGGTTTGCTTCTTTTGTAGAGAAAAATTGCTTTTGGTTTGACATAACATGACGGAATTTCACAAAGGGAAAGGAAAAATAATGTTTGTTTGTTTTAAGTCATGAAGTAGATATCTTCAGACAGCCTGATTTGGTAGCACCAGCAAAATAAATTTTTTATCAATAAATATACTTACTAAGATGTATAGTAAAACCAAATGTTAGTGATAATCCAAAGACGAATAGCAGTTCTAAAAATAAATGAAATGAAAACATTTAGATGATATTTGAAAAAGAAGACAAATCTGAAATACAAATATAAAATGATATTCTGTAATTCAATAATGGGAACAGTAAAAACACAAACTGGATTCAAGTTTTTCCGGAGTAGTCCAGGCCACATGGAGAATTAACGCATGCATTTTTTGTGCACAGTATATAGTGGAATAAATAAATTACGACAAAATATCACACAAGATATTGGGTGGTGTCTTTAGCATCTAAGAAGAGTAGAAATTTGACCTTGGGTTTACTTATATTATATATCCCTCGCTTTAGTTATTTTGTGTTTTAGTCCTCATATTCCATGAGTGATGTTTCTGACAACGGAGAGAAAATTTATGTTTTCTAAGCTTGAATCTATCCATTTAACACTTATTGTTGGCTAGTTTTTGATCTTGAAGTAGTATTTATTTATTTGCCTTTTACATCAAGTAGCTTCATATACTGTCTGGAAGCATTTCCATAAAAAAATACTAATGTCTTGGAAAGATAAAGTAGTATTTTTTTTATTATTGTTTAGATTTCAATAGTAATACTTTGATACTTGATACAGTTCATCAATAAAATATTTATTTTAATACTATTTTGACACTATCATGGGCCGAGGATGTCAACATTTCAAATCTTAGCTTGAAGTAACATGTGATAATATTTTGTAGTCATGGTGGTAATCCAAGAATCATGAGTTTCAAATTCACTCTGACCATCGATAGCTTTGTGTCCACACTGTGAAATTACATCCATAAAACTCTGATATTGACACTGGTCAGAACAAGGTAACAGTCAATTGGCATCACTTTTCTGCTGCATCAGAAAATGTTGTTTCGACCTCAAAGATGAAAAATGGTCGAGTCTGCAAGCTGAAGAGAATGTCTTAACATAAAGTGAACAAGACATTTCTATCTTTTTAAAAAGATATTTAATTTTTCTTATACCAATCACTGATGTTAAATCATTTTATTAACTTATGCTGTTATATTGGTCTGTGAATGAATCCTTCTCTTGACATGCTCTTTGCATGCTATCAACGGCAAATTATCATTCTAATAAACTGACTTAATGTTTCTGAATTTTTGAAATTAGGATTCATATTCTTTGGACTACTGTTCTCACCTTGAGTGTTATTTTCACAATGCTTTGGTCGATGTAACCTCCGACCTTCTTCGGCTGGATCTTACCGTACTCAGAAATTCTTCTGTTGAACTCCAGCGTCTTTCTGTCGAACATGGGAATCTTTCTGTCAAACTTAGGAAATCAGCACAGAATTTCAAAGGAATTCTTAATTTAATCCATGGGAGTAGCATTCCGTCAGCCAGTACTGGGTCGAAGTCCAAAGCAAGTTTGACAAGATACATCTGAAGAAGGTCGGAGGTTACATCGACCGAAACGTTGTGAAAATGACACTCAAGATGAGAACAATAGTCCAAAGAATCCAAATAATATGAAAGACAGAGATAACTGAAGCAATAAAACATTTCTGAAGTCATCCATTTCAAAATAATTTAGCTAAATAAGAAATTACTTACATCATGGTGAAGCAAACAATAAAAACAAGAGTTACTAACATCTGAAGCATGAGGATACTGTAAACCTGAAGTATAACAATAAAAATGATGTACATTATTATCAAACATCAAATGAATGAAACCTGGGTGCCTGTACAAAGACAGGCAACATCAAAAAATATATATATTTATATAACTATAATATATATATATAAATAAATAAACAAATGGAATAAATAAAGAAATTTATATAAGAATAAACAAACAAATAAAATGTAATAAGATAAATAAATTCAATTAATAAAATAAAATAAATATGTGTGCATGCATGCATACACATAAGTATGCAAGTATGCATATACATATTGATGTATACACTTGAGCAAGGGAACCAATCTTCCTACACATACAGTTACCTCCCTTAGACCATTCTCATTATCCAAGATAGATGTAAGCACCACAGTAACACAGCAGGCATTAAAAAAAAAAAAAGCTATAGTAATTTCTTACTTAATATTCATCACAGCTTGTATCCTGGAAATTGATTTGACAGCTCGACTGCGACACTGACTTACAGAAAGAAAGAAATAAAAAAAGGCTGTTCGATTTATTTTTAATCGAACAGCCTTTTTTTATTTCTCCCCTGAGGAAGAGATTTTACTCTCGAAAATGATGGATATCAACATCTATCATCCTGAACGACACATTATGATAGTAAGTAAATGTAATATACTTGAAAATTATTGAAAAGTCCTTTTAATATTGTCATTATGCTTTCATACAATAGCTCTTGTCCATAGTGTTTCCCATAAACTGCATTGACATAGCCATCAAACACAATTCCTTTCACGGTCAATTTTTTTAAATATGTCCTTTTAAGCAAAAACAGTACTATTTACTTAATTGTCATATCGAAAATAGTAATATATCCAAAAATTGCGAAAATTCATTGAGTAGAAGAAATGCTACTGTGCTTTTAGTTTTAAAAAAAAAGTCTATCGATGTCAGTTAAACAGTATGGTAAAAACAAGTTCTTGTTGACGAGTGTTAAAAAGTATAGTCCAACGTTTTTTGCATGATTAGCACTTTTTCTTCAATAAAAGGTGTTGGTCACATGATAGAAAACATTATTTTTGTAAAATTATTTCAGTTAGAACATCAAAAAATTTTTTTTTTTTTTAATAAATGAAATTTTATATGAGCCTTTCAAAATAAACGTCATTTTCAAAGAAGATTTTTTTCTCTGCTGGTATTAACAAAATAATTTGGCTTGTGAGAGATAAGTAGAACCCCCCACCCCTCCTTGTAATTTGCATGTTGAAATTCTTGTCATTGTCTTTCTTTTATTCTTCTTTTTTCTCTGTCTATTTTCGCTATCTCAGAGTGTAAATGGAGGCTATATTGTTAAAGTGACATTGCACCATCAGATTTTAATCCCCCCCAACCCATCAAGAATGTGTGGTGGTGGTAGTGGTGGTGGTGGGAGGTAGTCACTAAAAGGATTGAGATTGAGTCAATGGATCAAGAATCACAAGGAAATAATTAACATTCCTAATTTCAAGCTATACCTGAATATGAAATATCACAAACATATGACCTTTACTTAGAAAAAGAAAAAAAGATTGAATGAATAAAAAAAATGCTAAGTAATAATCATTTCTGGGTTGGTTGGTTGGTTGGTTGTTTTTGTTTAACGGCATATCAACCCTTTTCAGGTTATTTAATGCCGAATGATTTTGAAGAAAAATTTTTTAATAGAATATATTTGTTGTTTTCAAGACGGTTTCTATTTAATCCATAGTTGGGACCCTAACAGGTATTACCACTCCGGGGCAGAGTGGACCTGGGAGCAATGGCAATTAAAGGGTGGCTCCACACTCCACACTCCCTAAAGCCCGCAAGCTGGGGCCTCGCCACTGGATATAGTTTCAGGTCATATCCAGGACATCATTTCTAGGAGACAGTCCTATGGAGGGTGAAAGTTAAATTATTTGTATGAGCGATATTAAGAATAAAACTTATCAATCCTCATCATCTAAAAAATTCTTAAACATAATAATAAAAAAAATCAAATTTATTTAATCATTAATATAAACCCTATTCTTCTCAATGAGCTCTTTCCATTGAACAATGAAAATTTTAACTCCATAATAGTTTGATCTAATTTCTAAATTTGTTGTTTTTGTTTTATTTTTTTTTTGGGGGGGGGTCATAATAAAAAGTTGAAGTCATTTTAAACTTCTTAACAATACTATAGCAAAGATTTAGAAAAATATATCTGGGAAGTTATTCATCACCCACCATATTCATTGAATGTTGCATCAACAGATCACCATTTCTTTCAAAATCATATGAGCAGATTAAAATTCACTTTCAGTAAAGAAATTAGAAACGAGTTTGTTTCCTTATTCAGTTCAAACATAATTATATTAATGTGATGTACAGCATAATCATGTTGACACACTGGTTCTTGTTAGATCACCTAAGTTAAGCACTGTTGAGCCTAGTCAATACCAGATAGGTGACCATTTGGGAATACTAAGTACTGTATGTATTAGTGTTGGGACGATTCCTAATTTTTATACGATTCCGATTCCGATTCCGATTCCAGGAAAATATTGATTAACGATTCCGATACCAAGTACGATTCCGATTCCGATTCCTAGGGAATTAATTGTTTTGAAATATACCAGGTAGTTTTATACTTATGGTCGGTAGTTCCCAAATATGTTCCCTAACTTTGGAAGAGATATTTTATGTCTACACCGTCATGTTTTGGTTTGGTTTGGTTTGGTTTGGTTTGGTTTTACGGCATATCAACCTTCTTTCTTTTTTTTTTTTGGTTATTTAATGCTGAATTCAGTTTTTTTTTTTTTTTTTGGAATAGATATTTTAATTTAATCAGTGAGTCAAATCAGACTTTTTGTATCATTAGGTGATGTGCTTCCTTCCTTTTTTGGGGGTGGGGTGTAAAGTTGGATTGAATTAAAGTTATATTCTTTTATATAGATTTACTTTTTTCAGAAATGTTAGTATTTTGTTGGAGTTTATTTTTTTAAATAGTTCCTTCATATTGTTGACATGGTAATAATTTTGCCGGATATGCGCGAGATCGCCACAATCCAAAAGAAAGTGTTTTACTGTAAAAGGTTCTTGGCATGCAAAACATTCTGGAGGGTCTTCTTTTTTTAGCAGGAAGGAGTGGGTTATGTGCGTATGTCCTATGCGAATAAGGGACAAAATCACTTCCTCTCTACGTGATCTTCTGGCATCTGGTAATCGTTCTTCTATTGTGGGCTTGATCTTGAAAAGTTTATTATTTGGACAGTTATTCCATCTTTCTTGCCATTTCTTCATAATCAGATTATTTATTTGTTGTTTGTAGTCAGAATATGGAATTTTTACATTGCTTTTAAGGAGTTTTAAAGCATTTTTGGCAGCTATGTCAGCTTTTTCATTGCCCTGAATTCCAGAATGACTGGGGATCCAGCAGAATTTGATACTTTTGTTTTGTGAGAGAGTGTGTATTTTTTGTAGCAGTTTGATGAGTAGTGGGTTATTTAAATTTTTATTCTTTAAGGATTCGAGTACTGATAGGGAGTCTGAAAAAATTATAAATTTGTTGTGGGTAAGGTCAGTGATGAGATCTAGTGCCATATCTAAGGCTGTGGCTTCGGCACTAAAAATTGAGGCATGGTCTGGTAGTCGCTTCTGTAAGGTAATGTTAGTGGATACGACTCCGCATCCGGTTTTGTTGCTGTCTTTGGACCCATCTGTGTATATGTGCTGATGGTTTGGGTATTTTTCCTGAATGATAAGGAGTTTTTCTTGATAGGTTAGTGGATGGGTTTGATTTTTTGGGAGGTTATTTAATTCAAGGATGATTTCAGGGTATTTTAGTAGCCAGGGTGGAAGGCTTAGTTGGTTGACATTATGGATATTGGTGATTGTGATACCTGCATCTTCTACTAGTGGTTTTGTACGGAGCCCAAAAGGTTTTATAGCTTTTACTTTTTGGTAATATAGATTTTGGTAATTTGGATTGAAGGTACAGTTAGAGGTTGGATTTGTTGGCTGTGATTTTTCTCTATCATAGAGCGAGTAATCTAGTGAGTTTGCAATGCAGTTGTAAGCAGGATTTTCTGGGCAAGAGAGAATTTTGGTCAGGTATTGCAAGGCTAGTTTGTCGCGTAGAATTGATAATGGGGGTTCATTGGCTTCTGCATAGAGACTATCGATGGGGGAAGTTCGGAAGGCTCCCAGCGCAAGTCTGAGGCCCTGATGTTGAACGGTGTCCAATATCTTTATATACGACTTTCTGGTGGCACCGTAAATGAAGCTACCATAGTCTAGTTTCGATCGCACTAGTGACCTATATAACTTTAATAGGGTTTGTCTGTCCGCTCCCCAATCTGTGTGGGCAATGACCCGCATTAGCTGTAGGGTTTTATTACATTTATTTTTAAGATGTTTTATATGAGGGATGAATGTAAGTTTTTTGTCTAGTATTAACCCTAAGAATTTATGTTCATTTACAACAGGAATCGGAATATCATTTAGTTTTAAAAGAGGATCTGGGTGCAGTTTTCTTAGTTGACAAAAGTGCATACATTTTGTTTTGTTAATGGAAAATTTGAAGCCATTCTTAGTTGTCCATTTTTTTATTTTGTCAATGCATTGTTGAAGTTGACGCTCAATTATATGGATATGTCTTGAGCTATATGCAATTAAAAAATCATCAACATATAGAGAGCAATCCACGCCTTGGTTTATGCATCCAACAATACTGTTAATTTTTAGGCTGAATAATGTTACCGACAAAATACTTCCCTATGGAACTCCCGTTTCCTGTTCTTTGGTGTCCGATAGGCATGTTCCTACACGGACATTGAATAGTCTATTATTTATGAAGTTGTTGATGAAGATGGGTAGTCTTCCTTTCACTCCAGCTTCTTTGAGATCTTTCATGATGCCATACCTCCATGTGGTATCGTATGCCTTTTCAAGATCAAAGAAAATAGCAGTCATATGCTTTTTTTGTATAAATGAATTTCTGATGAAAGTTTCTAAACGAATTAAATGGTCTGTTGTGCTACGATGTTTTCGGAAGCCACACTGAAAATTAGTTATTATTTTATTTGTTTCCAGAAACCAAATTAACCTGGTGTTGACCATTCTCTCCATGATCTTACACACACAGCTTGTTAGAGCTATGGGGCGATAATTGGAGGGGTCAGATGCATCCTTTCCTGGTTTTGGTATAGGAATGACTGTGGCTTGTTTCCATATGACTGGAAGATTGCCATTGAGCCAGATGTCATTATAAATAGAAAGTAAATACTTTAATGGTTCATCTGGTAGTTGTTTTAGAAATTCATACGTTATTTTATCAGGTCCCTCAGCCGTGTTGTTGGCTTTTTTTAATGAATCCTTTAGTTCATGGATGGTAAAAGGTTTGTTGTATTCTTCCTCATTATTACTTTTAAAGTTCAGTTTGTTTTTTTCTGATTCCTGTTTAAAGATCTGGAATTTTTTAGCGTAATTTTTAGAAGATGAATTATTTGCAATAGTATCTGCAAGCAGGTTTGCCATGTCCTCTTTTTTAGTTATTTTACTATTGTTTACACATAGGTGGTTGAGAGGGGAACTGGTGTTTTTTCCTGATATTTTCTGAATCATATTCCATACAGTTTTGTCTTTGGTGGTGTTATTGATTTTAGACACAAAATTCTTCCATGATTCCCTTTTGGCTTCGTTTATTGTTCGGCGTGCTTTAGCCCTGCATATTTTAAAGTTGTTTAAATTCTGAGTAGTTGGTTGATTGTTGAATTTTCTTAATGCAGCACATCGTAACCTGATAGCCTTTTTACAGTCATTATTAAACCAGGGACGATTATACTTGGTTGATGATTTTGTTTTAGGAATACATTCTTCTGCTATTGAGATAATGGTATCTGTAAAGTGAGTGATTGGGTCTTTCTCACATTTTTCAGGTAGGACTTTGTGTTTGCATAATAATTTGAATTCATTCCAGTTAGCTTTTTTAAGGTTCCAACGAGGAATTTTTGAGATTATTTCAGGACCAAAATGTTCTAAAGTTATTGGGAAGTGGTCACTTCCACAGGTATCTATATGCACTGTCCAATTGTAATCTATAAAGATACTAGGATCACTTATAGAGAGGTCAATTGCTGAGGACGAATTTGTAGCGGAGTGAATAAACGTTGGTTTTTTGTTGTTATATATGCATAGATTGTTGTTGTTGATAATATTTTCTATAGTGATTCCTTTTCTATCTGTGTTTGAGCATCCCCAACTAACATTATGACTATTAAAATCGCCTAATAATAAGAAGGGGCGAGGGAGTTGGTTGATGAGTTTTTCTATTTCGGTTTCATCTATGGGGTCGTTTTGAGGCAGATAAATGGAGCAAATTGTGACCGTTCTATGTAGGGTGGCTGTGACAGCAATTGCCTGTAAGTTAGTTTGTAGATTTATTTGGCTTTGTGCCATGTTTTTGTTAATGAGAATGGATGTTCCTCCTGAAGCTCTATTTGGGTTATTTGTTGTATAGTTGTATTCAGTAAAACTTTGAAGATTGATATTTTCAGATGGTTTTAAAAAGGTTTCTTGTAGGCATATTATTGTGGGACATAGATCGGATATCAGTAGAAGTAATTCATTCCGGTTGGCTTTTATACCTCTGCAATTCCATTGGATTATTTTGTTGGCCATAGTTTAGATTTTATGTATTTGATTTCCCTTTTGTCTTGGGAATAGGGGTGTTTTCTTTTTTATGGGTGTTTAGAAGTTTTGTCTTCTATTTCCATTGTTTCCAAGGAGGTTTTAAATTTATTTTGGTCTGTAGTTCTTGTATTTGAATCATTGGACTGTTTCATGTGCGTTTGAGCACTTGTGAGCTTTTTATCATTGGTAGATTCGGTTTCTGTTTCCATGGCTTCTGGTTCTTTGTGTTCAATTGGTTTGTTAGCTTTTATGCTTGATTTATCTCTGCTTTTAGATGTTGAGCGAGATCGTGGTTTGGTTTTTGTGGGGCTGGTTTTCTTTGAGGAATTTTTCCCATTTATTGTTCTTGTCTGTTCGGATGTTTTTGGAGAATCTTTATTTTTTTGCTTGTTGTTATCTGTTTTTATATTAGAACTCTTGTGGGGGATTAAGGGACTCTCCTTATTGTTGGTATTCTGCTCTTCAGAGTTCTCGATCTCCAATATCTTAAAGCTATTGGAGAGGGGAATTTGTGGGTTTATTTGTAGTTTTTGTTTAGTTAAGTTTGGTTCTGGTTTGTTTTTTTGGATTTGTTTCTGGTCTACTGGGTGTGGCGTTTGGATTTTTGGTTCCAGTGAGTTTTTTTTCATTTCTTCAATTGTATTTATCAGTATTTTGATTTGGTTGGTGAGGTCTTGGATTTTAATATCGAGTTTTGTTGTACAATAATTGTCATTGTGTTTATTTGTGTTGGGAATATTCTTTTTGGTTATTTCGGAATATTTAGCTGTTATTGCCTTTTTCCTTGCTTCTGGGTAGGTGATGTTTAATGAGTGTTTAATTTTAACAATTTCTTTTTCTTTTTCTTTTTTCCAGATTTCACAGTCTTTGGAGTAGGCACTGTGATTTTCTGTACAATTGGCACATTTATAAGTTTTTTGACAGTTGATATGATTGTCGTTTTCTCCACACCTTCCACAAACTGGCTGGCGTGTACATCGGTCCTGATGATGACCAAACTTTTGACATTTGAAGCAACGCAGTGGGTTGGGGATGTATGGTTCGACTCTTAGTTTCTCATAGGCTATTTTTATTTCTTGTGGAATTTTTTGTTGGTAAAAGGTTAATATATATGAGTGTGTGTTTATCATTTCTCCATTTTTTTTAATTTGAATTCTTCTGACATCCGTTACATTTTGTTCTTTTAGATTTGAACGGATTTCGTCGATGGAGCAAAGTGAAAGTTCAGGGCTTTTCACAACTCCTTTGCATATGTTTAGTGTTTTGTGAGGGTACTTTTTATTTTTATATTGTCAAAATGTTTCCATTTTAAAAGTTCATCTGCCTGTGTTTTGGTAAGAATTTCTATCAAAAGATTACCATTTCTTAATTTTTTCACTAGTTTAGGTTTGACCCTTTCTGATAGTATTTTTTCTATCTTGAAGGGGGAGAGTTTGGTTAAAGACACTTCTCCAATTGACTCCATTACTATGAAGTTTGGATAGTTATCCGATTCCTCATTCGTGTCACTGTCCGAACTGTCTAAAAATCTTTTTTTACTTGGATTTTTATAACTCATATTGGGTTCGTTTTTTTTAATTCATCATCCCTGCTCCCCACCCACCTTGGAGCCCTACTTGGGATGCGCACAGGGGGGAAGCCCATTCGCCCTGGCTACAACAGGGTTACAAGTATGATATACTTGTACATAATGTAGGCTTCGAGCACTCGTGTATCTTAATTTCTCCCATCCAAGTAAAATATGGGAAAGATCAGAGAAAAACATCCATGTCTAGTCCTTGTTCACTATATACAATTGACCCTCAGCCACCGCTTTCACCACTTGTTTGGGGATCAGTATTGATGGGGAAGTGTTGTGTATTATTTAGATTTGGTGTAGATTGTATGCGTATAAGTGGTGAGCTAGACGTGACCAGCCGATTGATCGGATCGGGCCTCTCCGATCGCCCGTCTGGCCCAGTACGAGGCCAAAGTGGAGTGTTGCAACTGATACCTTTATTTCCCTAGGTATCAGTTGCTCAGCCACCAGGATCCTTTTCGTAGACATTACGGGATGCCACCTACGGCCAACAGGTGGCCCCATTGAGGGACTTTTACTCTCTGCAAGGGGGCAGTCAGTGTATTCTAATGCTCCACTGACGGGGTTGGGAAGTAGGAAAAAAAAAAAAAGGGAAGGGGGCTGTTGTTTTTGTTTTTGTTTTTGCAGAACATAATTAAGTTTTACAAAAGAGAATAGGAAACAAAAACGGAAAATCGATGTAGGTGCATTTCGTGTTTTGGTTTAAATAAAATTATTATATAGTAAACTAAACGGAAAAATTAGCAAAATTTATGTTAGAGAAAATTTATTTTACTTAATTGGAATACAGAAAAAAAAACTCAAAGAAAATAGAATTTATCCTTCAGAGAAAAAAAAATAAAATAGAATTTATATAACAGAACAAAAACAAGAAAATTAGAGAATAAATACACACGATTCATTATTTTGGTCCTCATAATTAACAGATTTAATGAATTAAATAAAAAAAATATAGCGGAAGAGAAAGAAAATATATACTAATTAAATATAAAAAAGATAAATATTTGATTTAATAATTTATAAATGAACGTGCGTAATGAAAAAAAAAAACAATATACCACGTGACATGGCGCCGTAGATACAAAATAACCTTTCCAAAGTTAACGACCATATATGAGAAATACCTTTAATCGAAAGTTTTTGTGTTTTATACCAAAAGGTAGGTATAGCGAAAAGTTACAATTAAAGGAATTTCAAAAACGATTTTTTGTTTAGCTACTGATAGTTGTATTTGTGACGGCAGTTCTTCAGACCTCCATAATTCACAAGGAGTAGTTAACACCTATTATTTTTTCTTACTTTTTCATTGCTTTTACACGTTGTTTCTAACGTGAAGAATAAGTTTAGCCAAACTAATTTTGAAATAGGGTATATCAAAGGAACACATATAAAAATGATACCACTATAAAAAACAAATGAAATACTAGATAAAATGTAGCAAACATAATTACCAAAATTACAGAAAAAGATTTTAAAAAAAACAAACAAAAAAATGGTGAAGTTTGTTGAGTGAAATGAATTATTGAAAGAAAATTAATTGAACTAATAGAAATGTTAAATAAAAAAATGTCACATTTCAATATTTTTTTAATAATTAAATTCTCAGAGTTGTCGAAATTAAAAATTAAGTGATTTTTTTTTTTTATTAGACTTCTTTCGAAGCTTGTTACCTTGAAAAATACATTTAAAACCCTGTTTTTTTTTTTTTAAATAAATTGAAAAATAAATGCAATTAAAAAAATTTAATTGATAATTGAAACTTTAAAAACATATTAAACATTGAAAAATTACTTATCTCACAAATTAACGTCCAATAAAGTAGATCCAGTCTTCATACAGGAATTTGGTTATAATAAATATATCTTTCCCAAACTTAAAAATTAAATCTTTTTTTTTTTTTGAGAGAGAGAGAGAGAGTGCTTTAAAATCGCCGGGGAGTGCCGCCTAAAATTTTAAAGAAGTAAATTTTAGGAGTTTAGTGCCTTTCAAAGACGGTTATCATAATTTATTATCATCATTTAATTTCCTTTTTTTTCCTCCCCCCCCCACACCTTTCCACGTGGTTCAGTAGTTAACCAGTGCTCTTGTTGCTGTCAGTCAGCTATCTTTACCTAAGTTTTAATTTCTAGTTAAAAGAATTTTTCATGAATGGAATCAGCATTTTTAAAAATTATTTTTTTAGTTGTATATATTGTATTTACTCTTTGAAGTTAAGGAGGGTTAAAAAAAAATGGTGACATCTAGATGGTTACGTAGGCAAAAAAAAAAAGACACTGCGATTTCGACCCTCACTAATAAAACTGCTCTGAGTGACTAGTTGGTAATTTTTTGTTCCTTTTCTTTTTTATTTTGCTCCTCCAATTTATTTGGATGCTTCATAGTTAAATGTTTTAACATGTTGGTTGTGGTCATGTTAGATGGTTTTATTCCTCGCGATATTTTAATTTGACAGACTTTGCAAATGGCTTTCAACTCATCATCTTCAAAAAGACTTTTTTTTTGGACTTTGGGCCATATTAGAAAATTCAGTTTATCTGTAAACAAATAATTTACTATTAAATTTTGTTTTAAAGCTAGTCACTTATTTGGATAATTAATTGAAAATAATCCGCTAAAAAAGACAAAAAGAAAAAAATATAAAGGGATGGGGCGGTAAATTGTACCAACCGGTAGTTAACAAAAAAAACTTATAGAATTTAACTTTTGAAACCAATGTATAAAAGTTTACATAATGAAATGCAAATATGCATTTTCGGGTTCGTATTACTGTACACAGATTCGAAAAAGTTGTCAAAAAACAAATATATAACAAACAAATATTATCAAAGGCAAGATAAGTTACTTTTCTACCAAACTGGGTAATTTATTTTGTTTTTATTCAATGTAACATGTTTATTCAGCTCAAAAAACATGCAGTGTTTACCGATGTATTGGAAAATTCAAAATGGCGCCCGACACTCTCTTTAACATGGTAAGTTCGGGAAAAGGTGTTATAAATAATAAACTAGACAAAATACTATTAAAAAAACACCGAATATATGTCAAAATATGTCACGGTAACATATATTGAGCGAGTTTCTAGCAGTATTTTGTATAGTTTATTATTTATAACATCTTTTCCTGAACTTAACGTGTTAAAGAGAGTGTCGGGCGCCATTTTGAATTTTCCAATACATCGCTAAACACTGTATGCTTTTCGAGCTGAATAAACATGTTACATTGAATAAAAACCCGAAAAATATATCCAGTTAGGTAGAAAAATAACTTATCTTGCCTTTGATAACATTTATTTGTTATATATTTGTTTTTTGACAACTTTTTCGAATCTATGTGTACAGTAATACAAACCAGCATTTTCTTTTGAATTTTTTTTTTGGTTGACTGTGTTCAATTCACACATGGTTGATGCGGTTCAATATTGCTAAACTATAAGTCCTTAGTAAAATTCTATTTATAAATACTTTTTAAAATGAAATTATTTAATTAATCGTAAATATTATTTAGACATAAAAATTAATTGATTACAAAACCTTTTAAAAATATATATATTAATTTCTTTTTCGTTTGGCAAAAAACTGCGCAAAACACTTTTAATTTTCAATTTAAAATTCTAGAAAAAAGATTATATTATTCTGCTTTTAATATAATCAAGTTCAGGGTTTTATCTTTCTGGAGAAAAAAAAAAAATAATGGATTTTATTTCAATGAAATTAAAAAAAAAACTTGACTGAATTGAATTAATTACCCTTAAATTAACGAAGGGTTTATTTAATAACTTTAGGTTTGGAAGAGATAGGTATGAGGTCAATTTTTTTGAAACTTCAAAAGAAACCGACTACTGTCAAAACTTTGCGAAATAATACAACGTGATCAATTTCATTTTAGAGATATTTCTTTCAAAAGCCTTCTTTTAAAAAAAGAAAAAAAAAAGTATATTGTTCTATTAAACCTTTTACTGTTTAAATAATTTGACTTTGCTCGTTTTATTTTAAGAAAATATAAGTTGAAAAAGCATTTTCATTCACTATTAGAAGATTTGTCAGTAAAAAAAAACAATTGCCAAAAAGATAAGCGTTTTTTTTATTTTTACTCGCAATGTAGAGCCCTGCATACTTTTCAAGTTAACTCTTTTGTAGTTTTGATTACAATAGATCTGAATGAATGAACCTTGTAAGGGAGGGGCACTAAGCATTGCCCTGTTAATAATGAATTTCTTTGGTTTCTTTTTATTTCTCTCTTGCGGTTAGAAATATCAGGAAATTTTTTTCTTTTTTTCAACATCAGACTAAAAGAATCGTAATGAAGGAATCGGAAAATTAGGGTATTTTTTAACGATGCGATTCCGATTCCGATACCTCCCAAAATACACGATTCTTACGATTAACGATTCCGATTCCGATTAATCGTCCAACCACTAGTATGTATTTAGGTAATTGAGTATGTATAATAGCTCGGGGAAATGAACGACCCTGCTTTGCACAGATTCAAGTCACCTGTGAGCGAGATGTAGCACCTGTTAGTCTCCTTCTGATATTCTGGGCGTTTACCATGCAGAGAGTCCATGATGAAGACAATACATCTAGGAAAGGCAGGCTTCTTTCAAAAAGTATGGCAATCTTCTAATGATGGTGTCATAAACATAAACCCGCTTCTAATTTGCCATGAGCCAGCATGAAAGTAGTAAGGCCCAGAAAACTCATGAAAATACTCATGTCAGTGTGCGATCTGGTCTAACTGAAGATAGCGAAACATAATAAAAAAGAGAAATGTTTTATCCAATACCAGTAGGTGCAGGTGAAACGTGAACAAGTTCCGCAGAATCTTTCAGGTTTTTTCTATTGGCTGGAAATACTTGATGCTTCGCCAAGGCTATTAAGGGTATTTTTTATCGTGACACCATCACTAGATGGGTTGCCTACCACAGCTTAAGAGAGGCCCATCTACCCTCGAGAGAAGGATAGACCACACCAGTTTTCCAACCTAGTATTTTTACCTCGCAGTACATACAGGGCCTCACCTTCCCAAATGGGCAGCCATCTGGTACTGGCCAGGTTTAACGTTACTTAACTTCGGTAATATGGCGAGAACCGGTGTGTCAATGTGATTGTGCTCTATTATACATACATGATAAAAGACATTAAAAAACTTATTGATAGAGGAAAATAGAAGAGTGGCAACTACATTAACAATTAAATAAATTTAATATTGTAAGTGTTTTGTTTTGGGGGCTTTAATGAACCATAAAAAAGATAGAATATTTGTTACAAGCTAATGAGGCTTGATCGCCCCATTGATTCACTCAACACCTGAATCCCAGAGATACTTTAATAAGCTTCACATCAAGAGAAAAATAAGTCATTAAACTAAATGAGACGAAAGCTACAGTTAAAGAGAATCAAAGCTTCTAAACCTTCAGTATTTCAATACTAATCCATACAAAAGAAAAGTTCTAGATTAAAGATGTTTGTCTATCGCTTGTGAAGATGACCATGATTATGTAATTGTTTTGTGCATCTGGAGTTGGCTTGTCAGTCTGATCTGAGCTCTGAAGTATTTCCCACATGTATAGGATCTGTGGGATGATTCTGTAGCAGAGATGCTGACTACTCTGTCTTTTGTAATAGTATGTTTCTTCTCAGGCTCTTAGATATGTGCAGATGATTCAGTAATTATGGCTCCTTTGTGGCTTGCAGTATGCCAGGAACATTTGTTTTGAGCCAGGCTTTCCCACAAGTTGGAATACGAAACAAATTGTTTTCTGGGCTGGGTATAAATGAGAAGCAACATGAGTAGAGAACTACAAACAAACAAAATATGCTGTGCTCCGATAGATTTCTATCTCAACCAATCTATGTGGATATGAATAAAGCAATAGGACGCTTTGGTTTGTTAATGACATGCTACACTGGAAACCATCATGAATTGCCTTTAAGTTTCTCTATTACTGCTATTCATTGAAATGCATTGAGCCTATTCTTGATTTACCAAGCCAACAGGACATGAAATAAAACTTCCTTATTATTACATATTGGTTTCGAAGAAGAACATTTTAATAATTGAATATTATTTGTTGCTATTTAATTGAATAAACACTAACTTTTGTAAGTATATATTTTCAAAAGTTTTACATAAGAAAGCTTACATTTTTCCTTGTTTTGCATTGATCTTATGAAATATTTTAATATTTCGAGATGCAAAGGTTTTATTTTTATGAGCTGCAATAATCAAAATCAATAAAAAAAAAAAAATGACTGAAATATTTAAATTTTTGGCAATGATGTAGTATGGTGAACAGGCAAGAAATCGAAAACAAACAAAAGATATAGCAAATAATTTTTACTAAACAAGTTTTTTTTATCAAATCGCATAGTTGTAAATTTCTGAAACTTATTGTAAGATTTATCAGCTGTGAATTTGCTATCATGTTCACTTAGCTAAACATACATAAATTAAAGATGGCTACTAATTTCAGGCTAAAAAGATAGTAAAAAAGGCTTACCCTACCATTAACCCTAAGTCTAAGTGGAGAGGTAGTTGGATTTTGGATTAATGTTAAGTTTTTTGGGGGTTTTTTGTTTAACTATTCTAAGGAATAAAATATCAACAAAACAAAGATTGGTCATCCATATTGGATTCTGAGTGTATCCAAAGACAAAATATTGATGAAATCTTATATGGAAATAAAAAATAACAACTTTAAAACAGTTTCAGAAGATTAAAATGATGCATGTAGGTATGTAGTAAATTTATTTCATTTGGTAATAGTTATTTGTTGTACATTTTGTTTTTCACCCCATTTTTGCACTGTTAACCATACTAAATCATTGTCAAATTTTTGTTTCCATACAAAATATATAAAAGTTTGTTAATTGAATTACAAAAAAAAAATGAATTTTTCCGTTATGCTTTAATAAAAAAATTGTTAGTCAGTAGATTGCTAGGAAAAAATAACATCTATAATATGAGGTGAAGTAAATAAAAAAAAACTAAGTGCATTGGTGTTCTTAAACAAACAGTTCTTAATTTTTGAGACAAAGTATGATTGTTTGCATTAATCGAATAATTGTTTTCATCTTGAGTATCATCGACAAAATAATAAAAAATATGAAACTTTGAATATAGAACTAACCCCCTTTTCTCCTTTGCCTAACATGGCTACTTTAACGCCCGAAGAAGGTCATAGGTTGCATCAACTGAAACGTTGTGCAGATAACACTCAAGATGAAAACAATTGTCTGATTAATCCAAATAATACAAAAAAGTATTACTTAAAATAGCATTTGTAATATGATCAAGTAATATGTACAATGTTATTACTAAAGAAAAGCTACATTTCTTACAGACACTTGTATAACGGTAAACGGATTTATTAATGGGTTCAGATTATTTTTTTAAAAATTCTTAAATCTTAAAAATACCATTAAAAATAATTATTTAAATACAAAATTTAAAAATTTGACAGTTTAAAAGACTAAACAAGTGCAGAATCTTTTTCAACAAATAAACATATTGCTTCTACACTATCAGAACGATATTTCGGAAATTGTAATACTGAATTTCATATGAATTCCTCGTATTTTTAAGATGATTATATCGAAAAATTATGAAAATCGATAAGGTAAAAAATTATTTATTAAAGAAAATAGCAAATAAAATTTGAAGAAAACGATCATATTTGCTTATGTAAGGCACAAGAGAATTCAAAAGAGAGGTAATTTTCCATTTCGATTTAAACAAGATGGCTGCAATTTTTCACTTGCTAACATGATTAAAGTTGTTTTTTTTTAAATAATTCAGTAATTATTGTAAGGGGCATATCCCAAGTAATACGTTTCTTTCTCTCTCTTCCACATCAACATGCTAATGTGTTTCAAAATGTCTTCCGCAAAACAATGCACCGCTACAACAGAAAGCAATGTGTCAAAAAAGGAAAAAAAAAATCTCACAAACTCCTCCAAGCAACCTGCTTTATGAAGCCCAGCACACCTCATTTGCATGTGTGTAGAGCGACTTTGCGAGATCGGCCGAGACCGTGTGTGTTAAAACCTCATGGACGCCATCTCTGATCTCTTTTGTCTCAACTCGCAGGGAAGACAGAAGGTAGGCTGTTCTTATTTTCCCCAGAGTAATATTCAGATAATTTCGACTGCATAATTTGGGAGCTAACATTGTAATTTATTAAAATTGACAAAAAAAAATCATTAGAAACCATTGGTTTTTATATGAAAACTCCATTTATCAACTGCAAAATTTCGTCCCAATAGTGTAGAAGCACCAACATATTTATTAAAATTAAATTCAATATTTCAATTCATAAAAGAATCTTCATCAAGAAATACAGTTTTTTTTCATTTGTTTTTATGTACCATGGCAATGGTAATGGTGGGCATGTTTTTCCTTCAGATGTTGGTGAAGTATAAGGTTTAAATGTCTAATATAATTGAAAACACCGGTCGAGTGTGTATGTGTAAAGTAATAGAAAGTCTACTGATTATATAGCAAGTACTGCTGATATGAAATGCAAAAATTTAACAGTTTAAAGACCAAAGTGCAGAATCTCTTTCAACAAATAAACATATTTATTCAAATTAAATTCAATATTTCGATTCATAAGAGAATTTTCATCAGGAAATACAAGTCTTTTTTCTTTTTTCTACGTACCATGGCGGTGGTAATGCTTGGCATGTTTTCCTTCAGGTTTGAGCCTGCCTGTCTACTACCATTTTTTTTTTTTTTTTAAATACCTCTCTACACTTGGGCTGCCTACCGGGGGGGGGGGGGTTCCTTACAACACCACTTCTACACACCCGCGCAATGCCAGCTACTCCCGCTAGTCTATATATAAAAGAAGTTTCTAACCTTTCTGATAAAAGCCCGTCGTATGGCTTTGTCCGAAAAAGAATTACTAAATGGACTTGACTGTTCTCCAGGTGCTGAAATAAATAAAAGAGTTTAATATTAAGAAAAAAATCATCACAAAATGATCATAAAATATAAATTTTACAAAGAAACAAAAGTAATTAAGTGATTGTAGATATTTATTTTAAAAAAATATTTTATGCGAATGCCACATTTGTTTACAATCACAATAAAAAGTTGCATCATAATTTTTTCTAAGTTTTATTTTAGGTGTAGATAATCTAACAGTCACAAATTTAGAATGTTGATCTATTTTTACAACAAAAAACTACATATATAGTTTAGCTGTTTTGTTTTACGTCATATACATCCTTTTCAGGTTATTTAATGTCGAATCTAATAATCTACCCCCACCCCCACCCCAAATTTGTATGTTTCAACTATTTTATATCTCCAAATACTTATTCAACTGATTTGGTTGTTTTGTAGAGGAAAATAGTTATAAATATGCTGTCTTTTTTTTTTTCCAGATTTTTCCAAAATCTTCATTTGTTTTGTTTCCAGATTTATTGTTGTATAGTTCGGTCTTGTTGTGAAATGTTAACAATGGGTTGTTAATAGAGCATTTAGAAATTTTTAATTTTTACAAAGGAATCACCACTTATCAAGACCCAGAGGCCACTCAAAGATAAGGGTTAAAGAGTGTACAGTGGTCAAAAGGACAATATCATAGTAATCATTAGAAGGTTAAATTTTCTAAATTGGATTACTTAAGGGGAATGGTTCATCAAGAACTTGTTTACATTAGATTTGAAGATGGCCATATTATAGTCAGCTGGAAAGCAAGTAAATGGAAGAGAGTTCCACAGGAGTGCAGTTCTTAGAAAGAAGCTTTGTCTATGAAATCTACATTTAGGTTTAGGCACAGATAAAGAGTGAGGGAAATTATTGATAGTGGTTTCAGCCAAATGAGCGTTTCTCGTGAATGTTTGGCGAGCGCTAGTCTTCTTGGTCATTTCAACAATTCTCAAATTTTGAATATGGCCTGGAAGTATTGTATTTTTTTTATCTCTTTCCCATAGCAGAAAGATTAGACAGAAGGTCATGAAAGTGGGATTTGAAAAACCAGCTCTATAGAGGAAGAGCACTCTAGCTGAACAAAAATTGACTAGGCAGCACACTCAAAGTTCTGTGGTAGAGGTGCATCTGGCAATTAGCAATAAACTAACCCTTTATCAAATGCTGAGATGGTAAAGACTGGAAAAATGGACCTCCTAGAACTGCAGAGGACTATACCTCAGATCAACAGAGAACAAACCCATGCCAGCCATAGCATGCCTAAGACTGTGAGTAAGTATGAAATGTTATAGAAGTCTTCACCAAGAAGACGAATGATAGATTTAAATTTTCTCAATATTTCATTAACACTTCTTAGTAAGACCGGAACTATGCAACAACAGATCTGGAGATCGAAAGATTAAAAAAATGATTACTTAATGTTCGTGACTGACTGGCTGACTAATACATGAAGTTGCTATCAGATTTTTAAAGTCAAACCTAAATAGCATTTGAGTTGACAAATCAAAATTTGTTTATGACAAGCCAGTCTTCAGTTGTTATTGCTGTATCACATATTTAGCTGCAATTTATTTTTTTAAATTATTTAATCTAGTCTTCACAACTGCTAATATGAAACATTTTTAAAAATAAAAATCAGCAAAGAGGGGATAATTCATTTAAATTGAAAAATATAATAAGTCATTTATCATAAGTTTCAAAATGTGCAAACAAATAAAAACTAAAAACAAAAATGACTTCAGTGTATTTCGCATAAAGTCATTTTCATTCCCGGGCAATACCAAATGCTTTTGCTTATTTTAAATACGGCAATCAATTTATTTACTTTGCTGTAGTATATTCTTCCTCAAATATAAAGTAAATAAATAATTAAAAAATAGATGCTAACAAATCACATATTAATTCAGTTTTCAAATTTATCTTGTACCTTTTTTTTTTAAATACAAAACCTAAATTTACAATGCATGTTTGCATACATGGTTTTTAGGATGAATTTGACACTTTTCTGGAGAGGAAAGGAAAAACGTTACAGGATGTATTCTCAAAATTCAGAAGACATCTCTCAGAGAATCTTTTGCTGAATACAACTCATTTGAAGAAGTCGTCTTCATTCTCCATCAAAAGTTCCAGGTGGGACCTGAACATGCAAACTTCATTCATAGCATCCTTTGAGAAACACCTGGCATCTTTTGAGTGACACCTGAACATCAGTTTCATCTTTACATCAGCTCATCTTTGGTTTAGTTGGCAGTACAATTGGTGTCTTTCTCAACTGTACTCCACACATAATGGTCTCTTTTTTTTTTTTTTTTTTTTTTACATAGGCATCACCACTTATCAAGGCCTATGGACCACTCGAGGATAAGGGTTAAGAGTGTAAAGTAGTCAATTGGACAATATAGTAATCATTAGTAATGGAAATTCAGTAAATTTGTTAACAAGTGGAACGGCTCATCAAGAACTTGTTTATGTTGGACTTGAAGACAATCAGATTATAGTTGGAAAGCAGAAAAACGGAAGACAGTTCCACAGGCATGCACTTCTAAGAAAGCTTTGTTCATGGAATTTACGTTTCGGTTTAGGCACGGATGAAGAGTGGGGGAAATTATTGGTAGTGTTTTCAGCTAGACGAGTGTTTCTTGTAAAAGTTTGGCAAGGGAGGGGCATAGATTGAAGCTGCTGTAATCAAATAAATTGAGGGTCAGATGTTGAGACTGTTCAAGTTGTGAAAGTTCTCTGACAGCCACTTCTGGATTTTCGAAGGGTTGTGACACAGAGCTGAGTCCTATTGCTAGATATATGGCCTTACTGTAGTGAATTGCTCCACCTAGCACAGTGGACAGCATATATCCATTTGAATTGAGAATTGATTCTTTTTTCAAAGATATGTAACTGGATGGTGTGGCCTTTGCTAGTTTGAAGGAACTTGGTTTTCATGATGAACAAGACTGTAGAAACTGTAAGCTATCCATCTGTTGTTATCCACATTGTGAAACTGGTCCTAAGAAGAACCAGAGTATCTTTGGCTCAACTGGGTGTTTGATCTTGTTGAGGAGTTTCTTTGCTTTTGTCGGGTAGTTAACTTGGGTTTTAGCAGTAAATAGCTATTTTCGAGGAATAGTAAAAATTCTCGTTAAACGTTTTCTTAATAGTTGTCACTTAAAGACTCATTTCTCTCACCAAAGTCCACACTGCTTTATTTGTTGCCCCCTTTTTTGGCAGCTTCTCCAAGAATTTTGTTTTATCAACACAGTCCGAACACCTGCTATGATACTTCCTGTTAGCCACTAATTCCATATCTCTGTATCAATTCTTCAGTTCATATTTCATGGCCTTCAATAAGTATTAAGTTTTCCTAATTTTTTTAATCCGACAAGAATCATGATGCAATAATCCAGTGTTTTCCAACCGTTCATAATCTCCAGTTCTCAAATCTATTAACAGTACACAGAAACAACTATCTGTTGCCTTTACTGCTAAATACTTCAAATGGTTCTGAAATAAAAGAATATAAACATTTTATCAAATTTATCCCAAACACCTAGTGGATGCCTTTACACTTATGAAATATGTGAATATCACAGCATAATAGCATTTTTCAATTACACAACAAATGTAATTTACATAACGGTCTATCTATAAAATAGCCTGCTTGTTACTTTCTTAGTTAGTCCATAAATTATGTTTTTGTAAAAGGCCAAATACAATTTTTGAAGGCCAAACTGCTTAAAAAAATACTGGCAACCCAGTAGTGACCTCTTTGATGTAGCCTCATTTTTAAATATCATTATAATAATTGTTGTAATGGCGTGAGAAAGAAACTCATAGTAATTTCGAAGTGCAGCATTTTTTCACCGAAAAAAAAGAAGTCAACAGAACGTTACGTAAAAAAAAAAAGGAACATTCAAAAGAAACTGGACATAAAAAAACACAGTCTGCCAATAGGTGTTGGATTGAAGAAGTAAATTAAAGATTGTCTCTTATAATGTGATTTTATTATTTGTATTGAACAATGTAGCACAATATTACTTTATGAGTATTTATTAGTACTTATTAATTTATCTCATTTGGATCAGTTCTATATCTAAAATACAATGGAGATAATTTCATAAAAATATGTATAAATTCATATTTGCTGCAGGTTATTGATTTTTCTATACAAAAAACTAATTTTTTTGCGTTATCCAGAAATCAAAGCATATTTGTTGATTAAATATATTTCTCATTTTGTGGAATTTCCACAGGTTCTGCTAGTTATAAATAATATAAAAAAATTTTATCAATCATTTTTATTTTTTACAAAAATGTTTTAATACTGAATTCTTAAAATCCTTGTACATAAGATAGTTGTAACATTACTTTGACAGTGAGGATGTTTTTTAGAGAGGGTAGCATGAAAGTTCAGTGAATATGTGCGACATGTCCCTTAGTTTAGGGATTTAATATGATAGGCTAATTTTAGTCATGTGACTCAAAATAATGTGGTTAGATATTTAATTTGGCATTTAGAAATTAGAGACAGCATACATCATGTCTCTATGGTTCCAAATAAGAAAAGTGTATATCCTCAAACACAGCAAAAACTTTTTATTTCTCTCTTCAAAAAGAATCCAATGGAACAGCCACAAAATATTTTTCATAGAACATCCCATGCAGAACAAGTCTGTCTCAAAACTGATATCAGCATGGTCATCTTCCAAGTCCAATTTAAACAAATACTTATGTGGATGTCCTCTTGAAAAACCAAGTTCTCTTAAGTAATCCTTTGTCCATTCCACCCACTGTTTCCAATTCTCTTATGATGGCAATCAACGTCCAACCAACAATCATTTTAACCATTATCCTTGAGTGACCCCCAACCCTTGATAAGTGGTGAACCATCAGAACCCCCCCCCAAAAAAAATGATTACAACTCGCAGTTAAGAAAAATTAGCTAAGTTTAATAAAGTAAATTAAATGAAAGAGTATTTGTTTTTCCTTTTTCCATTTGTTCACCTTTTTCCAACTAGATTTCATTGCCCTGAACAACATGGAAGAGAATGACCAACATGTGTGAACCTCATTAAGTATCCATGATATTCTGTGAAATAGAACAATAACAGAGTTTCTTTTTTTTAATTGTCATATTTTTTGATAAACATTATATCTTTATCTGATATAATAAAATAGGACCATTTTTCCCCTGCCATTTCCGACATTAAAGGATTATAAATAAACACTTCCTATGAACAATTTTACGTTCACCATTTACAGTTACTATTAATTACATACTTTTTGCCCTTGCTTACCAATTATTAATTTTTTTTCCTGCTTGCTACACTTTCTCAAATACATAAGCTCACTGAGAGAGTAGCTAAGGTTTTTCCCTCCTATGCAAATTACTCTGCCTCCTTTACCCAAACTCACCATTTCATTTTACTTTTTCTGTATGAAGTCGGTTTATCATTTATCTTTCAACATATTACTTTTCCATACACAATACATTATGGTTACAGTTGCGGTTACTGAATGCTCCATTATTCTGAATCATTTATTGGAATACCGGTTTACCCCGAACCTGCCTCTCCACTACACATATTACACTTGCGTATGCTCACTTTCAAGAATAGCAGATTATCCAAAAACGAACACCTATCCTTTTCCCAACATGGCCGCCTTCTCATACTACCAGCATGAACACAAACCATGTTTTGCTATATCTTCATATGAAATTGCCTTCCTTTCTTTTGCTTTCACATTCATTTAATATCTTATGTTATCCTCGCTCAGATTCATAATCTACATATAAGCAAAGATTACATTTGTATGCTTCGAAACAGTCACAGGCTACCTATTCTTTAATGCTATGTGAACACACGATTCTCTCCAGGTGCAAAGTTATTTATTTATTTCTTCTTTTTATCTTTTCCATGCGTTCTTACATTTTCTTATAAGAAAATAAATGAGAAATGTTTATATTTCAAAATATGATATATTTCAGTACTTGTGGGCTATCTATCTTTAAGTGTCTAAGTTTTGTCACAAGTATAGATATATGACTTCTGAACACAAGTTCACACAGCAGCCATCTTGACTGTTGCAGCACGATCTAAGCATAAACCAAAACCGAATTTAGGGTCTTAACCTTAATCCCAACATTAACTTTCACTCCAGTGGTTTTTTTTTGGTTTTTTTTTTACATGGAAGTCACCACTTATCAAGGCCCCAAGGCCACTCGGGGATAAGGGTTATTGCGTATACAGTAATCAATGGGACACTATTGTAGTAATCGTTAGTAATGGAGATCTGATAAAGTGTCTTACTTAAGTGAGCGGTTTATCAGGAACTTGTTTATGTTGGACTTGAAGACATCCAAGTTGTAGTCAGGTGGGAAACAGGCAAACGGAAGAGAGTTCCACAGGCATGCACTTCTAAGAAAGAAGCTTTGTTCATCGAATCTACGTTTTGATTTAGGCACAGATAAAGAGTGGGGAAAATTACTGACAGTGGCTTCAGCTAGACGGGTGTTTTTCGTGAAGGTGTTTGAATTTGTTTGGTTGTTTTAAGGCATATCAACCGTCTTTGGATTGTTTACTGTTTAATTCAGTAATGTTTCAAGTTCTTTATATCTTCAAATATTTATGGATAGTGTTTGATTTGGTTATTTTGCCAAAGAAAACTGTATTTCTTTTAGACTTTGCAGAACATGATTGAGTTTTGCAAAGGGAAAGAAACAAAAACCAATAACATCAATGTCCGGTGCATAAGTGTTGGGATTAATAACGGGTATATGTATAAATAATACTTTAATGAATAGTATATTTTTTCGTAAAAATAGTGATATGATAACAATCATATTATGCAAACTATTCTCATCAGGGATGTTATTCTCACAATGTTTTGGCTGATATAACCAACATTTTTTTCAGGTGCATCGTTTTTGTAAATGTTCAACAGGCGCCAATGCATGTTGTTTGGTTTAATTGTTTCTGCATGGTGGAATTCAATGATACATATGTGCTTCTAACACATGTCCATGACAGGGGTTACTTTCTTTACACCGTCAATATCTGCAACAAAGAGATGAAAACTCAGGTCCTGAATGCATGAATGCATCAAATCCATGTGATTTGTAAACCCCTCTGATCCATTTGGGTGGAATAAAAAAATAGGAGACATTACTTTTGGAACGTCCCTCATATAATCAATAAATATTTATCATTTTACCGCTAGTACTAGCAATGGAAAATTAAGTTTTAAATAAAAACAAACAAACAAGCAATAAAGTCTTGTTTTTTGGTATTGGAAAATAAGCACAAACTTTTCAAATTCTGATACACCTAAAAGTTCTGATTTTCCTGATTCCAGTTAATCGTCCCAACATTACAAATAATGCCAAATTATCCATCCTCATCTCAAAAATTCTAAACAATAACACACAGCTTCGAAAACTAAGAAAATGAAAAAGTTATTAGAGATAAGCCACAAGTATCTATCTTTCTTCTTTGGAAAAACTATTAAAACTTTTATTACAAAATTAATGATCAAGAAACAAAATAATCGTAATAGCTCAGGTAATGAAATAGTATGAATAACAGAAATCTGATAAAACTTCCAAGTGAAGCTGATGACCTTTTTGTTTTAAAATGTCACCGACATATTTTAGACCGGGAAGGGGGCGGGTGGCGGGGAAGGGGGGGTAAGTTGCATAAGCAAAAGTAACAGAGGGCATTAAGTGATTTTACTTCCTTTGTTAATTCTCATAAACTGAAATGAATAATAAAAAAAAATACTCCATTCATTATACTGGTAGGATTCCAGACAATTTTAAGAGAAACCTTATCTATACAACCCAACATAATAAAAATGCACATTGTATCTCTTTATGTATCTATATTTTTATATGAACAAATAGTAAACATTAAGTAAGATTATTCAGTATATAACATCGGAATAAAAAAAATGATGGCAGACTTACTTAACAGAAAACAATGTTGGGAAAAAAATTTAATTGGTCCCCCGGCAAGAGGATGGTGGACCTGTAAATTCACCCTTGTTCGTTCGTCCATCCGCACTTTTCTCAATAACTATGCCTTGGAATGTTTTGAAATTTTGCGCAAACATTAAACATGAGTAAAAAAGTAACAGAACGGATTTTCCAGGCAAACTTAAATTGCCCCCCCCCCCCCAGCAGTGCCTTTCGGGTTAAAATGGTTAAAATTGACACTTTTGTGTTTATTAAAAAAAATTGATACGTTGGAGTTATATAAAACTTTCTGAAAAGTTGTAACTAACTGATTTCTATATAATTTTCTTTGTCTATACTTCACAATAACTCTTGGGTGTGCCCCAGGGGCTCTTTTAGAGCTAATAAAAACACTTTTTTTTTTAACTATTTTACCATATTTGTCCAAAATATTCTGAGCATGTCTACATGCCTACCTAAACCTAAACAACTGAGGTAATAAATCATAAACCACCACAAAAACTATGCAAGTTAAATATTATTCAAAGTACAAATACACAATTAAAGTTTACAGAAGAAAAAAAAACAAAAAATGTGGGATACGTTTTACTTGAAAAAATAAACTAATCTGTTCTTATTCTCTCTAACATTCCTGAATACATATTAATAAATATTGATAAATAATATTGATAAATAAAACATCTGTTTGCCTGTACATTGATTTCTATTTTAGTTACAAAAATGTTAACATAGGAATATTTTTTATATTCAACAAAAGTGAAACTTCATTATTTTTATTATCATTTATTATTAAGATTAAGCACGCTCTTCTTTCTTCATAAAATTGAATACATGATTATCTTTCCTTTTTTATTATCAGTTATTACTAAGATTAAGACTTCCTTTGTTTGCTCATAAAATAAATTTGTATAGGGGATTATCATATATTATAGATAAATGACAAGATTTTTCTAATGACTAAACAAATTTTTCTTTGTTATTGAATAATGTAAATTAATTTAAAACATGTCAATACATCAGTACGCCCTGTATTTAAAAATTCAGGTGATCAGTCATCTCCCTCTCAGTACAGACTAATAAGTCTCCTGTGCGTCATAAGTAAGTTGCTGGAATCTGTTAAATAGAGAAGTAGTTAACCACCTCAGCAAAAATAACCTCTTCAGTGATATTCAATAAGTGCTCGACTGAACTCCAATTGATGGTCCCACCTCGCCAAACTTTCACGAATAACACTTGTCTAGTTGAAACCACTATCAATAATTTCCCCCATTCTTTATCTGTACCTAAACCTAAACGTAGATTCCATGAACAAAGCTGCTTTCTTAGAACTACACGCCTGTGGAACTCTCTTCCATTTGCCTGCTTTCCAACTGACTACAATATGATCATCTTCAAGTCCAATGCAAACAAGTGTTTGATGAGTCATCCCTTAAGTAATCCAATTTACCAAATTTCCACTACTAACAATTATTACGATATTTTTTCACTGACTACCATACACTCATTAACCCTTATCCTCGAGTGGCCTTCGGGCCTTGATAAATGGTGATTCCTTTGTAAAAAAAAAAAAAAAAAAAAATTTTAAATTTAAAAAAAAATGAAAAAAACTCTTCACTTGTCTTATTTTAGTTATAAAAGGCATGTGACGTTAGCTTGTATTTCTTACTTCAGAGAACAATTTACATGATTTTTGAAATATCACATCTTTGTTCTGTGACAGATACATACATCAAGATTTTTTTTTTTTTTTGTATTTTCGCTTTTTTTAATTAAGTTGAAATCTAAATAAGAATCGGATACTTTTCCCCAAAAATCTTTTTGGGATTTGATTGTATATCATAGTTAATGGATCAGAAAGGATAAAAATAAATTATGAAACAAATTAAAATTACTCATCTCATATGGATTTTAGCACTAGAAAAAATAGTAACAAGAAGAAAAAATAGTAACAAGAAGAAAAAATAGTAACAAGAAGAAAAAATAGTAACAAGAAGAAAAAATAGTAACAAGAGAAAATAGTAACAAGAAGAAAAAATAGTAACAAGAAGAAAAAATAGTAACAAGAGAAAATAGTAACAAGAAGAAAAAATAGTAACAAGAGAAAATAGTAACAAGAGAAAATAGTAACAAGAAGAAAAAATAGTAACAAGAAGAAAAAATTCTAAACCGCAAGTCTGATTTTTTGTTACTCTTGTGTTATCTTGTAGCAGCGTTACTTCATGTATCTGTAAGTATGCGTGTGTTGTACTATAGTGGTCAGATGAATAATTATAGCTACAACATAAATTCCCTATTATATTAAGTGCAAAAATATTTATTGAAATAAAGAAAAGCTATGATTTATCCATTTATTTATTGTGGATTATTATCCTCATCTTCTAGCAATTGTTTCACGTTTCGGCCAACTATTCCTCTGGCCTTCGTTAGGTGGCCGAAACGTCATGAAACAACAACTAGAAGATGAGGACAATAGTCCGCAATAAATAAATGGATAAATAATACAAATTACTCATCTCAATAAAAATTCCAATTAATTAAATAATATAAAGAAAAGCTAATATTTTATTTTCAACGCACATGCTCAATGAAACCTTTTTGTGTACATGAAGTCAGTATTTCATGTGTCATGCTGAACAATTTAAAAAAAATATTTTTTACAAGGGAGTCACCATTTATCAAGGCCAGAAGGCCATTTGAGGATATGGCCAATGAATATAAGGGGGTAGTGTAGTTATTATTAATGGTGTAGTTGGATACAATTTGATTATTTAAGGGGGGGAGTCAACAAGAACTTGTTTACATGAGACTTGAAGGCTACGATACTGTAGTCGGCTGGGAAGCAGGCCAATGGTATAGTATTCCACAGGTGAGCAGTTCTAGAAAAGAAGCTGTGTTTGTGAAATCTGCATTTAGATTTAGGCACATGTAGAGAATGGGAGAAACTATTAATAGTGGTTGTAGCTAATCGGATGTTTTTTTTTTGTGAAAGTTTGGCAGGGGGGGGACCATAGATTGGAACTAAGATGAGCACTTGCCATGAAAATAATAATAGAACAAAGAGAGGCTCACAACAATTCTTCTGTGGGAAAGAAGCTGCAGGGAAGAAAAAAGTGTATTACCTACTAGATTTCAAAGCCGGTTTTGAACTCTATCAAGGCAGGATATGGTATGCTGAGCAGCTTCCACCAAAATGTGGTAACAGTACTCCATTTTAGGATGTACTTGGCTCTTATACAGATAGAGGAATGCATCATTAATGAGATACCTACTAGAGCAGTAGAATGATTCAACTATTTTTCCAATGATCTTGGTAACTGATTTGATGCGTGTGTTTCATTTCAGATTAGGAGTGAAGGTCAGTCCCAGAAGCTTTATCAAGTCATGAAGCTTCCCCAAGAAGAGAGCCATTCATTTTAATTAGGGCCTAAAAGGGGTCAGAACGATTATGATGAAAAGAGAGAAGCTTGGCTTTAGCTGCATTAAAAGTAATCAGCCACCTTTTTCTCCATTACACCATGTGCTCAAGAGCAGAAGAGAGAGAATCAGAAAGATCTTGACCATTGCTGGCCTTTTATGTGTTGTCATAGATTGTGGTGCCGTCTGCATAAATGCTAACAAATGACCTAAGAATGTGATTTAGAAAATAATTGATGAAGATCAGGAAGACAGTTGGGCCCAAGATGGAACCCTAAGGAATGCCAACATTGATATTTTGAGCTTTTGACTTCTGCCCATTAACAACTACTCTTATAAACCTATCAGAGAGAAAGGATTTGATAATTGGGAAAACATTTCCAGATATTCCGTAGCTGGTAATCTTGTAAAGTTACTTTATACCATACCCTATCAAAAGCCTTTGATATATCAAGAGCTATTGCTCTAGAAGGAAAACCTTCACTGAGAGATTCACTAATCCTATGTGATATTACAGTTATCACATCAGCTGTAGATCTAACAAAACTGAAACCATATTGCATATCACTGAGTAGGTTATTTTTGCTAAGGTGGTTGACAACTTCTCTATTATAGATTCTAGCAACTTAGGGATGATTTTCCACCAGCTTTGATAGTTTGGATGGTTTATTATCATGCCCGTGATTTTTGCTCCTCTTTAAAAATGGAATGGTATACTGTACTTCATCTTTCACAATAACTGGCATTGTGTCTTTCACATATAGCTTTTCATATAATTATACCCACCATTCCAAAATCTCAACTTTGTAATATAGAATTTTGCTGTGTTTTTCCTTAATTCTAGCTTATATTATTCAGTTTTGCTTTTAATCTTTTTAAAACAGCATAGTACTGTTCGTAAGGAGGTAGTGTACAGATTACATCTGCCTCTTTATCCATTTCAAATATTTTGTCTTTCTTTATGGGCTTCTTCGACTCAGCTTTTGCTATCTTATATTCTTTGGAAGAACATCCTTTCTCTCTTCTTATGCTTATTATCAATAGTGTGCTTAGCATTGTCTAACATCCGGTAAGGAGATAAAGGCTTATTTGCAGAAACTCTTTCTTTCAGTGATACTTTCAAACAGTAAATCTGCATCTTAGACTCGAGAGACAAAAACAGTTTTGAAGCTAGAGTTCTGTTAATGTTGCATCTTGTGGTCTCAGATTGTTTATATGGCAATTGAAAGTTTTATTCTTGTCCACGTGTTTCACACAAGTTTATGGTCAGATATCTATATCTTTTGCTGATCCCACCATGAAAATCTTTCTGTTGGACTACAAACTTTTGGGTTTTTTGGTCCTTCCATCAACAGCTGTCCAGGTGAAGTTTTTTCTTTTGGGACAAGGCATTGGTCATAATACAACCATTTCTGATATAGAACTTTGCAAGAATTTAACCAAGAGAATTTGCATTTCCAATGTTGTGCTTCAATAACATCTAGATAATTGTCAATGAAGATTTTCCAACTGAAGTCTCTTATAAAAAAATATAATTTCGTTTTGGTGTTTTATTTTTTGGATTTGGTCATATTTTATCAATTTCTTCTTCAGGATATGAAGAAGTTGGAAAGTAGCATTGTATGAAAACAATTCTGACAAATTTCTCTTTTGGGATTAAAAGGTCAATTTAATCTGTAAAAGGTTCATAGTGCTGTATCGCATGCACGATTTGTTAACTCAGAATTCCATTTGATCTGGATAGTTTATAGGATGACAAAAAATTTGTCTCTAGGAGCAAATGATTCTATCCTAGATTCTTTAATTTTGGTTTCTGATAGACCAATGATATCCAGTTACTATAATAAATCTTATGTAGTATGATTTCCAAGACACCAAATTTAAGATCGTTTATCCTCCATGGGTTATAGATTCAAATATTAAGTATTTTTCCTCTGGCCGCACATTTCATACTAGTCCAAAGCTGTTGACGAGAACTCCTCCTCTTTGCTGTTACAATAATCTGGAGATTGTTGATGTGCTCTCTTTTCACATTTAGTCTTAACAGCCTACTCTTCCCAGCTGGCTTAAAACAAAGTGGAAGAGAGTGTTTTTGTCTGGACACTATTTTTGGAAAGGCTGCTACACAGCGATAGAGCCCTATGTACCCTTGAGGCACTTTTGCCATTTCTAAAAAGAAAATATGTCGGTAGTTGCAATTCTTACCAACAAGATGCAGCTATTCAATGAACCATTGATCCTGGACTTTTGGAAGCTTCTTTGCCCAACTTCAACAGATCGTTATTCTTTGATGACTTATCCACCTTCCTCTACCAGCTACAATACTGCAATCCTATGATTTTGACATTTTGAAAATCAGAGTTAGTTCTTTCCTAGGCAGACTACCAATCAAGAGCTCTGTCTATCCCAAGGAAACTGGTTTTAAGGTGTAGTTGGTCTTTTGGCTTCATTTATCTCGCTTTAATATCATTCCTTTTTCAATGTCAGACATCAATGTAATCGGTTACTTGTAAAAATATTTCTTTTCTTCTTTCTATCATAAGGAAGTCCTATTTATTAAAGTAAAAAGTTACTGTTTTTGTTTTTTTAAGTGATATGACATTTTTTTTATATATATATTTATTTATATATATTTTATTTATATATATTTTATTTATATATATTTTATTTATATATATTTCTTAATATATTTATTTATATATATTTCTTATATTAATTCCTTTAGTATTTCTAAGTATATTTCTTTTTTATATCATGACAGGAAGTTTGATTTTTGAACTTGCTCTAAGTGCAACAAATGGCTTAACTTTATAAATCTTTATAAATACACAGCTTTTGTTATATACTACAAGTAAGTCTTTGAGCCTATTTTAAAGTTCACATTAGCAAACGAGATGATACAGCATCACATCTCTATGACTCACCATTCAAACTACATAGGCTGAAGTTTCACAAATGAATTTTGGCAGATATTTATTTGAGGCAAAATTTTTATAGACCAGATACTCTTCCTGACGCCAACCAAGGGAGATAATGAGACCAGTATTTTTATTGAGAAACTATTTCTAGGTGATTGAATACCAAGATTATACAGCACTTCAATTGTCATCATTTGTCGTAACAATGGAAGAAAAATAAAATGTGGTCAGAGTTATATGCAAAATATTAAATTTGGCATGTATCTTCATCTTTCTCAATAGAGGGAAGCAGGAGTTATGAGATTACCAAAAATAAAGCCAAGGTCCATTTTTTAGTCTCAATAAATCCATCTGCTGAATCTCAATGCGTCTCTCAGAATCTGTTGCTCATCATAGTTTTATTAGATAATGGAGGGATGTTTGGAGAAGAGAGAGAAGGATGGGAGTCTACAAGTGTAAATCAGAAATCATGCGACTTCCATCCAGAAAAGCTTACTCTCTCAGTTCCTGGATATCAACGAATTACATGAAGTCTCCCTGCTAGCTGGCAAGGAGTGCAGAGACAAAAGTGCCTTAATATGTAAATGATATCTCTCCCTATAATTCATTTCTTCAGTTACCACAATGTCACATTAACTCTAGGGATCGTCCTCTTTAAAATAACAATGTGTTCAAAATATAATTATATGTTTTTCCAATTATATATCACTCTTTGTGTATACCGAACCTTTTTGTTTAGAAGCTCAATATATGTTAAATATAACAGAAGATATATAAAAGAATAACAGTCTAGTTACATTCCCAGATCCAAATATTTATTTTACATGCAAAACAGCGCCTCCAGCTAAAATGTTAAAATTACAGAACATATTTTACAGATCTGTTTCATTATGCAGAAACAAACAGTTATTATTATGCCAATACCATCTCTTTTCAGTGCATACACTCTTCAGAAAAATTAGAAATTCTCTGCTTAAATAGAAAAGATGGCTTCCGGAACAAACACACGATGTTGAGTCTTCTATGAACATTCTTTTTTTCTTGCAGCATTATATTGTCATATATTTTTTCTATTAAGCAAAGAATTAGATTTGTTAATCAAGGTGTGACAGTGATTTGAGTGTGATTCACTTGCAAAATTTTATCAAAATAAATGCCTTCTCCAATTTTTAATTCAACGTCTTCCCACATTTTCTTTTGCAAAAAAAAAAAAAAAAAAAAATCTGACGCCATTCCATTTTTAAGTATACTTTTCAAATAGACATACTAATAAATTTGCCACCTAGCCTTAAATGTAAACGAAAGAGGTAGACAATTTGCATTCAAATCGAGGAAATTTAGTGGAGTTGCTCAAAAATTACACACATTAAATTTGTTAACTGAATTCACTTCTTATTGCAGTTAGTGAGAAGGGAACTTATCACTATACTTTCCCCTGAACAGGTCAATTGAACTTATACCAAGTAGAATACTTAATATTATTATCATTTTTTTTATGGAGAGTAGACAATGAATTGTGGATGCGTTGTCGGTAGCTCCCGTAACTCTTGCTTCTAATCTGTCTCTCAGTCCTCGTTTAGAACGAGTGATTTTTTTGACAAAGGGAGAAGAAAAAGCTGTATTCTTGGTTGGCAGAATTTTTGCATTGGCAGTAGCCTAAGATGTCGAAAATATTTTCTATTTCTATCCTTGTAACCATGTCACTAGTAAAGGCGCTAGAGGTAAACATTTTTCTGGGCTGATGTTATCTGCCTGATAATCAGGAACCCCGAACCTTGGACTAACCACTAAGGAGGCTGTCCTATCTACAGATGCAAGGTACTGGGACTGCTGTATTGCCATTTGGTGAATTGATTCTGGACCATGCAGTAGCTTATGGTGGGATTTCTCAATGCCATATTGGTGGTAATTGTTACTTGTTACGGCTTTACCTTATCATAGTCTAAAAAAAAAAATATATATATATTTCTTCACATTTTCTTCCTTATGTTCCCTCTCTTCCCTGCTCTAACCAAGTCTGTCTACCTATTTAACAAATCCTAAAAATCATGAAAAGTTTCCAGGAAGAATACACGATTAAACCCAGAACTTCAACTTCCCATGTTGACCCCCACCACCATGTCTCCTTCTCTAATATCAGACGTCTATGTTCCAACATTCCAGAGGTTGAAATCCAATCACAGAAAACCAAATCAGACCTATTCTTTCTAAGTGAAACTGGTATTGAACCAACTATTCCCCTAGATGAGTTCGTAATTAAAGGATATTCTAATTTAACATCCAAATCTGACCCTTAAAATCAACATGGGCATGGAATATGTGCCTATATTAGAGATGGCTTTCCATATAGTAGGGACATCTCCAGAGACGACCCAAAATTGACTTATATGTGCTTTTGAATTGCACTTGCTCACACCACTGCATTGATATATGCTCAGTCTGTCAAGTCCATGGCTGAGCAGCGGCTTGGTTCTCACCAGTTTTAGCAACAAATGGGGTCCTGAATAGAAGTGTGTACTCTATTCCAACAATCATCAATGGACCTGAGGTAATCTTGTCAGCATGGGACAAAACCAAACTCTTTGCCAAAAACTTTGCAGCTAATTCTACCCTATATGATCAGGGCCGCCAACCTCCCATATTTCCTCCTGTGTCTGAAAAAACGCTATGCGACATACAAATATCTGTGTGTGATGTTGCCAAGCTAATCAAAGTCTTAACTCCAGTGAAGCAACTGGCCCTGATGGCATTCCTATTATAGTGCTCAAAAGCTTCAACAAGAACTAGCTTACAAAGGAGAAATGCTTCCCAACACCTTGGAAAATCTCATCAGTATGTCCCATATTTAAAAATTCAGGTGATCACTCATCTCCCTCTCAACACAGACCAATCAGTCTCCGGTGTGTCATGAGTAAGTTGCTAGAATCTGTGTTAAATAGAGAAGTAGTCAACTACCTCAGCAAAAATAACCTCCTCAGTGACATGCAACATGGTTTCCATTCTGCTAGATCTACAGCAGATGTGCTAACAGTAATATCTCATAGGATTAGCAAACCTCTCGATGGAGGCTTCCATTCTAGGACAATTGCCTTTGAGATATCAAAGGCCTTTGATAGGGTATGGCATAAAGGTCTACTCCACAAAATCTCCAGTTATGGTATAGCTGGAAATGTCTTTACAATTATTAAATCATTCCTCTCTGATAGGTTCATAAGAGTGGTGGTTTTTGGGCAGAAATCAGAAGTTCACAGTATTAATGCTGGAGTTCCTCGGGAGTCCATCCTGGGCCCAACTCTCTTCCTGATCTACATCAATGATCTTCCAAATCACATCCTATGATCATTTGTAAAAATTTATGCTGACGACTACCATCTATGACAACATTTCAAAGGCCATAAATGCCTAAGTTCTCTCTGATTCTCTCTCCTATGATCTTGATCACATGGAACAATGGGGAAAGAGGTGGCTGGTTAATTTTAAGGCATCTAAGACCAAGCTTCTATCTTTCCATCATCAACGCTCTGATTCCTGTCTGGCATGAATCGAAATGAATGGCTCTTGTCTTGGGGAGGCTCCATCTTTTGACAAACTCCTTGATCTGACCTTTATTCATGATCTGAGATGAAACACATACATCAAATCCGTTGCCATGGCTGCTGGGAAAAATGGTGAGATCGTTCTACTGTTCTATCAAATATCTCACTGCTGATGCAATTCTCTACCTATATAAGAGCAAAGTACGTCCATCTAAAGGCAGTTTATCTGGCCTTGTAAAGAGTTCAAAATAGAGGAGGATACCCTTTTCTCTTCCCTGCAACTCTTTGCCACAGAAAAGACGTTGCGAATCTGTCTGCTCTATCATTATTTTCATGGTAAGTGCCCGTTTGAGCTCCGATCTATGGTCCCCCTCTGTTCTTAATTTCATGAAAAACACTTGTCTAGCTGAAACCATTATCAACAATTTCCCCCACACTTTATCGGTACCTGAACCTAAATGTAGATTCCATGAACAAAGTTTTGTTCTTAGAACTGCATGCCTGTGGAACTGTTCTGTTTTCTTGCTTTCCAACTGACTACAATATGGTTGTCTTCAAGTCCAACATGAACAAATTCTTGATGAGCCATCCCCTTAAGTCATCCAATTTACCAAATTTCTACTATTAAAGATGACTACGACATGTATACTCATGACCCTTATCCTTTAGCCTCTGGGCCTTGAGAAGTGGTGACTCCTTTGAAAAAAAACAAAAAAACAATGGATTGGTTGGTTGTTTTTGTTTTACGTCATATCAACCCTTTTCAGGTTATTTAATACTGAATCCAAAAATTTTGAAGAAAATTTTTTTAATAGAATATATTTGTTGTTTTCAAGTCGGTTTCTATTTAACCCATAGTTGGGACCCTAACAGGTATTACCACTTTGGGTCAAGTGGACCTGGGAGCAATGGCAATTAAAGGGTGGCTCCACATTTCCCAAAGCCCGCAAGCTGGGGTCTCACCACTGGATATAGTTTAAGGTCATATCCAAGACCAAAAACAATGGAAGTCAGTGTGTTTAGGTCAATTTTGGGGTAACGAAGAGTTTTGCGACAGTTGCGGGATGGTTTACAGACAATCTTGGGTTTGCAATAATTGAGATTTTCCAGTTAAAGTTGAACACAGCTTGTGACTTGAACCAGATCAAGAGAGCTTTAGGAGATTGAGATGAGCTAACATCAACTGACAAACATGGCCTAGACAGAACGTAGATGTGTACCTTAGCATGTATAGGATTGATGGTGTCACACACGCACCCAGAGTACAACATATTTGCAGAATGTATTGGAGTTTGTGTTTTGTTTCATTTTTTTTATATACTTGTGAACCCATGCACGTTCCCCTTGGCAGCCACCAATGTGAGAAAGACAACCTGGCCAGAAGTGAAGATGAAAGAAAAGACAATGGAAACAATGATGGGGTCGGTGATGTTGTCAGGTGTGATCATATCACATAAGCATCACTGTTTGCTGCTTGTGAGAAATTAAAAAAGAGAAGCAACAACTTACCTGGAGATTCATCTTGTGGGGCAGATTCAGTATATATATCTCCACTCATCATTGCAGAGGGCCTGCCAACTGTAGCTATCATGGCCGGCGACATTGGGCTATTCACTGTAGTGAATGCAGGATTATCATAGTACCCTGGAGAATCAACTGCTTCATTGTAGCTAGGTGGAGCTGTGGCTGGAGTTGACATCTTCTAACCTAGGAAATAAAAAAATACAATATATATATATATATATATATATATCTACAGGCAGCCATCTTTTTTATGTGTTGTTAAAGCTGCTTTAAACAACATAAAATTTTGAAATAAAAATTATAGCAGTTTCAGCACATTAACAGTAAACAGGTCGGTAAATAAACTCTACAGCATTTTTTGCAAGTCATTTGTTGCTGATTTTTTTGTTTTTTCAGAGGCCTGGATTTTATATTTGTAACCATGTGATTGAATTAACCAATTGTTGACTAGCTAATTGTCACATGATCTGTAACTCAATGAAATAGGAAAAACCAATCTTCACACATCCTTTATATAAATTAGAGTGGTTTCTTTTTTTCCCCCCTATTTCTTTTACTTTAATATCTTCAACAATATATACATTGAATAAAATTTTATTTTCATTATCTCTAAAAATGTTGATAGATAGATATTGGCAAAGTATAAACAATGATACTAAATTTATTTTTGTAGAATTACCCACTGATTTATGGCCACTCAAGGTTGTTGGAAATTTAGAAAATTTGCTTTTTTGAATACTATGGATCCAGAAGCCAATTTTTACAATATTTAACTAAAAATGCAAGCCTCAAACAAAAAAAATGAAAAAAAGATCTAATAGATAATATGCTAGAAGTATTTTAAATAAAATATTAACTACAATTATGTTCATTTAAACATGGCAGTACATACTTAATTAGTACAAATTATTGATTACAGTTACCTCCCCCTGATTCTTGTGAACTTTCCAACATCAAAAAATGATAAAACTATAAACTACTAAACTCAATAATTTTTATTTGTACTTGTAATTATTTTCCTACTAGATCAGTTTTCATACTTTTGAGGATTTTTCCTAATTTCGATGGGACTCATAAGTATATAATAATGTTTTTATCTGAAATGCATTGGTTCAAACAATCACCAATCTACACAAGTACAGAAAATCCCTATAAATGTAACGTGATGTGGAGGTAAATGAAAATTAATCATCCATAGTTCCAAGTCATCTTCCTGCCACCAATGACACCACTTAAAATCACTTTTTAATTTTCACTGTTAATACTTTCTATTCCCCTCGATTTCTGATAAGCAATTTCTCTTACTTGAATGTTATTTGATCTACTTCCATCGATATAATGGTTAGAATGCTCATTAATGGACTGGGAAATGAGGTTAAATACTCGGTCAAGTTATACCAAAGACTTAAAAAAAAAAAAAGAAAAAGATGGTACTCGATACAGTCTTGCTAAACATTCAGCATTATAAAAGTAAGGATCAAGGGTTGCTCAAGCCTATAGTTGATTCATTTTGATTTATTGATAACAGTTTCCCAGTGGCTAAATCGATAAAACACTAGCCTGCTAAAAAGCGATTTCAAATTCAATTTCCGTCTGAGGACGCAAGATTTTTTTTTTTTTTTTTTTACATTTATTCATGACATTATGTTTTTTTTACTATGTATGTCATTATATGTAGAAATTGACATTTTTGTTGTTGTTTTACAGAGTCAAAAATACAGTAACCTAAAAATAGTTTGAGTTGACACCCATTATTTGTTTCCTTGGGTGGAGATGTGAACCATGCATTGTGTAATGACTTGATCCACTGTTGATTAAAAATAAATGGAGAAAGATTGTTAATCCGGTTGTTGGCTCACCAGTTTACAGTAGCTTAAACAATAATGACTGCAGTTTGTTGACCATCAATCAAATTATCCAATAAAGACTACAGAATAAAATTCATACACTATTTATTCTACATATTTCCTGACATGCATATTTTAATGAATTTATTTCAGTTATAGAAAACCCTACAAATATAATCTTATGTTTATGCAGTACTCCTGAACACTACCATCTCGGTTTAGTAATACTAAAACAGTTATGGCATTCACATATACATATACTCATAATGTTCTATTATAATCATTATTACTTTCTTTTAATATTGCTTTTCTCTGTGTTCCTTTTGCTGCTAGCTTAACATTCACTGTTTCTGTGATATTCAAGAAAGATGAGAAAAATTATAGGTTATCTGTGCTATTCACGAATATAAAAGCGATTTTTATAAATTAATGCTTGAAAGGATTATTACTAGACTGGGCTAGTGTTCAGGAGAGATGAAGATAATTATAGGCTATTTTGGTCATCCATAAGTATAAAAGTCTGATTTTTATAGATAAACTAGTGAGGGGTACCCGGCGTTGCCCGGGTGTTTGTAGGTGTGTGTGGTGTTAAATAAAAAAGAAACCGGGGGGAGGGGGGAGGATCGAAGCCGTAGCTCTGGGGCGAAGTTTGAAAATAAAATCGGCCAGCCAGAATGAAGCATTGTTATAAGCGAATAAGTGAAAGATGTTTGAAAGTCGTTGAGCGTTACGACGACGACGCTGACGATGTAAGCATTGTTATAAGCGAAGTAAGAAAAGAAAACGTTTTAATTAAGCGGAGGGGGGGGTAATCAAAACATCGAAAAAAAACACAAAATAACTAACGTAAGGCAAACGAACGATGAAAACAGAACAAACAAACACGTGAAAAATGGCTTAAATAAGCCTGTTTCGATATTAAAATTAAAAAAATCGGTTGGTACCCGGGTGTTTTGGGGTATCGCTAAGAATAAGGGAAGTAAAAAAAAAAAACAGAAAAACGAACGTTACGTGAAAAATGGCTTAAATAATACATATTTAAATTTTAAAAAATCGAAAAAAAAAAAGAACATCTCACACCACGATTCGAACCCAGAATGTTTAGATAATGAAGCAAGGCCTTAACTACCTGAGCTAAAGCGAAAGTAAATCAGGTCATGACGTCATTTGACGCATGCGTTGTTGACCTCCCTCCCTGTCGAAAATTGTCGATTTCGGGGTGAAAAATTTGACGTTTCTCTCTCTCTCTCTCTCTCTCTTTCTCTCTCTCTCTCTCTCTGTTTGCGTCTCTCTCTCTCTGTTTGCATCTCTCTCTCTCATACTTCGTCTTCCTTACTCTAAAGAGTGTTACTAAAAAAGAAAATGGCGTCTGGGTTTGTTTTTTGTAAAAACTTTGATCGTTAATATTTTTTGTAAGCGTATTTTTTTTTTTTTACTTCACATTTTTGGCTTGTAATTTTTCATTTAACTATCGTATCTAACTATTTTTAACGTGCTAATAACTTTGATAATGTTGTCATAGCATAGAAGTTCATAGTTTAGCTTGTGTGAGGGTTAAATTTTTTTTACCGATAACAACGCTTTTTAAATTCAGACTGCCATTACAGCTTGCTGACGTCAAGATCACGTGACATGACTCAGCGGGTTTTAAATACAAGTTGACCCAAAATAAACGGCCCCGTGTATACTTTATGTAGAAGAGTTGGCGCCCGTATTTTTGGGGGCAGTTATAAATTGATTTAAAAATATGTAATGTTTAACATTAAAATGTCACTTTTTTGGGGCCCACCCCCCTGCAGAAAATCGATCAGTTGACGCACTTCTGATGGTCCTTTTGGGCCAATTTTTCGATATTTGTCGTCCGGAGGATGGGGCTTTCATATGAGACCAAGTTTGTGAATTTTTGTTCTGTCGGTCAAAAGCTTTAGCAGACACAGAAACATACATCATACACACATACATTTTCGCTTTTATATATATAGATGCTTGTTGGGCCCAAATATTCAAAGCATGTTTAACTAAAACTAAATGAGTATTCCTTCAACTAACAATCCTGCAGTTAAACTTTATCCTCTTAGTGTTTCTCTTGATATATGATGACTAAGTAAAAAAAAAGTCACTCAAATACTATATTCATTTAATATTGAACTCAGAAATAAATAAATAATCAGTGTTTACTGAAAGTCAAAGAATAAGCTTTTATTTAAGACTAGCAGGGGTAAAGGGGAGGCCATAAAATATGTTTAACTATATTTTAATTCATGCAGATTTTGTATTTATTATTAGAGAGTCGATTCTCTATTGAATATTATATATATATATATATATATATATATATATATATACACACACACACTTGACTACCCGTAACCCGTTGGGTCAGTATGTTATAATAGCTATGGAATTCATGTATGAGTGTGACACTTGTGACGTAAAGAAAATAGGGTTTTTTTGACATAACAGAAACATTTTTATGAAAGTATATTAAAATGAAAAAAGAATATAGATAGATTTCTGAGTCGTTCTGTTTATTATAATTGATTATTTTAAAAAAAAAAAATTTACAGTTACTGAATTATAAGTGGTTGGCCATATTTATAGGTAAATGTGCACTGAACAGATACCATAATACTTATTATAGTTAAATTCAAATTTTGATATATTTGCTTTTTTTTTTTTTTTTTTACATTGTTCATTTCTGTATTACGTTTAAGTTATTTTAAACCCCACTCTTCCCATGTTAAATAATAATTTTGAAATAATAACGTTAATACTTTAGTGCGCAGATCATGCGCGCATGTGCAACCAGATGTCGTAAACTGGAAAATGGGTTACGTACATCGATACAAGATCATTTGAGTTTTATAATTATATAGATATATATGTTTTTATTATTTCAACCTACGGATGTATTTACTTAAATCATTACAAGTTGTTTCTATAGACGGTTTATAGATGATTTAAGTAATGATTTAAATGAATACACCCTGAGGTTGAAATAATTTGCAAATGCTGCTTGAGTGTCAGTCTCTTCATGATAAATTGCCGAACCAAGCTGAACTGAAAGTAACTGATAGGTGCCAAATTCACAATTAAAGAAAATACAGTTGTCAATTTAATTTTTTTTTTTAAATCCTGTACATATGTATAGCTATATACAAGGAAAAAACTACCTGCTATCCGACAACTAGTAATCTAGCTCTAAGTATACCTTTAATATTAATCTATTGTAATTTCAAAAACAAAGTTTTTATTTAAATTATCTCCCTTGAAAATTAATGAAAATATTTGAAGAACGACTTTGGTAATTTATTAATTTTTTATTAAATCACTTTTAATTACTAATATAGATAAAACTATTGCATATAAGAAAATAGGGCAATAAAGTTACAAATGAATACCAAACATTTCTAAACTTTTAAAAAAAATTTATGCAAATTAGACATACAAATAGTTGTGTTTGGATCTTTGCTTTTTACTATATATATTTCCAAAGACTATGTTGTATTGTTGAACAGCAAGCTGTTTTTATGGTAATATAGATGTGATAAAAAAACAAAACTTTTGCATCTATTATATACTAGCAGAACCCATGTACCGGTGTTGTCTGGTGAAAGTATGTCATAAAACCAGAGCAGATTCAGTAAGTTCCCCCACCCAATTAACTACATATGAAAAAGTAATCTTACAGGTGTGAATGTGCTTTGATAAATGAATAAGCCTACTTTTTTGGTTGAATGAGTGACGCTATTTTGTTTTCTATTTAACCATCTGGAAATGACCACAAACTCAATCTCTTATTTTGAGAAACGCAAGTGAACAACAAATGGGAGCGGTCAAACTGTCTGAGAAATAGTTAAAAAAGACTCATGGGTAAAACTTGTTACAAATATTAAGAACTTCTCGGTTATGATAGAGAGAGTGGGGGGGGGGGAGAAAATAATTAGGGAGAAAAATGTGCTACCAACCTTAATATAGACCTGGTCTGGATTGTGATGCTCCTAGGAAGTAATATATGATTTTATTATAACGGATGAATGCGACTGCAAATATATGAAAAATCTACATACGATAATAGCCAACAGTCTGATCATAATGAATTTATATGTGGCGTCTGTATTTGCCAAGCTATAATGTTTGTTTTTTTTCTTTAGGGGAATAATTAATCCTATTTTATTAATATTGAAGATAGATAGATAGATAGATAGATAGATAAGAAAATAGACAGAGAAGAGAAGATGTTCATATACATCCCATCATGCAAAAATTGATGAGTAACCTCCCCCTCAACTGCCCACATTGAAAACATTTCAAGAAAGGCAAAAAAGCAAATAGCAAGTAAGACAACCACCTCAGATTTAAAAACTAAACTGTTGTAATTATTTAGTTCAAACAACAGGTGAAGTAACAAGAGAAAAAAATGGTGGCTACTTTAAAGTATTGCATAAAACATGGGAATATGAAAGTTTTAATTTCATAAAAATTACTTGCCAGTGATAAATTTGATTCTGATATTCAATCACACCGTACCCAAATACTTCTAGAAATCAAAAAAAAAAAGAACTCAAAAATAAGTCTTTCATGCTATGATAAAAATTTAACAATGTTACTTTTTTGTCATTTTTAGGTCATCTATAATATAAATCTCACCTGTGTGTTTAAATGTATGTATGTATGTATACCAAAAACTTTCGACAAGATTGGTATCATTTTGAAGCTCGACTCCTCACACGACAAATATCAAAAAATTGGTTAAAAACATTAATTCCTTCACCCTCAACTGAGCACTTTTCTACAAGGAGGGGGGGGGTCACTTTTTTCGCTGATATTTTCAAAAGTCATCCTCTCTTTTCGATTGACTAACCTTAACCTTTGCCACTTCCGGTTTGGTGATGGATACAACGGCAAAGACATCACGTTTTTTTTACGTTCTTTTCCTCCTTCAAGGTACGGGTTTGAGCCTGCCTGCCTACTACCACTTTTTTTTTGTGTTCAACACACACCTCCAAACACCTGGGCAACACCGAGCACCCAGGCTAGTCAGAAATAAAAATTTGTATACAAAATATTAAATTACTGGCATAATTCTATGATTTTTTTATATGAATATTTTAGTACTAATTCCTTCCCTACTACCTGTTCCCCCCCTCATCGTACCAACATGTAGAAATTACAATGTAATATAAACAAACATCTTGTTACTCACCCAGTACCCTATCATAGTAGTCACTTCTGCTTTAGTAGCAATATGCCTAGTTTGGGGTGAACAACAGTAAAAAAAATAATAATAATAAGTGTGAACACTGATGAAGCATGTTTTTAAGGAGGATGTTGTAGTTCGCTAGAAGCATTGTGTGCGTAGTATGAAAGGAGTTGTGTTTGAAGGCTATTACAATGCACCTTGTGGAAAATGTCATTGACACGAGTCAATGTAGAAAAGATGTTGGAAACGATAAGGAATTTCAATAATTTTCACTCATATTTAATTACCAACATAATGTGTCGTACAGGATGATAGATGTTCATATCCCAAAATTTTTTTGAATAAAATCTCTTCGTCAAAAGTGAAAAAGGAATGTGTTTTTATCAGTGTGTACATATATTAAAACTATGATAATCTTTGATTTTTGACATGTACACACACACATGCAAATAAATATTAATTATTTTAAACCTAAAGACAGATGTCTTTTGAACTTACATTCTTATCAATATAAGAAATGATAACGTCAGTTAGGGGATTCAAATCCAGTCACCAGTCATCCTTGACTCCATAGGCTAGTATTCAATTTCCAAGCTACCAGTAATTAGCACAAGTAAAGAAGCATATCAATAAAGAGGCGAATAGAGAGAGGAGCAATAGCAGCAGGAGCAAAAGAACGAGAGTAAGAAGATGACATAACTGAAAGAAAATTATACATAATTTCTTTTTAGTTATCATGATTAGTGTTCGTACATTGTATACTAGTGTATATATTACATAGTTAAACTAATATATGCTTTATTTAACTATGTAATGTAGTGTATATATTACATAGTTAAACTTATATATATATATATATATATATATATATATATATATATATAAGCATTTTTTGAAAATAATTTCTGACGAGGACGCTTCACAGAACATCTGAAACGCGCGTAAAAACGATTTCAATGACTTAAAAACATTATTACAATGATCCAAACATAATTCTCAATGTAAATCCAAGACATGGAATGATAAAATAATGTTAAAAAACACACATTGTTGGTGACTACTCCCTTATTTAAATATACATCTTTCTTTCGTTGGACACTTGATTTAACCATTTAAATATATGTAATGTATACACTAGTGTACGCTGATCCAATGGGTCACAGGTTGTCTATTAAGATTTTAACTTGTCAAACTGTAACAAAAAATTTTAAATATTTTGATATTAATGAAGTATGTTATGTATTAAGCTACTTTTTCTTCTTTATGCTAAATTCTGTACGAGTCTTATTTTCCACTTTGTAATATTTGTTGTTTATATTCATCCCTGCACACTAAGTAAATTGCTCATTTAGTAATAAGCCCCTGCAAACAATATGAAAAGAAAAAAAAAGCTGCTTCATGTATGAAACATACTACACACTGTCGGAAATAAATTTCAAATATTAAAAATATTTAAAAAGGAGTGTTTTCTTCAAAATTGTTTGTTTATAAAACAAATAAAATGTAAATGACCTTTTATATTATGTATTTTCAGATAAATAAAGTTCCTGTCATACTAAAAAAAAAAAACCCACTTTTGATTTTATTTTTATTTTTCTTTTAATGGCCTGAATTAAACTTTAATATGCAGAAGCCAAGTATTTGCTCTTATAAGTTTTAAAACGAAACCTTTCTTTCCGTCAGTTTGCTTCAATCCGGTCTTCCCTCAAAAATAATATCGTTAACGGATGATTATCAAGTTACGGATAATATTAAGATAACTATACATGGTTATATTTAATATCAAACTTTTTTGTAATACAAACGCATCAAAATAAATTGCTTTTGAACTAATTATCCCCAACTACATTTCCTTTAAAGTTTTTAATTCACATTTACTGTTATGACCTGTGTGTGTGTGTGTGTGTGTGTGTATATATATATATATATATATATATATATATGTGTGTGTGTATATATATATATATATATATATATATATATATATATATTTCAGCTTGTGATCAATATATATTGATAACTATTCCAGCTGTCAAATACGCTTATAGAAACGATGTTTACAACATTTCTCTTTCTTTTTTTTTTTTTTTTTTTTTTTTTTTAGAAATAAAAGATTAACTTGTTTCGCCTACTTGACGTTAAACAAAGCCCATCAAAATAACATTTTGTCTGTTTTGTTTTTTTAGTAAAAAAAAAACAAAAAAAAACAGAAAATGAAATGTAATAAACAAAATCATTAGAAAACGAAATAACTCATAACAAAAAGTGTATTTCCATAAGTTCCTATTTACTTGTATCTTATTTATTTTGTTTCCTGTGTCTAACTCTGTCCTTGTGAGAAGAGTTAGACACAAGGTCGGTTTTTAATATAGGGAAAATCTAACTTCCCAAAAAGGACATTTCTTTTTTAGAAGGTAGTCAACATTTATCAAGATTTGGAGGCTACTCGAGGATAAGAGTTAATGAGTGTCAATTGGTCAGTGAGAACACTAATGATTGGCAGTGGTAAAATTTGATCATATATATATATATATATATATATATATATATATACATACACACACACACACACTCCCACACAAAAGTTTTGGATACATTACATTTTTCTTCATAATTCTAATTAGGATTCAAGATTTTACCTAAAACTTGGTCAGTATATTCCTATTACTATTCTAACTTATATTTGAGGTAGTAATTACAAAATGAAAGTTTAGAAAGTTTATATTTAAGGAAAAATATACATTAACAAACGCAAAAGTATTGGATACACTTAAAAAAAAACCTTTTCTAAAATAATTTTAGGTGAATTTTGCTTTGCATGTTGCAATAATGCAAGCGAGTTATCACTGACCAATCAGAGAGCTTTATATCAAAATAATTTTTATAAAATTCTTCCGATTTGTGTTCACCTGCTTCAAAGTCAACTAGTTCATTTAGAAAAATGCTTAAAACTAAAGAGCTGTCATTAGATATTTGTCAAAAAATCATTGATAAGCAAAAAGACGGAAAGGGGTATCAAGGGCACTTAATCTACCACTTAGTACAGTTGGGAACGTTATTAGAAAGTTTAAAAACCCTGGTGAAGCTTTGCAAATCTTCCAAGATGTGGTCGACCAAGGAAATGAATTAAACAACAAAAAAAAGATGCTAAACTTCTGACTGACAAACAATATGGATTTAGACAAGCCCGTTTCACAGCTGACATCCTCACTGTAATCTCTGAACGTATATACCATTCACTGGACAAAGCGGGGGAGGGCAGAGTGGTAGCTCTAGATATATCTAAGGCTTTTGACAGGGTATGGCACAAGGGTTTCCTCAGGAAAATTAAATCATACGGTATCACTGGTAGAATACTTAGCATAATTAAATCCTTCTTAGATAAGAGAAAAATCCAGGTTGTCCTCAACGGTCGAACATCTAAACACTGTGATATAAATGCGGGAGTGCCTCGGGGGTTTATTCTTGGACCTATATTGTTCCTGATATTTATTAATGACCTCCCCGACAAAACTGCCTCTGAGATGGGTATATATGCTGATAACACTACACTCTATAACAGGCATGACAGGAAAACAAATGAACACATATCTAAAGAAATGGCAAAAACACTAGAGGATGACCTCCAATCTGTAGTGGAATGGGGACATAAAATGGATGGTCACATTCAATGCTGCCAAGACTAAACTGGTTTCCTTCAATAATTACAAGAAACCTTCTCTGCCACCAATAGCAATGGTCAGTGACTCCCTGTCTGAGAGTACATCGTTCAAACTGCTTAGCCTAACAGGAAACATGAGCTGGAACAATTATATTGAAAACATTGCCAGGGCCACTACGAAAAAGGTAGGCTCTCTCTACCGTGTTAGAAAACTACTGACACCTGAAAGTATCTTGTACCTCTATAAGGCCACCATTCGCCCATGTATGGAGTATTGTTGTCACATTTGGGCTGGTGCATCTGCTACTAGTCTCTTGCTCCTAGACAAAGTTCAAAAGAGTCGCCAATCTGATAGGCCCTGAACTGGCATCTAAGCTTCAGCCTCTGTCCCATCGACGAAACGTTGCATCCCTCTGCTTGTTCTACAAGTATTTTAATGGTGAATGCTCTGACGAACTGCAGACACTTGTGCCCCCACGACGTAGACACCCTCGACAAACCCGACAGGCAGCTAAATCCCACCCCCACACACAGCAGAGATCCCTAGATGTAAAAGATCATTCTACTCCAGTAGTTTCTTCCCCAGAACCGCTAGACTCTGGAATTCAGGTTCCTGCTTCCCTAACTGTACTGATATGCAGAAGTTCAAGTGCAACGTGAACCGACATCTTGCTGCCCAAATCCCTACATAGTGCCCCAGTAGTTGCTGCCCCTGATAGTAGCCCCCTACACCAAAGTGGTAATGTGCCTTGTTTGGGGTGAAAATGTAATAAAAAAAAAGAAAAAAAAATTTTTTAAATCAAGGTGAGTGAGCAGAAAGGTACAAAGAAACCCTTTTGTTACTCCTGGTGAAATTCAAACCGACCTGGCTGGGATTGATGTGAGCAAGGATACAATCAGTAGAGTTCTAAATCGTACAGGTTTTGTTTCAAGATCTTCAAGAACAGTTCCATTGTTGAAGTGTCAACATGTCACATCACGTTTGAATTATGTTAAAACATATGGGGAGAAACCACAAGAATTTTGTATGTACAGGGATATTCTGGAGAAAAACCTCCAGAAATATGCTGATTTTTTGGGGACATAATAGCAATTTTGTGTTTCAGGATGACAATGATCTCAAACATACTGCCAAACTAACCAAAGAATGACTTAAAAATAACGAAATTGATGTTCTTATTTGGCCCAGTAAGTCTCCAAACCTCAACCCAATTGGAAATTTGTGGAAAATATTGAAGATGTTCACAAGAAGAAGCCACAAAATATTCAACAACTAGAAGAGTTCTGCGTGAAGAATAGTGCAAAATATTTGCAAATCTTTGCAAAAAATGTGTGCTACTATAAAAAGTGACTAAAAGCTGTTGAACACAATAAAGGCTATGCAACCAAATATTAAATCAATGTATCCAATACTTTTGCATTTGTTAATTTATATTTTTCCTTAAATATAAGCTTTTTAAACTTTGATTTTGTAATTACTACCCTAAATATAAGTTTGGATTGTAATAGGAATACTGACCAAATTTTAGGTAAAATCTTGAACCCTAATTAGAATTATGAAGAAAAATGTAATGTACCCAATACTTTTGCATGGCACTGTATGTGTATATATATATATATATATATATATATATATATATATATATATATATATATATATATATATATATATATATATATATACTAGCAATCGGTGCCCGGCGTTGCCCAGGTGTTTTGAAGTGTATGCTGAGGAAAAAAAACGGTAAATTTTTTAAAACTTTGACCCCTATTATGACCTCTTAACATTTATTGTTTAGGGATCAAGTAAAGTCAATAAGTTAGATCCATGTCCATCATCGTGTGTGTGTGTGTGTGTGTGTGTGTGTGTGTATATATATATATATTCAGAATGTGAGAGATTATATAATTATTTCCACAGCTAAACAACGTCGCAGCCAACAAGAGCCATGGTAGCCAACGAACCGGAATATATATATAATTATTTACTATAATTTTTTTAATTAATTTTATTAAATACCTACAGACACTAGTGCTTTATCCTTTCAGGAATCATCAATGCATATATATATATATATATATATATATATATGCATAATCATGTTGACACACCAGTTCTCATCAGATCACAAAAATTAAGCAATGTTGAGCCTGGCTAGTATCAGATGGGTGACTATTTGAGAATTCTAGGTGCTGTATGTGCTTGACGTTTATATTGGCATTGTTTCCAGTCGTCCTAAACCTCCAGTTGCCACACAGTGGGTATCCATAGTCTGTCAAGACTGAAGGAAGCTACCATATATATTAGACATTGTGGAATGGCGTTATAATAGACATGACGTTACGTTTGACAATCGGGTTCAACAAACGTATTGAAACATTCAAGAGGTATCTCAGAGCTCGTTTCTACAAGTGGCTATCATCCATGTCTTATATGAATTGTGAAATATCAGATCAACGACCCCTAATCTTTTGACTAAGAGTCTGGAAAATGAAACGGTCAGTTAATGACCTGTATTCGTCATTGTTTTCTAGTTTAGGTGAACTAAACTGTGGTAGCAGGATTGATAGATTTTGCAATTCTTGATATGAAAGGATCAGAGCAAGTGAAACTGTGCAAAACTTTAAAAGGCAAATTAGCAACAGAAAGTCAGAAGATGTGATTGGTTGTGAAATTGTTCATAACCAAATTCATTAAAAAAGTTCTTGGAGTTCAAGATTTCGTAATAAATCACCACCTTAATACATCTCTGCAAAAAGGTTATATGACATCCCTTTTGCAAATTAAAAACAATTTTCAAAGCCTTTTTTAATTTGTGTAGTTTTACACATAACATTGAAATGCCAACAAATTTCTCTAGCTATAAAGACCTAACTTTAAGCTTTCAGTGTTTCTAAATCAAGTCCATTTGGATGACCTTGGTGATTTATATTTTATGTTAAAGTTCACTTTTGAAATAGGAAACCTGAATCCTCTAAGTGCTGCAGTAGAGTGGTTGCAGGCACAGACTGTGGGCTCAACATACTGGGTTGGAGTCCTGTTAGGGTTAATGTATCACTTTGACTAATAACCTTGGGAAAGGTATGAATCTATGTATTCTCCTTCTAGCTAAAATAAACTAGACTCAAGCCTTGGTTGTGCAACTAGTTTAGGAGAAGGAAAACTCTGAAATAGCATTAGTTTTTCTTTCTCCTAGCATTGTTTACAATTATTCTAGACATGACCTAGTCACTGGCGTCAATCAATAGTGGTTCAAGAAAGGTGCCGTTAGCGATTATGTAATCCTTGCTTCACTGTAGACTTTCTGTGCTGGCATTCCTACAAAGGCATTCATTGTCTTGAGACAAATGGGAGGTGTGTGTTAGTAACACCACGGCCACCGAGAGTAAGAAGAAGGCCTGTTAACTGAAAAATGTCTGCAGGCAATGTAGGTAAGGTTTGTCAGACGGTCAGTACTATATGAGGGCCATTTGAAAAAGAGCAATAAAACATTTTTCAAAAAAAAAAGGAACACAGTTCGATTAATACTTAAACTGAACTTTATTCATAAATATTATCTATGTAAAATTAAGTAATTTTAAAGCAATATACAATTTAATACTGATAAAACTGAATTATGAATTTAGGGAACAAACAAAGAAACATTAAACACAAATATTTTTGGCCTTCGGAACAAGATCACAGTGTAGTATCTGTTTTGATGCTACACTTTACCTTTTCTGTCCTCGGTCGGTCGAGGAGAAATCTTTCATGACTGAGATTATTTTTGTTCCTATCCAGAGTGCCCCTTACTGGGAAGCTGAATTTTGCCCACAAGATTATATGTTGAAATATTTAAATAACTATTACATTAAATACAGAAATTATATTTAAAGTTTTGGTTTTTTGTTCTTCTATGTCCATTTTTCCCCCATGTTTTTCATCAAAATGCGTAGCATATTAGTTGTCTCACAAGCCATCATCAGTGATCACTCACTGGCAGTAACCTGTAGTGTTCCCTGGAGACTAAGTGACAACAAGTCTCCCCAAATTTCTCTTGACCACTTGTGCAGATGATTGCATGTTATCCCAACAACCGTTGTCACTTATTTCTTGTTAGCATCAGCAACTGGTGTTTCCTGAGGTTTGGGTGCCAAAATACCTCCCCAAGGTTCCAGATTTGAACTGCACACTTCCAGTGGAGATTTGGTTAGTACTCTCCCACCTCGGTCTTTCCATCCTCCCTGACCCTTCACAACTAGTTGGTGTGGTGTGGTGTGGCGCCAGTCAATGTCATCTACACCAGATTTTTATTATTATTATTATTATAAGAATAAGAGTGCTCATGCAGTGTACGCACGTGTATTTTAAATATTATTTTCAAGTTAAATTAAATTTTGGGTTTGTATTACTACACACATAGATTCGAAAAAGTTGTCAAAAAACAAATATATAACAAATAAATATTATCAAAGGCAATATAAGTTACTTACCTAAATGGATATGTTTTTAGTGGTTTTACTCACTTTAAAACGTGTAATCGCTTCGAACATCATACAATGTTTATAGATATAAAAAGAAAAATGTTGGCATGTTTGGTAGAAAAGTAACTTATCTTGCCTTTGATAACATTTATTTGTTATATATTTGTTTTTTGACAACTTTTTCGAATCTATGTGTACAGTAATACAAATCCATCATGTAAATTATTTACAGTTAAAATGTTATAAAAAACAAAAACTTGAAGTTTTAAATATATTTCAAAGAAATAAATTACGCTCGGTGCTAAAATATTGAAAATTCACTGATGGTAAAAAAAAAAAACTGCAGTGAAAAATGCTAACTTTAAAATATTTGAAAATACTCAGTGAAAAGTTATTTATCATTAAAAGAACAGACTGAAAAATATTATATAAAAATTGTTTGTTTTGCAGTAAAAAAAAATAAATAAAATGAAATATTCAACTTTTTCCGATAAAAATAAAAGTTCAAATATGAGTTCACTTACGATATTTTGATTAAAATTATACCAAGTGTGCAATTATAATAATTATTATCCGAATGGAGAATTGTTCTTTCTCTTAAGAACATACATGGACAATCGGTAACATATTTTTTTATGCCTGTTAGCGTGACCACGTGGTTGAATACCGGCAGTTGTCTATACCTATAACTTAATCAGGAAGTGACGTTACACTGTCATGTGTATCGGCCTTCTTCTTACTCTTGGTAGCCACGGTAACACACACACACACACACAATTTCTTTAAACAGTTGAAACACTCAACTTGCCAAAAGCTGAAACAGGTCCTTTTCTAAGGATTCAGCCATTCCCATCGATATTGTTTCTGAAGAGAATGTAGTGTCATCAACAAATATACCCATCTTGGACACAATTTCATCAAGAAATATATAAGGAATTTCAACTAAAATGCTGATTATTTTTCTCAGCAAAATCCAATAAAAATATTCTTTCATTTTCAAATAATAACCAAATGATGAAATAAATAATGTTTATATATATATATATATATATATAGCAACACACATAAGTATTGGATATATATTATTTTCTGTAATAACTCAAATTTATGTTCATCATTTTGCCTGATATTTGGTAAGTAATCTATATATCTATATAGTGAAAGTGTCTGTCTGTCTGTGTACATTTCCCTACACAATAACTGTCAATTTTCAGTCTACAGACTTGAAATTTTATATGTAGGATATTGAGATTTGGAAAAATCTTTGTAATCCGTTTTCGGACAGAAATTTCGCTGTCAAAGTTAGGGTCAAAGTTTAACGATTTGATCTTTGATAACTCTACCAAACTCCTCCACCAATTTTGGGTATAAACAATTGGAATTTTAGATATAAGTTCCTTGGACATGGATCTAGCTTAATAACTTGATTTGAGCCCAAAACAAATGCAAAGGGGGCATAATAGGAGTCAAAGATAAAAAAAAAAAAAAATTGACCTCTGCGGTCTCTACCAAATTACTCAGATAATTTCTGGTCTAAACATTTGAAATTTTACATAAAGGGTATTCAGAGATAGGGCAAGCTTTTTAATCGGTTTAGGTTGAAAATTTGAACTACCAATATATAAATGTATGTATGTTTGCATGTCTGCCTAAAACTTTCGACAGAGGCGCCGGATTTTCACAAGATCAGTATCGTTTTGAAGCTTGACCCTTCAGATGACAAATATTGAAAAATTGGCTAAAAACATTAATTCTTCACCCTCAACTGGGTACTTTTCTACAGGAAGGAATCGCTTTTTTCACCAATATTTTCGAAAGTCATCCCCTCTTTTCGATTGTCTAGCCTTAATTTCCTACGTCACTTCTGGTTTGGCGATGGTCGTAACAGCAAAGACATCACGTTTTTTCCCCGTTCTTTTCTTCCTTCGCGGTACGGGTTCAAGCCTGCCTGTCTACTACCACTTTTTTTTTTGCTCAACACACACCTCGGGCAACGCCGGGCACCCATGCTAGTATTTATTTATAAAATTGTTTTAGTTGTATGTAAAAGGAAAATTAAAAACTCAAATATCATGCAAAATAGCAAACAAACTAAAATTATGACAGAAAATAACATGTGTCCAGTACATAGCATATATATATATGAGCAAGCAGTTAATAAAATATGTTAAAAAACACTTTGAAATGAGTTAAAAACATATTTAATCTGAAAAGGAAACACTAGATAAATGGATAGTCCTTAATCCGCGGAGTTTCGAAGAAATACTCTCCTTCTCATCAGAGGGTAGGAATTAGCAAAATGCGGGATCAGATTTTGCATTCAGAAGTATTCGATGAAACAACAAGTAACTCAAAGATCTTACTTGAAAACAAAATAAGTTAAGCAGAGGGAATATGGTAAATAAAAAGGTGATTACACATGAATGGATAGTAAGGTGGAAGATAAAAAATCCAGCGACAGTAAAATCCAAATGTAAAACTTCAAGAAAGTATATATATATATACTAGCTGTACCCTGCCACGTGTTGCTGTGGCTCAAATTGGCGCAATGGAAAAAGTTCCAAAATGAGAAAAAGCATGTTTCTTATAGGTTTAAATTTCCATTTTGCATGGGTACAGTTTTTGTTGTTCCATTTTCTTAGCTGATATAGAGATTTTCCGGTTTGGTGACTCTTGAATATGTAACATAAATTGTCCATGTGAAAAAACAGTCAGTGTGTAACTGTAAGGCCCACAATTGTAAAGATTGTTCCCTGTGCTTTGTTGATGGTTATTGCAAATTACAATAAAATTGGAAAGTGCAATTTCCTAAAGTGTAATGATGTATCCGGTGGAATCATAGGAATGCATGGAATGAAGATATATTCATCTGTGAAAGGTCCTGTTAAGATTGTTGTTTCTATGATATTGTTTGTTAATTCTTTTTTACTGCAAGCTATGTGCCATTGCAAAGCTTGGATTGGTTTATATTTCACAACATGATAATTAGTACACCAAATTTCAGTTGCAATACATGCGGTGGCATCCCTGGCAAATATAACTGTTGGATAATTAACCACTTTATCTGCTTTCACAACAGTGTCGATGGATTTGTATTTGACTACCTCACTTGGAATTTTACATTGAATAATAGCATTAAGTTCATGGGCATCTTTGTATTGACCTGCAAGAATAGCTCATTCACTCAGTCAAATGGAATTCTTATAATTTGAATATCTGCAAAAACCTTTTAAACTAACTATTCTTTTGATGAAATAAACAGAAATTACAGAAGTTAAAAGTCAAAGAATTTTGTCCTTAACTCTGATCAGCTGGCACTTTTTCGTACCCAATTTCCCACAAGTGATGCAAAAGTTTTTGTGCGGATCGAACAGTCTGCAACTTGACATGCATATTTTGAGTTAAGTTTAATGTCTTCACATGGAACAAAAAAGTAGAGTATTTGAGGCAAGCATTTATTTCATCTGCTGGTGTTGATTGAAGAATAACAGATAACATTTGTCTGAAATCTCCTGCAAGCAATATTACTGCATTCCCAAATGGTCTGACATTGCCACGCAAATCTTGCAAGGATCGACCAAGAGCCTCAAGTGATTTTTTGCGTACCATTGTGCATTCATCCTAAACAATAAGTTTGCATTTTTCCCCATATTGAATGTTTTGGAGATGTTGAACATGAGATTTTTGAAAAATTGAATGTTTTAAAGTAGAATAAATAATTCTTCTACTTGGCAGCAAGGTCGCAGGTATTCTTCATGCAGCAAGGGCTAAGGCTATGTCATTTTGTTACCAAATGGCTGCCAAAATCAATTTAATTAGAAAGGTTTTACCAGTTACTTCTGGTGCTGTTCAAGGTAGCAGTAATTTCCAAATAACTTCTAATCTCACAGTCAGTAAATTAGGTGACTAAAATAGGATTTATCCATGTTTTGACAATGCCTTATTCACTGTAATAAATTTAGGAGACTAAAATAGGATGAGGGATTAGAGATGGACAGATAGAGAGGAAGATATATAGATAGAAAAGAGACAGTGAGAGGAAAATAGAGAAAGAGAAGGAGATAGAGAGATAAAGGGATTGATAGATAAACAGAGAGAGGGGGAGAGTTAGAAACAGAGGGATGAGACAGAGGAAAGGAGAGAGAGATAGAGGGAGTTAGAGAAAGGGGCTCAAAGAGAGATGGAGAGGGTGATATAGAGGGAAAGATAGATTGAGAGAGGGAAAAGGAGAGATGGATAAAGAGAAATATTAAGAGAGGAAGAGAGAGGGGGAGAGAAACAGAAGGTGAACTACACTTCACCGTTTTTTTCCTCGTTCAGTAGAGAAGAAATCTTTCGAGACTGAGGCAATTTTAATGTTTTGTTATTATCCAGAGTACCCCTTTTTTTTTGGGGGGGGGGGCTAGATTTTCCTCGCATTAGAAACTGACCGGGTTATCTATACTTTCACTTAACAAATTAATAAAAGAAAAACATATTGTAAAATTTGAATTTAACAGGAAAATACTATTTTAAAAAATAGCACGATAACATAAGTGCATAAGTGCCACTTTAGGTACTCCTTGGGCGTTGAGTTCCATGGCGACCAGCATAATTATTTAATGGTCGCTCCCTGAGGCCCCCCCCCCCAGTCAAGGCTAATGCATGCGCACGTAACATTTTTTTTTATTTACTGACGTTGGCTTAGTAACTAAACGATTTATTGATAATTTCGTAACCCTTAAACGCATGCCGGAAGATTTAAATTGGTTCATTATTGTTGTAATGAAAAAAAAAAGTTTAATTCAGCACAAAACCAAAAACACATTAATGATAAATGATTTATTATTCTATTCATTGAAATTTACTAATTTTTAAATAAAAAAGTAAAAAAAAAAAGTTAATAAAAAAATAGTTGCTTATGTGCACGCATAAAAAACTTGTTTTTTTTTTTTTAGATTAGGTCCACCTTATAATCACCCCCCCCACCTCCTCATCTTAAGAACAGCTTCCGGAATAAACACTACTTTTGGAGGGGGGGGGCTATTTGCCAAATTTAACTGATATTTGTTGTCAGCATACTCACCCGAAAATACTATTAAAAAAAAGGGGGGGGTTATCCTTTACGGAAATGGTCCCAACGTCCGCCTCGTTCTGAGTTCGGGGAGAGGCCGTTTGACGTAGGCGGTGTCGAGGCAGAAAATTACCCTAACCCTAAAATATGCGATATGTCACAGACAGATGCTTTTACAAATATTGTGAAACAAATCACAGAATTTTACAGGGTTAACTAACTACGTGAAACTATTCTAATCATGTGGACTGTTTTTTTGTTTTTAAATTCTAATTATTTGAACTGTTTATTTTGTAAAATTCCAATTATTTGAACTGTTGAATTATCAAAAATTTGAACTGTTTATTTTTTAAAATTCTAATGATTTGAACTGTTTAAAATAAGAAAAATAAAAATTCTAATTATTGGAACGGGTTTTTTTTCTCTTTAAGTTAACAACTGGCCACTTTATTGAAGTCGATAAAAGTCGTCATTTAAAAAGAAATTTAAAATTAAATGTTTGTAAAAGTGAGAAATTATTAATAAATGTTTAGTAACATTTTTCGGTGCTAATGCAGAGACTGATCCGCGCTATTTTTAAATCGTGTTTTTTTTTTTATTCAATTGCAAGGTTAAAGTACAGAATAGGTACAAAACACCCTCCCTCCCCATGTTAAGAATGGCTTTTTAAATAATAACGTTATTATTTCAGCATGGATCACTCTCTGCATGAGTACCCATTTTTCTTTTAATATTCATAAAAAGTAAAACTTTTTTCAAACTAAATAAATAAATAAATAAATGTTTGTAAATGTGACAAATAATCGTGTAGTTACAGCAACGTCAGTAAATAAAATATGTTACGTGCGGGGTGGGGTGGGAGACTAAGGGAACGACTATTATTTTTTTCTACTGGTCGCCATGGAACTCAACGCCCAAGAAATACCAAAATGTAATTTTTTTTGTCAAATGAATAAATTTCAAGCAATTTTTGCAATAAATAATAGATAGCAACTTCGTTAATTTTACGACTCGCCCCAGCATATTATAAACACCCTAACTTCCCCATGTTAAAACGGTTTTCGGAATGAACAACCTCCCCATATTAAGAACGGCTTTCGAGGTTTATGGAAGGGCGTTTTTTTTTTAACATGGGGGGGGGGTTAGAGTTTTTATAATACGTTGAGGCATGTCGTAAAAATTAAATAGTTTAGAAAAAGTTAAAACAAACTTTTTTATGTAAACAATGCCGTGAAAAGAAACGAAACAATTAAAACGTAATGTTTCATGAGTGAAAAGCCTTAACATAAATAAAATTAAAAAATTGGTAAGTACATAAATGAATTTAAATTTTTAAAATATGGGATTTTTTTGTGTGTGTGTGTGTGTGCTAATGCAGAGAGTGATCCGCGCTATTTTTTTTAAATCGTTTTCCACGTTTACTTAAAGTTTATGATATGTTTTTATTCAATTGTAAGGAATAGGTACAAAACACCCTCCTTTCCCCATGTTAAGAATGGCTTTTTAAATAATAACATTATTTCAGCACGAACAACTCTCTGCATGAGTAAGTTTTTTACTTATCGAGTTAACAGAAAATGAAACCTTTCGTCAATTCGTGGCTGTGAAATGAATCGAGCCGGAAGTTCAGTTTTATCAACAGAACAGATTCGCAGTAACGGTTAAAAAAATATATTTATTTTATTTAATATTTTAATTTTAATAATTCGCGAGGTAAATTTATTTTAATAGCATAAAAACATACCTCGACTTTAAAAATGAGTTGTCTGAAAATTTCAAATAAATTGGTAATGTAGAAAGATGGTTTTATTCGTTTAGAACGAACCAACTTTACATATATATATATATATATATATATATATATATATATATATATATATATGGTTAATAAAATCGACTGAAAACCTAGAGGTCCAAGTTCAAATCCAGTTCGTTCCACAGAGACACTTTCATCAAACCCACACCTGTCTTTGTGTCGTGTCTAACCTCCTCAGGAGGAGATAGATAGATAGATAGATAGATAGATAGATAGATAGGTAGATAGATAGATAACAATAGAAATGATAAGTGGCATGCAAGGTTTATAATGAAATTACTTTTAACCAAACATATTTATAAATATTCAAAAAATATATAAAAAAAGAGAAAACATGTCAGTTTGGTGATAGAAACATGGAGATAATCATCTAATTAAGGTAAGACTCACTTATTCTTACCTGAATACGAGGTATCTATCTAAAGCAGAAATGGATGAAGAAATCACTTAAAAATGAAAGTACACAGCTTGATTTTCTTTTCTCATTATTCATTCTGTGGAAGTAAAAATAGCATTAAAGGACAAGTATCTGTGTATAACACGCCCCCTCCCCTTCTCTCTCTCTCTCTCTCTCTCTGCTTATCCCGGCATTGTTTCAAATCATCCTAGACTTCATCTTGTCATTAGACTTATATAATACCAGTTTAGGAAAAGTGCAGTTGTGAAACCGTTTCTTCACTATAGACTTCCTGTACAGGCACTCTTACAAGGGTTATAAAAGTTAATTTTATTGAGTTTGAAAAAGTTATTTGTTGTCTATTTAATTTTTCGTTTGGTTAGTTTTTAATTCTTGACTGTAATCTCTGCTGCATGATTTACAAAATATCTTGTACGAGTTTTCATTGAAGTTACGATCACCGGTTAACTTTAATCAGGCTGTAATCAGAAAACTCTTTTTCATGCATGGAAGAGATAACATGGCCATCTGTTGAAAGATTGCAATCGTCATAACAAATTTTAATTTTGGTTTGGTCTGTTTAACTGCAAATAAACTTTTCTAAATTATTCAATGCCAAATTATAATACCTATTATAACTCATGCGATTTCATGATTCATTTATAACAAAGTGGTATTTTCTTTTTAAATAAATAGAAAAAAAGAGTTTTTAATATGAATATTAATACACAAAAAAAAATTTATAGGTGTACACATACACACACATATGTATATATACATATATGTATATACAAATTAAGGAAAATACTTTTACTCCTTTGTCAAGCAATAAATTTTGTTGTAATTTTACATATTTTAACTCAGAATTTCTAATTACATATGAATAAACATTTATATACATACATGTATATAAATGTTTATGCAATAGTTTTGTAACAGTAATTAAAGTGATTTTATTTAAAAAAAAAAAAAAAAGGGATAAATTACCCAACTTTCTTAAAATATTATGTTCATACATGTTTAAGGTAATTTAAATGAAGACTGTTTTTTTTTTAAATTACAATAGATTTATATTAAAGATATGTATGCATCTTTTAAAAAATACATAAAGCTTAATTTATAACCGCCATTGTACAATACAGCAATAGATTTCTATTTCATGTTGTCAAAATAAATCATTCGAGTATTAATGCGGACACAAGCTTGCAATTACATATTAAACATAAATTGTTGCTAAGCCAGAAAAACTTGCTACTATGACTGGTGCATATCATTAATAAACGGTCAATATACCCGACCAGTTGAACGAAGCAACTTCTATGAAAAGGTTTCTTGAACAAAAAGATCTATAATTGTCTTTTGTTACAAACCAAGTCAATACTTAAAGCCAGTCAAAATCACTTGATCTCTTTCATACACAATATAAACAGTCTTATCTTGTATGAAACGATTTAAGAACAATTAATAGTTTAAAAATGAATGTATTTCATTGATTTCCAAATAAAGCGGATTTTGAACGTTTTTTGCTTTTATTTTCATGGCTGAAGATTCTCAAAATATGAGTCAGCCAAAATTTCAGTTATTAACCCTAATAATTAAAAGATTCTTTGAAGATTATGATATTCGGTTTCACATCCATTTTACATCCTGGCATGCATTGGATTACTTTTAGAAATTGACTTCAAAACTAACCTATATCTGGCCAGGTCATTATCTCTCAAGTCCATTTTTATCACTTTATCTGAAAAATGAACCTGCTATCTCAATTGTTCTACATCCAACTCTCATTTTTCTTTCAATATGGCCATAGCATCAAATTCTTTTCTTCTGCACATATTTCCTTATAATGTCGAGATTTAATATTTCCCTCTTATAGTTAGTAATGGCAGAAGATCCCTGAAATTACTCCTAACTCTTATAATCACGTTAACACTTGCTTCTCCAATAATATTATCAAGGTAACAAAACCTCAATAGTTTCGCCGTCCAAAGATACTTTCTCATTTCTCTATTATCTTAAAATAAGAAACAATTATTAGATTTAAAATTCAATAGAAGGAAATGATTGTGATGCTTTGAATATTAAAACGATCTTTACACTATGATAACCAAAGTATTAACTTTGTATAACTTTTAGTTTAAGAGTGTAATCTATCTATCTATCTATATAGATATAAAAGTGAAAGTGTCCGCATGTGTGTGTGTGTCTGTCTGTCTGTGTGTACATTTCCGTACACAATATCTCTGTAAATTTTCAGTCTACAGACTCGAAATTTCATATACAGGGTACTGAGATTTGGGAAAATCTTTGTAATCAGTTTTCAGACAGAAATTTGGCTGTTAAGTGGTCAAAGTTCAACGATTTGACCTTTGAAAGCTCTACCAAACTCCTCCACCAATTTTGGGTCTAAACACTTGAAATTTTAGATATAGATTCCTTGGACATGGATCTAACTTAACTTGATTTGAGCCCAAAACAATAAATGTTAAGAGGGTCATAATAGGGGTTAAAGTTTAAAAAAATCACCCAGGCAATGCCGGGCTGAAATGCTAGTATCTATAAAAGTGAAAGTGCCTATGTGTGTGTGTGTCTGTGTGTCTGTCTGTCTGTGTGTACATTTCCCTACGCAATAACTCTGTAAATTTTCAGTCTACAGACTCGAAATTTGATATACAGGGTATTGAGATTTGGGAAAATCTTTGTAATCAGTTTTCGGCCAAAAATTTGGCTGTTAAGTGGTCAAAGTTCAACGATTTGACCTTTGAAAACTCTACCAACTCCGCCAATTTTGGGTCTAAATACTTGAAATTTTAGATATAGGTCCCTTGAATCTAACTTAATAACTTGATTTAAGCCCGAAACAATAAATGTTAAGGGATCATAATAGGGGTCAAAGTTAAAAAAATTGACCGCTTTTTTTTTCTCATATACACCTCCAAACACCCGAGCAACGCCGGGCTGAAATGCTAGTATATCTATAAAAGTGAAAATGTGTGTATGTGTGTGTGTTTGTGGGTGTACATTTCCCTATTAAATAACTATCAATTTTCGGTCTAGAGACGCAAGATTTGACATAAAGAGTATTGAGATTTGGGAAAATCTTTTTAATCGGTTTTCATCCAGAAATTTGGCTGTCAAGGGGTCAAAGTTCAATGATTTGACCTTTGAAAACTCTACCAAACTCCTCCACCAATTTTGGGTCTAAACACTTGAAATTTTAAATGTAGGTTACTTGGACATGAATCAAACTTTTTAATTTGATTTGAGCCAAAATAAAAAAAGAAAATGTTAAGAGGTCAAAATTGGGATCAAAGTTTAAAAAATTTGACCTCAGCGGTCTCTACCAAATTACTCAGCCAATTTCTGGTCTAAACATTTGAAATTGTACATAAAGGGTATTCAGAGATAGGGCAAGCTTTTTAATCGGTGTGGGCTGAAAATTTGAGCTGCTAAGGGGTCAAAGTTCAAAAGATTTGACCTGTCTAGCAAACTACTCAGCCAATTTTGGGTCTAAACATTTGAAATTTATACATATTCAAATATGTGGCAAGCATTTTAATCAGTTTTGGGGCGAAAATTTGGCTGCCAAAAGGTCAAAGTTGAAACAGTTGACCTTTGCAGATTCTACCAAATTTCTCCACCAATTTTGGGTTCAAACACTTGAAAGTTTAGATGTAGGTAACTTGGACATGGGTAAAACTTTGTATTTTGATTTGAGACTAAAATAAAATGCTAAGGGGGTAAAAATTGGAGTTAAATTTTAAAAAAAATTTTACCCCAGCGGTCTCTACAAAATTACTCAGACAATTTTTGGTCTAAACATTTGAAATCTTACATAAACTTTATTCACACACAGGGCAAGTTATGAACAGTACATAGGGCCCAAGCAAAGCTGGGCTGAACTGCTAGCATAAAAGAAGGTTGATGCAAACTCGGGATATTTTGACTTCAGAGATCTGTAACTATTTCATAGACTATATCATATGCCCACCACACTCATGTTAGGTCCGTTATCACCTTTGACAAACATTTACAAAAAAAAAATTTTTTTTTTTTTAAATGAGGTCGCCTGATTATCAAATGCAGTGATTGGTGATTAATCTTATGTCACTAATGTAAAACATTCCAACTTTACTAGTTTTAAAATGGTTTCAAAATCAAATTATCCCATCTTGTTAACTAAAACAGTACACGTTTAAATACATTTTTAAAAAGTGACGTTCTGTAACATTACATACGCTTACACACAAACCCAACACGTTGTAGCAGAGGAACACAGGACAAGTAATAACTCGACTCCTTTTTTTTTTTTTGGCAACATTTATTTTCGGTACTTTCCAATTAAACCGTGTTGTGCTCTTTCTCTCTGTCCTCTCAAATGTCCTCTTTCCTTTTTAGTCTTTTTCTTTTTCCTTATCGTGATACCGTTTCGCACACGGCTTGGCATTTGCAGATAGCCGCCATATGCGTGTCTGCACTCTGTTACAATTTGTGTCATTGGTTTGAAGAATGTTTAGCTGACAATAAGTTTGGATGGTAATAAGATAGAATATCTATTGTTTTAAAAAAAATTCAATTACTAGTTTTAAATAAATACATGAAAAGACATTCGTTTTATTTAAAGACTATTTAGCTGATAATAACAATCATTTTTATGAAAGTCTTTTTTTTTCTTAACATTATTTCAAAAGGAATATTAGCATTAACAATAAATTATACAGATTAGTGTAGAAAGGGCCATGTAAATAAACGCAAATGTGTATATATGTCAACAAAACTTTCTTACTCACAAACATGACCTCCCAGGAGCGGAAGCCAACCCATTAACAAATGGTGAATACCTGGAATCAACATACATCTGCGAGTATGTCTAAAATGGTTTGGTTCACCAATCGATAGCACGAATTGGAACCAGCTTAAAACACATTTAACAAGTAAAAATGCAAACGCATGACAAAAAATGTATCAGTATAATAGAGAGCAAATCCATTATTTCTGCTTTGCAAACATTGGAAATGAAATGCTTTAGTGATTAACAAAGCAAACAGACTAAGTTTCAACTGTTAAAATTTAATCAAAATTATTTGTATTAACTTTAAAATTTTAGATGTAAAAAAACATTAAACTGCATGTTGCAAGAAACAGATATCTGAAAAAATATATAGATATAAGTCAGAAAATATTCCAAATCTCATCCAAAAATACTTTTATTATCAGAAAATTGCTTGTGTTTATTCCAAAAATTTACCCCCCTCCCCCCCAAAATAAATCAATATTTTAGTGAATACTTGAGAAGTGACAGTGGCTCACAATTTGGGTTTGAATTCAGTTTGTGGCATAACAACACATTCACCTAGGATATTAGGAACCTCTGTGTTCCATCATGTAAGTACCAAATGTTTTTTTTTTTTAAATTCTAACTAGAAAGATATAACAGAAACCAATGCCAACAGTAGGATCATCCAATTCGCACGAAATGAATGAATGAAAGTGAATATTTAATTTCTACAACATTCAAAAAATTTTACTAATCAAGCAATATTGAGTATTTCCGTTAGTTTGATGAACTTTAGCCATTTTTTTAGTACATTCCTTAATTCAGGAATATCAAACTGATGATCCTCTCAGGATGCTACAAATTCTGACTAATTCCATGACAATTTTCTCAATGAAGATAAATACTAATTTAATCTATTAAAATGATGAAGCATCTGTTTACTCTTTAAGTTAGAGAAAATAAATAAAACACTGTCTGTAAAAATTATGTTTTTGCTTAAGTTTCCAGCAATAATAAAACATTTTAATTAAATTATTCGGTGGGTGGGGTAATGCTGAAAAAAAGCTAACATACTTTTTAATTTCATAAGATTGCCAAAAAAACAAAAATCTCCTCCCCAAAATTTGAGCAAACGAAAACAGTAGGGAAAATATTAATACCAAAGTTACAGGCATGGGTAAGTGAGATTGACCAATTGAGACAGCCAGTTATAGAAAAGTGATAACACTACACAAAAATTATTGCATCATCAACTGGTTTGGGTAGAGTGAGCAATACTAGACAATGTTTCACGTATACTCTCCAGTTTGTCTAATTTAAAAGGTTTATATCAGTTTGATTACATACAGTTATATCACTTCTTACACATTCAAGCTACGTCGTTATTGGTTTACCATGCTCCCTAGTGTTTCTGATATTCAGGCATGTCATGGAATAGATACAAGAGTTGGCACGGTGTACATGGTCAAACTAACTGAGACACGAAGCATGTAAAGCATCCATAATCCCACGAGTATCAAGTTTCTGATGAAGCACATTTGAAGGGATCCTATTCCCCAGGTTGCAACCACACACGACACAATCATTATGCCAAAGCCATTGCAGATCAGAAGCATTTGGCACCATGTCTTACTGTCATGCAAGATGGCCGAGCAAACACAGACTGAAAAGAGTTTGGTCCAAATCTTGAAGGTAATGTGTCGAGATGTAAGGATTAGCAGCAGCTTACTGAACACATTCAAAAGAAATTTTTTAAAACTCTTTATTCTACCCAAACAAGGCATATTGCCACTTGGATGTAAGGTGCTATTATTACTACAGGGGCATTATGTAGGAAGGTGAGCAGCAAGATGTCTGTTCACATTATAATTCTTCATATTGGTACAGCATATACGGCATAATCATGTTGACACATCGGTTCCTGTCAGATCATCAAAGTTAAGCAATGTTGAGTCCAGTTAGCACTAAAATGGGTAACCATTTGGGAATTTCAGGTTCTGTATGTAATCTCCGCTTATCTTAGCATTGCTTCCAATCAGTTTTGGGTCTCTCCTTACTACTGAACCCAAGCAGTGCTGATTCAGGAGCAGTATGGTTGGAGATTGCACAACCCTTGCCTCACAATTACACATGCAACTATTCTTAAAGGGGTGTCCATTGTCTCTTGAGACCAAATAGAGGCATCAATCGATTGGTACAGTCAGTGAAGCAGAAAACAGGGAGAGAATTCCAAACTCTATAAGTTTGAGGAAATAAACTAGAAAGCTTTCCAGCATTTAAGAACATCTACAGTGAAGGGGTGGGATCCTGCTACTTGTCAGGTTGTCAAGATATTTACAAGTACTAGGAGTTCATCAGAGCCCATTCCATTAAAGCACATTCCCCAAGCAAAACAACAGTGAGCAATAATAGTGTGTTCACAACCACCCCTGTGCTATCATTGTTTGCCGTTTAAGAATAAATTGAATTAAATAATGGAAAAAAATGATTTTTTTTTTTTTTTTTTAATCATGTGAACAATATATTAGAAGGAAACAATTTTAAGATATTATATAAAAATGTCATCTGTTTAATTCTCGGCCAACTCATCTCCTGCCACCATCGTCTGTTTCTCATCATCGGAGATAAATATAATATAAGAGGGAATGATCCAGATATTTTATTCCACTGGCTTAATTAACTACAGTTGTGAACTTAAATGGCAGCTTTGCAACCATTTGTCAGTAGATAGAGAAAACACTTATCTCCACTCTAGTTTCGTTTAGGCTTACACTTCAAACGAGAAATTCTTTTCCTCACACATGACGTCACAATCACATGTTTTTACTCAAATCTCGGAGCCTTATTTTATTCCCTCGCATTAGTATGTAACAGATTCGTCATGTTTTTAATTCAATTATGTCAGAGAAAATATGTTAATTAAAACTGATGCCAAAAAGATCCAAGATCATGTTTATAACTGTCTTATTATATATCTATAATATAAAGCTGAATGTCTGTGTGTGTGTGTGGTCACGAATAGGCTCCTATATGGTTGACTATTTTAAAAAACTGATTACATATAATGATAGATGTATCAAGACACAGGAATGGGTATGTTTGATCTGGCAGAACGGTGGTTCATTAAAATTGTGGGGTCTGCGTTCACGCCTGGTCCACAAAGTATGGAAATAAAAAATTTAAAAATTAAAAAAAAACGTTTACAAGTGTTTTTGATATAGATGTACATAAGAATACTTTGATAAGTATGTTTCAACTTAAATAGGGATGGTTTAATAAAATTGTGGGGTCTGCGTTCGCGCCTGGCCTCCATAGAATGGAAATAGGCACAAACTTTAATAAAGATTTTTCATATCTATCTGCGTAAGTATACTTTGATAATTATGTTTCAGTTTGAAGAAATATGCTATAATAAAATTATGGGGTGTTCGTTCGCGCCTGACCTCCATAGAATGGAAATATGTCACAAAGTTTAACAAGGTTTTTTAATATAGATCCACAGAATAAAGTGTTTCAGTGTGAATAGGCATGGTATAATAAATTATGGGGTTTATCTATTTTATTTTTACTTTCATCATATTTTGCTTTGGTTTTGATACCCCCAAATTCAAAGCTATCTCTTTACAACCCTTCCTTTTCATAACCTATCATCTATATATATAAAAGCGAAAATGTATGCATGTATGTATGTTTGTGTGTGTGTCTGCTAAAAACTTTCGACAGACACAACAAAAATTCACAAACTCTGTATCATATCAAAAATTCACAAACTCTGTATCATATCAAAAAATATCGAAAAATTGCCCAAAAATGTTCATTTTTTCACCCCGAAATCAACAATTTTCGACAGGGGGGGGGGGTCAACAAAAACGGCCCTCTCGACCGGTTCTACACATGCGTCAGATGACGTCATGACCTGATTTACTTTAAATAGTTGAAAAACTTAACAAATTTCATGTACGTCGTGTTAGGTCAGTTGATTACAGCGTTGGTTCATTATCTAAACGTTTTGGGTTCGAATCGTGGTGTGAGATGTCTTTTTTTTTTCGATTTTTTTAAATTTAAATATTGAACTAGTGTTATTTAAGCCATTTTTCACGTAATGTTCGTTTTTCTGTTTTGTTTTTTTACTTCACTTATCCACCCCCACCACACATCCAAAAACACCAGAGTACCCACCGATTTTTTAAATTTTAATATCGAAACAGGCTTATTTAAGCCATTTTTCACGTGTTCGTTTTTCTGTTTTCATCGTTCGTTTGCTTTATGTTAGTTTTTTTTGTGTTTTTTCCCCGCTTAACTGTTAACATTGTTTTCTTTTTTTACTTCGCTTATAACAAACAAACATACGTCGGCGTCGTAACGCTCGACGACTTCCGGCCGCGCACCTGTCAATTTGGTTCTTAAATAAATTCAAACATCTTTCACTAACTCATTCTGGCTGACCGATTTTATTTTCAAACTTCGCCTCAGGTCTTCGGGTTCGATCTTACCCCCCCCCCCGGTTTATTTTTTATTTAACACCACACACACCTACAAACACCCGGGCAATGCCGGGTACCTCCGCTAGTACTTTCATAAATCAGAGTTCATTCTCTGTAGACTGTTTTTCAAGCCAGTCAACGACGGGTACTTTTGCTAGTATATATATATATATATATATATATATATATATATATATATATATATATATATATATGAGAGAGAGAGAGAGAGAGATTATAGACACAAAAGAACTAAGCACTCCACAAAAATAATTCATACATATTTAAATTTATGCTCCCTCCATCGACATCCAGCACTTAAAGTCATACAAAGCAGCATTAAAAATATTAAACCTTGATTTTTTACACTAACTGACATTTTTTTCTGTTTCAGATATCAATATATTACCATTTATGTATGACATGGAGCAAAAAAGAATTATAATTCATAGTGGAGCGATATTATATGGAGGTAAACTTAAGTGTAAAGTCACTGCAAACCTTGTGATTCCAGTTTCTAGTGATGATAATGAATTTCCAATTCATCAAAAAGTGAAAATAATATCTCGCCTAGATTGATCAGGATGCTCTAACAGTACTCTTCATTATTAATGATGATAAGCATGCTTATTTACTTCATGTGTGTGTGTGTGTGTGTGTAGTTGATTAAATTTCCATTTCCACAGGTAAAATATATATATATATATATATATATATATATATATATATATATATATATATATATATACTAGCTGTACCCGGCCACGCGTTGCTGTGGCTCAGTTTGTTAAAATGGAACACATGTGAAAGTAGAGAAAAGTTTGATTCTTTTTTTTCAAGAGAATGTACAAATTAATTTTTTTTTAACAGATGTTAAAAAAATAAACAGAAAAATACTTCCATCATTAATTATGCAAAAAAATAAATAAAATGTTGATTTACTGTTTCAATATGCTTATAAATTACGATAAAACTTGCTGAGTATGCACTGTTTTATGGTTGTTGTAAAAATGGAACGGAAACTTAAATTTCGTTTCATTTTAATCTTTCTTAATTTTTTAATTTTGCCCCCCCCCAAACGAATATAATCAAAACAGTAACATTCAACAATTGTACTTTATGTATATAAAACACAAAATATTTATTAAAAAAAAATTTTTTTTTAAAAGTTAATAACGAAAGGGAAATAATTCCATTTTTAAACGAAAAAGTCAGTTTACCTAACTTACTGTATTAATGCTATTTTTTTTAAGCAAGAAAAAAAAAAAGGTAAATATCCAGATACGCTACTATAGAACACCGGCCACTCTAATTTGTTTTTTATAGGTAATTGAGGTCGCTGACAACGAATCTGATAGTCAAACTTGGGGCAAATTTACCGTTTGCATGGTATTTACCCCTGAACCCACAAACTTCTTTCCACCATTTTGCAGCTTCCGTTTATGCTACGCGCATGCACGCTGTAGCATAAACGACAGCTTCACCAAGCAAACTACGTTGGGGGAGAGGTGATTTTTTTTTTCCAGGACATAGAATTTTCTAATTTTCAAAAATACATTATAGCGCTTTTTGGGTGGAAAATTTAAAATTAGCTGAAAAAGAAATAAAATAAGAAAAGGAAAGCACACCAAGTTGGAGTGTGGGGGGGGGGTAATTTATCTATTTTTTTTTTTACCTGAAACATCGAATTTTCAAATTTTCCGTAAATAACGCACAGACATTTACCAATTAGAACACCATTTAACATTTTCCGAAGATTTTACTTTGTACATTGGGGGCGCGAGGGGAGGGGTGATGTTGGCGCGCGCGCCCCAACATCACATCCCCCCCCCCAAACAAATTAGAGTGGTCGGTGTTCTGTAGTAGCGTATCTGGATATTTACCAAAAAAAAAAATATTTAGGTTTGGCTATAAATTCCTAAACTCTCTTTAACACGGTAAGTTTGGGAAAAGATGTTATAAATAAAAACCCGGATAAAATACTGTTAAAAACTTGCTCAATACATGTTACTCTGACATAGGTTGACATATATTCGGCGGGTTTTTAATAGTATTTTGTATAGTTTTTTATTTATAACACCTTTTTCCAAACTTACGGTGTTAAAGAGGGTGTTAGACGCCATCTTGAATTTTCCAATACATCGGTAAACACTATGTTTTTCGAGCTGAATAAATATGTTACATTGAATAAAAACACGAAAAATATATCCAGTTTGGCAGAAAAGTAACTTATCTTTCCTTTGATAACATTTATTTGTTATATATTTGTTTTTTGACAACTTTTTCGAATCTATGTGTACAGTAATACAAACCCGTTTTTTTTTGCTGTTGTTTCTTGCTTTTTACACTTTTAGATCGTATTTTAAACTAAACTTCGGAGGTTGGAATGCCCCCCCCCACCTAAAATGTACTTGGAAAAAGCGATTTTATAGTGAGATTTAAGAATGGTTAGTCAAAAAAAAAGGTGAAAAACAAAACAAATAATCAATAAATAATTGTTACCAAAGGCAATAAATGCTACTTTTTTTTACTTACATGAATGAGTTTATTTTGTTTCAAAGTATTTTCAAGCGCTTTTCTTTATTTTTTAATAATCTAATGCGGGTGTGTGGGTGCCAAATACCTCCAGATTTTCTAGAATTTCCTGCTAGATTGTAAACGAAATCTCCAGATCTAGCAGGAAAACCGCTAAATTGTAACACTGGTCACGTGACAGGAAGCGGTAATAAATAATTGACCCTAAATAAAAAAATGGCCTCTCGGTACAAAGAAATCCACCTATTTATCATAGAAAAATTAAGTATAATGTTATAATTAAAAAGAAATATATAAAAACACACATGGATATAGTAAACATATTATACCAAAACGTGGAAGCCATCCGTCCAGTGGTTTTTTAGACAATTAATTCCGAACGAACCAACAGTTACATTTTTATATATATATAATTTTTATAAATAAGTTTTTATTATCCACAAACGAGTTTCATATCTACTAATACTCATCAGTATGGCTTTATATAACTTCTGATGATTGACCAATTTGTACTCTGGACCTGATTCACTATTTATTCCAATCTAATATTATCTCATCAGCCATGATGACAGCCATATTAAATGTGAGAGAAAGAAACCCTATTTTTATTTATAACCATAGTAAATCTTGTATATATATATATATATATATGTGTGTGTGTTTAATCTAGGTAAAGTTTTGTATGAATAAGGTAAAAATAAATAGAAAGAATCTTTGCTGTCTTTATACAATAGTGCTCAATTAATAAATATAGCTTTACATAATTTGGCTACATATTTGCAAAATATATTTTAGTCACAACTATAACAAGCCAGACTTCAATCTTTATACTCATTTTTTTAAGTGTATTCAAAGACATGTTTTACAAATATATAGACAAATTATGTTTGCATATATATAAGAACAAGTAGTTAATAAAATCTGTTAAAAAACACTTTGAAAAAGAGTTAAAAACATATTTAATTTTAAAAAGGAAGCACAAAATAAGTGGATAGTCCTTAATCTGCGGAGTTTCGAAGAAATACTTTCCTTCTCATCAGAGGTTAGGGATTAGCAAAGTTTTCAAAGTGTTTTTTAACAGATTTTATTAACTACTTGTTCTTATATATATGCAAACATAATTTGTCTATATATTTGTAAAACATGTCTTTGAATACACTTAAAAAAATGAGTATAAAGATTGAAGTCTGGCTTGTTATAGTTGTGACTAAAATATATTTTGCAAATATGTAGCCAAATTATGTAAAGCTATATTTATTAATTGAGCACTATTGTATAAAGACAGCAAAGATTCTTTCTATTTATTTTTACCTTATTCATACAAAACTTTACCTAGATTAAACACACATATATATATATATATATATATATATATACAAGATTTACTATGGTTATAAATAAAAATAGGGTTTCTTTCTCTCACATTTAATATGGCTGTCATCATGGCTGATGAGATAATATTAGATTGGAATAAATAGTGAATCAGGTCCAGAGTACAAATTGGTCAATCATCAGAAGTTATATAAAGCCATACTGATGAGTATTAGTAGATATGAAACTCGTTTGTGGATAATAAAAACTTATTTATAAAAATTATATATATATATATATATATATATATATATATATATACACACACACACACACACACACACACATTATTTCAACCTCGGGGGGGGGGGGGGCTTTGCTTAAATCATTACAAGTTGTTTCAATCAACGGGACAATAAAATTATCCTGCCGATCTTATCAGACAATCTAAGCCATGATGTTATCTTGCTTCTTGCTGTGTATTTATTGGCTTAGATTGTTTGACGAGATCGGCAGAATGATTTTATTGTCCTCTCGATTGAAACAACTTGTAATGATTTAAGCAAAATCTCTGAGATTGAAATAATAAAAACATAACGTATCGAGCACTTTTTCCCTGTTTTTTACCAAATATACCTCCTATTATATATTTCAACCGTTAAATCATATATATATATATATATATATATATATATTTATTTATTAGTTTTACAGAAGTTCAGAAAAACATTGGTACCGTCGGTTTCAAGCCCAAACACAACGGGGAAACCGTTAAAGGTAACACGTAAATAATGTTCGGCTCTCGTCAGCCATCTTGTTTTCTGCCCCGGGGCATATTTTTTCAGGTCCGCATATGTTTGTTTATATAATGATGTATGTTTTTATTTATTAGACTATAGCTAGTTCCTGTATAATTTATTTTACTCTGGTATGAATTTTCTTCTTTTTTAATTTTTTTATTTAATGCGTTTTAGTAATTATGTGTTGTTTGTTTTTTTTCTGTCTGCCTTTCGTAGCTTTTGATGCACACACAGATGCAAATCCACACCTGATGCTAAACTGAAGGGAAAAAAATCCACAATTTGAACAGAGATTGGATTATTTGTCATCATGCACACTTTTCATTTATACATGAATTCTAAATGATCGGAAGAAAGCGATCGATGTAAATAAAGAGCAAATAATAGAACTAGTGAGAGGAATGGAATGATGTAAAAGAGTGAAAGATAAGAAAGAGAAAAAAGGTTCGTTAAGACATTGAAAGCATTTCATAAATATTTGGAATTTCCAAATATTTATGAAACTCTTGTGATGTCATAACGAACTGTTTCTCTCTAAGTTATTTACGTCACTTCCCTTATCATTTGCTCCTTAGTTAAGCTATTCACCTTTACTCCTGTAGAAATGAGATATTCAGTCACAAGTAAATCAAATGACCGAGTTTTATTCTAACATCTTATCAGTTTTATTTTACATCTTCATTCAACGAGAGGAAGCGGTTAGAAAAGAACTTATTGAATGTTGATGCATCTTGATAGAGAAAGTGTTCCGATGAAAGTTCAAAAGTCAAGATGAGGAAAATGTTATCATGAATCCATATGTATTCAAGTAGGAATACTGAGTTGGTTTGTGAGACTGGCAGAGTCTGTACAATCATAATTAGGAGGTGTCGCTTTTTTTGAAAGTTAAGTCTATATGATGATACTCCAATAGAAAAAATATAAGGCAGGTTCAGTTTGCACGCCAAAATAGACTTCGTGGTTTAGTGGGGAATGCCCTTTTCTCTTCCCTGCAATCTCTCTCCCACAGAAGAGACGTTGCGAGCCTGTCTTTGTTTTATCATTATTTTCATGGCAGGTGCTCGTCTGAGCTCCAATCCCTCGTCCCCCCTTACCAATCTTTCACGAGAAACATCCGTCTGGCTGAAACTACTGTCAATAATTTTCCCCACTCTTTAACTGTGCCTAAATCCAAACCTAGATTCCATGAGCAAAGCTTCTTTCTTAGAACTGCACGCCAGTGGAACTCTCTGCCGCTTGCCTGTTTCCCACCTGACTACAACTTGGACGTCTTCAAATCCAACATAAACAAACTCTTGACAAACCGCCCCCTTAAGCAAAACACTATCAAAACCCAATACTAATGATTACTACAATACTATCTCATTGATTACTGTACACGCAATAACCCTTATTCCTGAGTGGCCTTCGGGCCTTGATAAGTGGTGACTCCCATGTAAAAAAAAAAAAGAAAGGAGTGTTGGTGGTATTTAGAGTGACAACGGTTCATTAAGTAACTTGGCTGTCTCGCTGGCTGACTCCTTCAAAAACACAAGCATGATCCTTTAAATAAGATTCACTAACAGGTAATCGGCTCTTGCAGAGATTATTTCTCATTGGCTAAAGTCTGATATAAGGAGCCAATCGAAATAGTTGTTGTTTGAGAGACTAGCAGTGTCTAATAGTTGTTGTTTGAGAGGCTAGTATGCTCAGTCCTATTAATTTCTACATTGTGCATATTTGTGTAACATTTAGGATAAAAATGTTCTAGCATATGCACATATATAAAAATACACACACACACACACACACACACACACACACACACACACACACACACACACACACACAAGTGACCTTGCCTCTGTTTCTCTACTAAAATCCTCTCTGAATTTTGGTCTACAGACTTGAAACTTGAGATATATGGGATTTGGTCCTGTGTACAATTTTTATTTGTTTTTTTTACCGGTAAAAATAGTTGCTATGGGGTCAAAATTGGGGGGAAAAAAACAGTTGACTTTAGCAGGAGTAAATCAATTAAACAAATATATATGCGCAAATCATTCATAGCTCGAAATCACTTAATTTTTAATCTTTCTTATCTGTTTGTCCATAGCTCAAATGGTAGTGACAATGGCTGGAGGGCTAAATATTTCCGCTTTGATTCTAGCTGATGGCACCCAAGTGATTTTTTAAAACTTTTGAAATCATTATTATATATTTGGTACAATATAATATTCAATAGAGAATTGGCTATGTAATAATAAATATGAAATCTGCATGAATTAAAATATCATATTTAAACATATTTATGACCAGGCAATGCCGGGCAGCCTTCTAGTACACACACATACATATCATAGCCTCCATTTAGTCTTGAGAGACAACGGCTATACCCATATAAGGATGTCTGTGCATGTTATTGTGAAGCAAAACAGCAAGGAAACATCCAGTATAACTGGAAACAATGCTGAGATAAGCAGAGAGCATATAGAGCAACAGGTATTAAAAAATGGTCACCCATTTTAATACTGACCAAGCTCAACCTCACTTAACTTTAGTAATCTAATGTGTCCACATGATTGTGCCACACACACACATGTATACATACACACGTGACTTATGTCTTATCTTCTAGAATATAAATCTCACCTGCTGTTTAAATGTATGTATGTATGTATGTAATTATCATGTATGTATGTATGTCTGCCTAAAATTATTATGTATGTAGGTATGTCTGCCTAAAACTTTCGAAAGAGGTGATGGATTTTTACGAGATCAGTATCGCTTTGAATCTTGACTCTTTGGAGGACAAATATCGAAAAACTGGCTAAAAACATTAATTTCTCCACCCTCAACTGGACACTTTTCTACAATGAGGAGTCGCTTTTTTTGCCGATATTTTCGAAACTCATCCCCTCTTTTCGATTGACTAGTCCTAATTTAAACCTTCGCCACTTCCAATTTGGTGATGGACGCAATGGCAAAGACATCACATTTTTGTTTTTTCACGTTCTTTCCCTCCTTTGTGGTACAGGTTCTAGCCTGCCTGCCTACTACCACTTTTTTTTTCTTCGCCCAACATACACCTCCAAACACCCGGGCAACGCCAGGCACCCAGGATAGTATATGCACACATTATAATTAAGCAATAATTATTCTTTAAAATTAAAGACACCACTGTTTCATTCTTACTCAATCATCAGTGTAGGAGCTGACAATTACTGCCAGTCATGAGATTCAAACCCAGCTACAAAACCACCTATTGCCCTAATTGCTAAGCCTTTACCATGGGGTCATCAAATAATTGCCATGGGAATGAAGAACTATATATATATATATATGTATATAATCCAAATGCTATCAGCAGGTAAGAACCATATTTGTTGCGCTAACAAATTTCCCACTGACTATAATAGTTGTTTTATTTTACTTATGTTTTACTTTGACTTGTTTTTCTTTTTTCTTTTTATTGTTACTATGCATAAAGATATGTAGAGAAAAGATGTGCACCATTTGTTTACAGAGAGGGGAATGTTTTATTAACATATCCTGAAAAGATAGCCACTCCTTGAAAGATATATAAATTACAAGTTGGCTAGTTATGACACAAGCTTTATAAAAAACCCATAATTTGATTTTTTTTAAGTACAATAAAGGTTTTTATGTGCTTAGCACATAAACTGAATAAAAATAAAATAAGATTTATACTTTTTTATTAACTATCCTCCCCCCCCCCGAACCAAAACTTTCTTTTCTTTATATCTAAAAACTTTTAATGTAACCAAATAGGTCTTTGCAACAACTCGTTTGTTAACTAGAGAATTACATACTGTACTGGTGATGTTGCGGACAGTATTAGCACACAACAGAAAAATGCACTAAAATGAGAGAAATACATGCTCACACACGTCTTATACCTAACTGTTAAATTAGAAACAATTTCAGATACATTAAAAAGAAATCAACTCATAGTTGTTTAAAGTTGTTTATCAATTAAACTAAGTATCCAAAACCTATCTAAGAATACTACCAGGTATTTAAAGTAACTTTGTGCGAAACTTCATAAAAATCAACCCAGCCACTTTCGAGTACATAAGGAATAAACTCACACACTCAGGCAAAGTTCATTTTATATAATAATATATAAGGGTTTTGTTTTTAGAGGCAGCAGACTTTAAATTAAAATAAATCACAGAAAAATATGTTTATTATACAAATATATGGTTTATTATAAAGATTAAGTTTTAGCAGTTATAATTTAAATACAGTTTGGTACATATGACCCAGCAGCTCATGGGTATATAGTGTAATCTGGAGGTTCAATTTTCATAAACTCTACACATTAAGTTAGGCTGTATTTCAACGCATAAAATGTCTTTCAAGTAATCTATTGTGTCTGGTTTATCTACGTAGACATAGAAAATAATCTAATGAGGTTAAATCACTTGTATGAGGTGGCTAGTTGACAGGTCCATTTTGTGAATTTATTCGTTCATCAAATGTTTCTCTCAGTAAATTTATCATATCATTTGCAATTTGCAAATGCTGCGTAGCTGTCAGTCTTTTCATGATGAATTGTTAAACCAAGCTGAACTAAAGAAAAAAAGGATAGTTGCCAAATCTGTAATTAAAAAAAACGCCCCATATATATTATAGATAGCTATACAAAACTGAAAATTTAATGGTTTAAATCTAAACAAGTGCAGAATCTCTTCCAATAAACATATTGGCACAGTAAACATTTATTCATATATCTAATTTTAAACATATTAAAATTAAATTCGATATTTCGATTCATAACAGAATCTTCAGAAGGAAAATCCATGTATTTTTTTTTTTTACGTGCCATGGTGGTGGTAATGCTTGACGTCTTCTTTCAGATACTACTTCCTTACTAGGTTAGACACAAGGTCAGGTGTGCTTTTGAGAAGGCAGTGCACTAAGATAACTGCATTCTGGCCTAAAAAATGCCTGAGTAGCTCTGTCAGCATAACCCAGTAGGAGTAAAACGATTGGAGGATTAGCAATAAACTAACTATTTCTTAGAGAGAAGGAAAGGCTTAGGAAGGGTACCTCCTAAGACTCAACATAAAAAAAAACAGTAACAAAGCCAGTGTCTGACTGATATTCCCTGTTATAATTGTATAGGATGGAATACATGACCTATTATTTTTTCATCCATGGGAAACCTGGCAGGGACGAAATATCACCGTTCTGTTCTGAATACTTGAGGGTGAAACATGTAAATAATGTAATAATATTTCATTTGAGAAATGTTATCAAATAGTAACGTTATAATATCAAACAAAGAAAGCAATTTTGATTAAAAATGAAGGAGAAAAAATCTCTACATAGGAGTAACAGAAAAGAAATGTAAGAAAAGATACTACAATCATGAATAGTGATTTACTAATAGAAAATATGAAGTTTTTTTAACACTTGAAAAAATTATAGCAATAATAAAATGAAAGATTAAGAAGTGTTTGCCAAGGAAGACTAGTGATATTGAAGTTATAAAATGATAGATTCTTAAAGTGGTCAAACTATGAATAAATATTTACTGCGTCATCTATTATGAGATTGATTAATACTATATCCTATCTTTCAAAGCTTGGAACTAAAAGATAATCAATAGATGTTTTAGACATTAGATGATAATTCTACAATTTTACAAATTTTTCTTTTTTAACCTTATTTAATAGATATAAGGAGTCTCTATAGCTTGCACATTGATCCATCTAAATATCACTAGTTTCACAAGAAATTCACTAACAGTGAAGAGATAAAGTCTAATGGGAATTTTTATAAACTTCCATTAGACTTTATCTTATCATTATTACGTTTGTTTTTTTATTTAATCTTTTTTCCTTAGGGTTTTTTTACTACGAAATTTAAGTGAAGTACATTTACAAATCTTATCATAGGAAATGGAGAATGTGTTAATTAAAGAAAAATAATGAAAAACGTTATCCTTTATTTAAAAAAAACAAAAAAACAAAAACAAACTCTCCTCTGATCGTGATTGATTACAAATCCAGTCCAATTTTTTATCAAAAACTGACCAATACCATTATTTGAGGTGCACGATTTCTTTTATGAAAGAAAACATTTAAAACAAAAAGGACAATTTTTGTTTATATACATTCCATGATGGGTAAAGTTCACATCACAAGCAAAACAGTTTTGCACAAATTTACTAAGCTGACATGTTTTATACATTATTTATATACTAGTATACTTTTTCTGTCAGAAACGACCAAGAAAACTTTTACACAGTTTTGAACAAATCAATCAAGTATTTACATTCAAACAATGAAACCTATGAACTCATTAAAATTAGCTTCACCATAATGGTTGTTTATTGCTACTTTACATGACCTTTATATATCCTTCATCACTTGAAATTTGTCAAATCAAGATAGATGAACATATATATATATATATATAATTAAATAATAACTATTCTTTTATACCTACAGACACTAATGTTTCATGCTTATGCAATCATCAGTGTAGGATGATAATTCCTGCCCATTGGGAGATTCGAACTCAACCACAAAGCCATTTTTGACTCCATTTGCTAAGTCTCTATCTCCGGGGCAATCAAACAATTGCCACAAATTTAATTCCTTTCATTCTCGTGGCAATTGTTTAAATGCTTAATTCAGGCATAGACATAAGACAATCTATAGTGTTCAAATGACAGAAATTGTGAACATTGCATAATTGCCAGTTGACTACCTTTTAGTCTATACTTCCCAGTGCCCATCCTTAAGTATTATTAAAGGGGCTTGATAATATATTTCAAATAAAATTTTCTATTTAAATATAATTTTTTAATAACAGTTCCTTTACTAAATATAAAGACTAACATATATAAGGTTCACTGTATATGTTTTTATTTTTACTTTAGAATCATTCCTCATTGCTAAGATATACATAAAAAAGTCACCCCCACCTTTTAGTATAGGCCGAAACAATTGTTTACTCCTATAATCAATAAATTAACTTTTTGATGAATGTCACGGGATGACATTTTCCTCATAAAAGTATTAAGATATAATAATTTCTTATAATAATATTAAAATTGTAAAATTATTACTATTAAAACATTACATTAAAATTAGTGTTAACATATTTTTGACTCATAATGGTGTATGACTTCAATGATTTCGATGATCGTTTTTATAACCAACCAATCAGAAGCTTCAAAAGTTACTATAAAAATGTTGAATTTTTTATTCCATCAGTTTGCCATCGTCTCTGTCACGAACCTTCTTCACCGCCAGCTTTGTTACTAGGAATTATTAACACTCAAGCTCAGGACTACATTGATTCTTCGCTGATTTAATTTACTGCCACAATCTTTGTTCAACATTATGTCTCAACACTTAACAAGTAGAATAATTTCATTGTTGTTCCTGGCTCCCGGCCCTCTAAGACCTCGGGCAACAAGATCAAAGTGTAGTATCTGTTCCCACAGATACTGCAAGCAAAGACCGTATGTGGGGGTAACCCCTGTCATAGGAGAACATATTCTCTCCTATGATTGGATTAAGAAATATATAAATATTTCTTATAATATATAAATATGTTTATTGATATATTAATTAAAACAAAGACGTTTCTAGAATGTCGTTATTCATAAAAATAAATGATAATCGGCGTCTATAAATATAAAAAGGCGTAGAACGCCTTTTTGTTCCTTTTTGAGTCTCTAGAAGGTTCCAGGAAGTTCCTTTTACAACTCATATAAAAGAAACGCTATTGGTGGGTAAAGTCAGTTCGTGACATATTTTGGGATGCAAAAAGAGGCAACCAACGTCCGAATTCCGGCTTCCACATAAGGCCGTAAAAACAAAAACCTCACTGAAGAACTGGCTGTCTGGATTCTGGTAAAGTTTTTATTTATTCTTTGAGTTTGTTGACCGATACACATATACATATAAAAATAGACTAAACAAAACATTTCAAAATACAATACATTAGGAAATACTTTCTTTATGATCTAAGGGAGACAATTTATTAGCGAGTTGTTGCCCTCCAAACATGGTAATCGTTTCTTTTGGTTTTTTTCTTGTAAATTTATTTTTTAATAAATTTCTTTTTCGTTAAATCTTTTTCTTTTGTTTTAATTTTATTACATGTGGGTGCTGATAAATCCCTAGACCATACGAGCTATGATCGGCACACATATGTAATACCCCGCATATCAGACCTTGGTCAATGTAGGGGCAACCCTTCATACCAATTGTTACTATCCAGCTCCCATTTCCCACCCATCGGGAGCTGGTCCCCTTTTCCCTCCCCCCTCCCTCTCTCTCCACATTAAAAAGCGGCCTTGTGCCTAATTTGCTCGGTGGGGAAGCAAATAAATACTACTGGCCTTCAGGCCGGGATCAAAGTGTAGTATCTGTTCTGCAGATGCTGCACTTAAGTCAATGAAGGGGAAACCCTCTATACTGAGACAATTATTATTTTTGGTCCCAACCAGAGTGCCCATTTTCCCTTTTTTTCGGGGAGCTGGTTTCACCCCACATTAAAAACGACCTTGTCTCACATTTTGCTTTGTTGGGAAAGCAAATAAATACTAACAAGTAGAATATAAAAATGTTCTTTTTGAGAACTTCAGGAATGCTTTAAGTTGAACGTTTCTAGAACTTTCCATTCACCAAAACTATAAAAGAATGCTGATAGCGTCAACTCTTCAGTTAGTCAGATTAAAGAGTTAGTTTGAGTTATTTCACCACTCCAGGTCGTCAGATGCTGACTAAATTAACTATGGCCAATATTTCCTGGGATCCAAATCCGGTCGAAATGAATCTTACAAAAAGAATCAATTACAAATATCCGCAAATAAAAACTGGACATTTGATAATTATTACGATTAAATTTAAGAACGAATGTATCTATAGAAAATGGTATTTTATGCACCGTATGACTTTCTTTAGAATATTTTAATCCTCGATTTTATTGTAATTTTTGTCATTTTTTTTTTATTTTAAATACTGAATTTCTACCGGCAATTTTCCCAATATGCATATTGTGGTTAAGTGAGAAAGAATTTTACCTTTTTCTTTGATTGATGAATTTAAGTAGCATGAACCCCCACCCCATATTGCCTTCTCTTCATTTCAAGTCTCAGAGAAGTTAAAAAAAATTTTACATCTCGAAACTAACAGTACAGATGTTGTTCTGATCTTTATAATCGCATACATAAATAAAGCATTACACTTAGAGTTTGATTTTTTTCTTAACAATCAAGCACTCTGTTGCTGTTCTCTATTAAGCTTACATTATTCCTACCTAAATAATATTTATCTATTAATATACCCAAGCTTTAAAAGATGGCTGCTACCAATCCTACATAATGCTAGTTAACCTATCCCATATTATATATTCCAGCCGGCCCTTTAAAGTCAAAAAAGGAAAATAATCACATGATATCAGCTGTTTAATTGAGAGTAGCTAATGTTGGGTGCACTACAGAAGAAGTCTAGTCAAATTTGTTTTATAGAACCAAGAGTCATAAAAATTCCACACAATCTAAGAAATTGAAATCCCTACTCCACTACAAAATGTTAGCCCCTTCCCCTCCATGGATGTGAGCATCTCTACTTATCCTAATTTGTGTAATCAGTTAGTCTTCATATGTAAAGAACCTAAAAAAAATGCCATGCTAGAATGGTGTTTCAATTTTAATCTATATATGGAAAATGAAAAAAGGAAATCCGAGAATGGTTTACACATTCACCAAAGTTACGTTTCATCTTTATTTCAAGACTTTCTCAAGATGACTGATTTGAAAAAAACAAACATAGAAATGAATATTTTAAAAACATGTAGTGTGTGGATAGGAAAACAATGTTTTTGCTTTCTCCCAAATGAAACTGCCATTAAACGCACAACATATTTTGAATTTTAATGTCTATGTTTCATTCATGGGTGGGGGGGGAGACATTCTTTTCACATCATAGACACCTCGTGGTTTCAAATATTGACTTCTATGTTTTTCTTAAAATCAATCATCTTGAGAAAGTCTTGAAATAAAGACAATAAACATTTATAAATATTTAAACAATTCTAAGTTTTCCTTTGTGCCTGAGGATTCTGCTTTTCTAAAGGAGCTGCAGCAGAAACATATATGCACATGTGCAACCAATAATGTTTGTATAAATAAATATACTATGATTACGTTTTGCTTATCATTGAGCACTTTTTAATAAACACCAGAGTTTCAGTGGATTTACAACTAGAAAACTATGATACGATCATGAGATCAGGTGAGAATAAAAGTTTTTGGGGAATTTTTAATTTCAAATGATATATTTTCAAATAAGTTTTTGTAATAATACTTTCACTTTATATATCATTTTAAAGAGCGTTTTTGCTCTATCTAATCGTTTGAATTACAATTGTTTTAAAACAATTGTCTTCTTTTCAGAACGTTGATTACAAGATGGAAAAAAAGCAAATTCGCAGAATTTTCTCATTTCAATTCAGTTTTCTTAAAACAGCTCCTGATATCAATGAAGCGTTTAGTTCAGGAACAACTACTGAATGCACAGCACAATGGTGGTTTAAAGAAATTTTGTGGCGGCAACGAGCCTCGAAGATGATGAGTGTAGTGGTTGGCTATCGGATGTTGACAAGTTGAAGCCAATCCACATATAACTGTTTAAGAACTTGCTTCTGAAGTAGACGTATCATACACAGCGATTTCCAATACCTTGAGAGAGATAGGAAAGACAAAAAAAATTGATAAATGGGTGCCTAATGAATTGAATGACAACTAAAAGAAATTCTGTTATGAAGTGGCATCTTCCATCCTTTTACGCAACAAGAATGACCCGTTTCTCGACCAGGTTATGACTTGCAATGAAAAGTGGGTTCTTTATGACAACCAGCGATACTCAGCTCAGTGGTTAGATACTGACAAAGCCAGAGTTGCACTAAAAGAAGGTCATACTGTTTGGTGGTCTGCAATCGGTCTCATCTATTAGTTTTTTGAATGCAGGTGAAACCATTCTGGCAGAAAAGTACTGTCAACAAATGGATGAAATGCATCAAATTTTGTACAACAATATCCAGTAGTAGTCAACAGAAAAGGCCCAATTCTCCTCTACAGCAATGCCTGACCGCAGGTCATTATTAATGTAAGTATTGTTGAAGACCATGGACTTTAGTTTGTTGATGATCTCTCCGTGCAGGAGTTCGTCAGGACAACCCGGCATGAGGATTCCCTCTACAAGTAAACCCTGATCAAATATTCAAAATAACATAGTATTCGAAGCACTAATAAAATTCCTTCAGTATGGCTACCTTACACTAGCTTATGCAAGGATTGGTACACCTTCTCTAAGTGATGTTGCATACAGTAACAACTTTAAGCTGGATACTCCACCAGACTAGATGAATTCTTATCCCAGAATCTAGTAAGACTAAGAGACCAAAATAAAGATAAATTATAATGTAGTTAACTGGTCAATAAGTGGGAGGAAAATTAATATTTCTAACTTTTTTATTAACTCAACGTTCAGGAGGTAAAGAAGAATTCTAATGGAATATTCGAATATCTACGCAAGTATTAGCCCCAGGAATGGGCCTCTTGATTTTTGAGGAATTCGGCTGAAATAAAATAAAACAATATTTTCAGTTTGATAAAATGTAAGAGTATACCTATCTTCTTCACACTCGCTAATTGTCTTAATTGTTGTGAGGAAAATAAATGAATAAGCTGTTGGTAGAAATTACACACATAAATGAATACAAAGACACATAGAGCTATTATTATAATGATAACATGAATACAAAAAGAAATATTTGACGCTAAAATTAAATTTGGATTTCATATCTACGCTAATAGGAAAACACGTTGTTTGGGATTGAATGACGAAATCCATGGTTTTTACATTGAGCCTATAACACGATATTAACGTTTTCATTCTTATTTTTTATATTTTATGGTATTCAACTTTTGGAATGTGACCTAAAAATGTACTCGGCATTGATTGGTTGGTATGAGGTGTAAGTAAAAGTGACATTGATTGAAATAAATTTTACTCCTAGCCCTGAACTCCTTGTTAACATTTCTATTCTATTTTCTCTTTCAACTTTCAAATTATAAATAAAAATAGAAACATCATATTTCCCTTTTATGAATATCAAGTGTGAATGCAGACCCCACGATGGTGTTGTATACATCTTGATTACAATGAAATATTCGTATCCAAATGCTCTGAGTAATATACTTTCAGAATATACATATATGTTCCTTTAAAAAAAAGTTTACAACCAGATAGATAAGAACTGCAAGTAATTTATATATTCAAAGACTGATTACTGTGGAATCTGAACTATGAAAGCTGATTAAAGAAGCTTAAACGTTTCTCCTTGGAGCATTGATGATAACGCAATGGTCTCATTTTCACCTACTATGATACTATCGATGCCATATTTTTATCCAAATAACAATATGGCCAATAATCACGTGGTATATTATATTTTGACTTTGCTAATAAACAAAATAAATTATTGTGTAACCATTATTATTCATGTTGCAAATAATGTTGTTCAAATCATTTTTTTCTTGTATTATTTGAATCCTTTGGACTACTGTTCTCATCTTGAGTGTCATTTTTCACAATGTTTTGGTTAATGCAATCTCCAACCATCTTTAGGTGAATCTTATCAAACTTGGGAATCTTTCTGTAAAACTCAGAATCTGCACAGAATTTCAAACAGAATCCTTTATTTATAGCATACCCTCATTCCATTAACCATGACTGGATAGAAGTTCTAAGTAATTGGCAATTGTATCCTGAGTGGTGACCACACTGGGGATTCAACCTTCAAATTCCAGAAGAGTGTAACTGAATTTTACCAAGTACTTTATCCACAATGCCCCAGGTCCTTGCGTAACACTCAAGATGAGAACAGTAGTCCAAAGAAAACAAATAATCAATCCTCATCTCAAAAATTCAGAAACGTAATTTTCTTTTCTTTTGTTTTTTTAACTACATTACTTTTTTAACAAATTTTCAGTTGAGTATTTTCCTTCCACATAAATTCTTTATTAACCCCAATAATTTAATTTTTTTTTTCAAGTATGCTATTAGTTTTATGATAATTATCTAAAATTTCATACCAGCAATCATTGTTTTTTTTATATATTAACAAAAAAAAAAAAAAAAAAACTTATTTGATAAACTATAACCGAATTGGTCTTTAATTACGAGTTATGTCAACTATTTCTTATTTCATAGCAGTATTTGGTTTTTATTACATAATAGATTTTTTTTTAAATATGCGATTCAAGTAGGATATTCTAGCCAGGTATAAACTTCTGTGAATTTATCTTTTTTGTAAATTTTTTTTCTTGTTGTTTTATTTTACAAACTTGTTCAAAAATAAACTTCAAACATAGATGAAATATAATCAATAACAAAATATATAGACAAATATTAACAAGATCAGAAAGTAGAAAAAATACATGAGTGACACAGTTCTAACAATCCATACAAGAATCATCTACATCATAGATCCTCATAATACACGGTTAAGAGGTCAGTCGACTTTTCAGCGAGTAATCTCAAACAATTCTCAAGTTAACTAGCCTTCTATAACCTAACAAAATTAAACTTACTTCCAATTTGATAAATCGATAAAAAAAATAATTTTATGAAAAAAAATTTTCAATTATATTCAAAGTTAAAAAATTTTTTTATTTTTTTAAATTAATTATATTCAAAATAAAAACTAAAATATGATCAATAAATATTAGCAAATTACTTAAATAATATTTTTTAAATTATTTTATTGTGATTTAAAGTAACAAATAAATAAAGGTTTGAGAAAACTTAACAGGTACTTCAGCCAGTTTATCTATTTAATAATAAGTTCTAGAGATAAATGTTGTCATGCTTTTTTTTTTTGGGGGGGGGGTCCAGACAAGGTATGAAAAACTTAATGTAACGAGATAAAAAAATACTACTTCAAGGTCAAAAGCTAGACAACAATAAGTGTTATATGGATAGATTATGACCAAAAACAACAATTCTTCCCCTTTTGTTAGAAACATCGCTGAGGAAGCGTGAAGACTTCAATTTAAGTCGTGTCCTGCATTGACGGCTATGGCTCTCCATCTATCTCTCTCCCTTGAGTCATTCATGAATTCATTATTACTCATCATTTTTGATGTTGCACAGGTGTTCAAATTGTCAAGGTATGTTTCTCGCTGTAGTATCTTCTTTGGTTTATTCTTTGTTGGTTGTCAGAGAGTAGTTTAATGATGATCAAGTGCCACCTGTCTAACATGGTAATCCTTACTGAGCGAAGTGATTCAGAACCCTATTTACGTTATTTCTTGAATAAAGAGTTTGATGTACTGCCATAGCTTTCTTTGCAGTTGTACAGGCAGTAGGTTGCAGTTTCTTTCTGTGCTTTTGAGTGCCCATAATGGGCGACTGTCCTGACCATTATACCCAGAGGTATCTTCTGCTCAGCACAACGAAATACAAAACCATGAACAGAATTATTTCTGTTTGCTTCCATATTACATGTCACCTGCTTTAACTTACGTTAAGCTGATGGAAGGGGGGGGGGGCTAAAGTGGGTTCTCAACCATGCCCAAGGGTCTCCGATAGACTTACAGAGGGAAAAAAGTGCCTTACTTTTCCTTTGACAGTAGTGCTCTCCCGCTACCCAATGTGAAGATTAAAGGATGAAAGAAAGGAAACAAGAGTTATGAGGTTACCACAGGTCCACTTCATTGTGTTTATCTATTGTATACATTTCATGATGCATGTAATATTCTAACAAGAACATTCCCATGCCTAGAATTAAATTTGAAAAATCAATCCCATGAGAAAAAACATCATAAAGATATACTATTTTTCAATGAAAAAAATAGCAAGGAAAACTACTGAACAAGACAAATGGCAGTTCCATGAACTTACCCATCCATTCCTAACTTTTGCAATCACTCCAGCACCTTTCTTCACGTTCAAATGCTAATATCAAGTAGCAAAACTCTTGAGCAACATCAATAGCCCCGACATCAGAATATACTTTTTCCACGTCTGAATTCTCATCCGTTTCCATTGTCTTATATTTCTTGCACACAAATTGATTATCATCTCTCAACTTACCTGTAATTCCCCTGCACTTTTTGTGAACCCAATGCACACAAGAACCACAATGAATGAAGTTGCTTACAACTCCTTTTCCACCAAACTGAACAATGGAACTTTCCTCTTTCTGAGGTCCTTCCAATACTACAACCACTGATTATCATTTTGATATTTGGAATATTCATTCTCAGATCATCTTCTCTAACTCTTTAACATGTTGACCATCCATTGTTTCACAGGCAAATTTTACATGTGTACCATCTACTGTTTCACAGGTAAAGTTTCATACTGTCAATTTGATACTAATCAAAATATTACCACAAAAATAAGCACATATTGAATCATGTTTTTTGTTTTAAATCATTGATCAAACACTAATACTGCATATGTGGTCACTAACTGAATCATGCCACTTCCCCGTCTTTGAATAACACAGGCGGAGAGAAAAAATAAATACATAAAACATTGTATTTATACCTGTTAGAAGACGGAAGAGTCATGAAATTGGTAAACAATAAATTATGCCTACAAAAATATTTCTTTATTTTTTATTATTATCATTTAGATTCCTGTTTTTTTAGTTTTTAAAACTGAGCCAAGACCGTCAAATCGGTCTCAAAATTGTTCACATTTTTCTCATCCATTAGTTTCGTTTCAATGATTTTAAGTAGTGAATAGAGATTAAATTGCGAACCAATAAGAGGTAAAACCAGCTAGTCAAATATAAAACATAAAAACAAGGTTGAATTCACAATGCCTTGAAAAGCATACGCCATCCTATTTAAAATCAATGTCAGATAGCAAATGATATGCTCTGTCCTTCCACTCTTTCCTTCTGTTTCCCTCTTTTTCTAATTTCACCAGACAACACACTTGGCTCCACTGCTAAAAATAATTTTTTAATCTTCTAAACTCACAACCTAGTAACGACTTTTTTTAAATATATTTTTTTGAAATCCGATCACATAACTTTCAAATAAAATATTGCTTTTCGTTTCATTATCAATATGAACCTCTAAAGGAAAAGACTTTTTTTTTTTTCATGATCAGATCTTAGTTATTAATAACTAGGGCTGTGACAACAGAATATTCTTTTCATTGTTATGACTCAAGTATATATCCGACACAGTAAGACAGTCAATCAACTAAGAACCACATCAATCTATACAAAAACATCTAAGATATTAACAGATATATACTGAAGAGTCAAACCAATGAAAAGAATATACTGTTGTCACAGCTGTATTAATAATTATAAATCGAAACATTGTCATAACAATGTAGCAAAGCCCGTTTGTATAAATAAATATTAATATAAATATTTATGTTATTAAGCACTATTATATAAATGTAATAGATATTCTTTGGATTTTATTCTACGAATACATTCTTAACCTGGACGACTGACTAATACAAATTATTACTAGTAAATAAAGAAGATTCCTCAAGTCGGGACCAGAACCGAATTTCACAGTAGAACCATAATCCATATCAAGTTTCACCAACTCCAGTCCTGTAATGAATGAGTTATCATAAAACAAACATTGACAAACAAGAATGTATGCACATATGTAGCCATCAATGTTTGTATAAATAAATATATATATATATTTATATATATATATATATATATATATATATATTGAGAATAAAGATTAATAATTGTAAATTATGAATCAGTTTCAAAAGGAATAACAAAACAAAAATAAATTGAGTGTACGATCGTTTCGAAAACGATATTCATTTTAATAATATCAATAAATAATTTTGGCAATAATTGACAATAAATGCTTATTTTTAATATTGCCTCCTCATCAGCACAAATGTGGTGGGATAGGGTAAGACACCAAAATAAACTAGCATTTTTGTAATTAGAAAAGAATGAATCTTTATGGTGCAGGAGCTGTCCATAATTGTTTTTAAGTTCGTCAGTATATATATATATATATATATATATATATATATATATATATATATATATATATATATATATATATATAGGCATGTTGTTGCCTTTGTTTTTCTTTGTGACTAGAAAACAAAGGCAACAACATGCCTATATATATATATATATATACTGACAAACTTAAAAACAATTATGGACAGTCATAAAGATCCATCTATCTTACTTATTACAAAAACGCTATATTATTTTGGTGTCTTACCCTATCCCACTCGATTTGTGCTGAGGAGGCAATATTAAAAAAAAACAAAAAACATTTATTGTCAATATTATTAAAATAAATATCGTTTCTGAAACGATCGTACACTCAATTTTATTTTGTTTTGTTATTCCTTTTGAAACTGATTCATAATTTACAATTATTAATTTTTATCCTCAATATTAATATAGCTCTAGGATAAATATACCTATTGAGCTTATGATATATCTACAGTACTATGAGCAATGTTCTTTTAAAGTATTAATACATTAAAATAAACTTTGCTCTTCTAGACTTCCGGTCTACTTCCCCACCCCTCTCTCTCTCTCTCATATATATATATATATATATATATATATATATATATATATATATATATACTAGCATGGGTGCCTGGCGTTGCCCGGGTGTTTGGAGGTGTATGCTGAGCAAAAATAACAAAAAACAAAAAATAAAAACGGTCAATTTTTTTTAACTTTGACCCCTATTAGACCCCTTAAAATTTATTGTTTTGGGCTCAAATCAAGTTATTAAGTTAGATCCATGTCCAAGGAACTTATATTTAAAATTTCAAGTGTTTAGACCAAAAATTGTCAGGAGTTTGGTAGAGTTTTCAAAGGTCAAATCGTTGAACTTTGACCCTTTAACAGACAAATTTCTGGTCGAAAACCGATCACATGGATTTTCCCAAATCTCAGTACTCTGTATATCAAATTTCGAGTCTATAGACTAAAAATTGACAGAGTTATTGCATACACAGACAGACACACAGACACGTTCACTTTTATAGATATATAGATATATATCAAAATAATGATTCAATCCATTAAGTAGCTTGTTTTATTGATAATCCTCAAACAATCTACTTAAATTATTAATCACATGCTTTAACTTCAGGTAGAAAAACTTTAAAGTATATAGGCAAAGATTGGATTGATTGATGAAAATGAAAAAACTTCTTGAAATAGGAAAATGCGTCCACCAAACCATTTCAATATCTGATGCAATTCAAAACAAGCAATAGACCAGACAGAAACCGAGTCTATAATCCTAAAGATTTGAAAAAAAAAAAAAAGATCAAAGCGTTCTATTAGCATAAAAGTTGCCAAGGTCGCTTGAAAAATGGTTGGATCAATCATTCACTCCAGAAGGTATCTCACTCACTCCAGACGCAATCCTCTACCTGTACAAGAACCAAATATATCCTAAAATGGAGTACTATTGCCACATTTGGGAGGGGAGGGGGCTACTAAGAATACCCTTTCCTGCCTTGACAGGGTTCAAAATCAGCTATCAGTAGGTGATGCCCTTTTCTCCTCCTTATAGCCCCTTTCTCATAGAAGAGACCTTGCTAGTCTCTCTCTGCTCTATCACTATTTACATGGCAAGTGAACTTAAATCTATGGTTCCCATCCCTGTATAAGATTCATAACAAACACTCATCTAATTACAACCACTGTCAATTATTTCCCTCATTGTCTGTGCTTAAATCTAAATGAAAATTCCATGAACAAAGATTCTTTCCTAGAACTACCCAACTGTGGAACTCTATACAGTGCGCCTGCTTTCCAGTTAACTACAACATCATCTTCAAGTTCAATGCAAACAAGTTTTTAATATCTCACCCCCTTAAATACTCAAATTCTACCCAATTTCTACTACTATCAATCACTAAGCTGTTGTCTCAGTGATCACCTTACACTCATTAGTTCTTATCCTCGAGTGGGCCTCAGGCCTTAAGAAGTGGTGACTCCCTAGTAAATAAAAAAAAGAGAGAAAGAGAGATGATTAGTTGGTTGGTTGGTGTTTTATAGTATATCACCGAATGATGTCAAATCATTTACAGAATTAAAACAGTTTTAAAAACTTTAAAAAGAGATATAAAGAATTTTAATCTATCAGTACAAACCTAATATTGAGCATTCAATTCTGGGACTCAAACGCTAATGCACCGATTCATATAAATGTAATTGAAGTATCCATCTGCACAGGGCTATAGTTCATAAGTACAATGTTAAATGTTAAAGTAATTTATCCTGATGTTTTAGTGCTTGCCTGTGAAACAATAAAAGATCAGCATGTTAAAGACTTAAATTGCAATTGTTGCCGCCCCCTCGATGTACATACATCCGATTAACCACTTTAGCAACAAAATCCCACCTCGTATACAGTAGAAGTCCCTAAATGCCAGAAAGCCTTCTACGATAATAGCTTCTTCATTCGGACTGATAAACTTTGGAATTCCCTCCCTGTTTCCTACTCCCTGGACCGTATTGACATGCAGAAGTTTAAATGTAATGTAAACAATCATCTCTCTCATTTCCTCACATAGTACTTGTAAACATAATCCCAAATAGAAGCCCGTTACATTCAAGTGACACTGTGCCTTGTTTGGAGTGAATTAAAAAAAAAAAAGAATTCTTATGAAAGATCTGATGGTGAATGTTACAAAGACCAAAATGATAATTAGTGGGTGTAGTGTTGGAAGGACCTCAGAAAGAAGAAAGTTTCCCTGCAATGTTTGTGGAAAGAGAGTTGGGAGCAATTCATTGTAGTACTTGTATGCATTGGATACAGGAGAAATACAGATAGGCTGAGAAATGATAACTAATTTGTATGCAAGAAACGGAAGCCAATGGAGCCAGATGAAAACTCCAATATCGAGAAAATATATTTTTATGGCAAAACTGATGAGGTTGTTCAAAAGTTTTTTTACCTTGGTGATAACATTGGAGTAGAGAGGAACTGGTGCTGTTATAAGTGCATATTTCTGCTATTACTAACCATGGTCATCTAAGGGAAGAGTCTATCAGGCATGCATATGCAGTGTGATGGTGCATGGAAGGGTTGAAGATATGTGTTGCATGGAGAGAAATTATGAGTATGAACCATCTCTGCACAATATTCCTTTATTTACATGTTTTATTTTTATATTTTTGTTTTGTTTTGTTTGTTTATACATTTTGCTTAAATAAAATTATTTTGTATATTTTTTTATAAATCTCCAAAGTTTACAAAACAGAACATTTTTTTATTAATTAAATTACTAACGTTTCAAAGGTATTAATATTCCAGATATGTTTGAAAACAGGATTACAAATGGATTGGACCTTAATGGATTACCTCATACTTTTCATATAAATGGCCTAAAGAGGAGATTTGTTCAGTGCTGAAACTAGTTGAAAATCTGACCAGAGTATTACAAACTTTTTTTTTGTATTGTCATCCTGTCTACAAATATATTTCTGAAACGTTCAAAACCAACAATATCCAAATAATAAAGTTTTGAAACTTGTTTTTGGTTAGAATTGAGTTTTCTTTTTGTTTTAACAGCAAATATAATTATAGCATTTTTCCTAGAATAAAATGCAGTTAATTACAGGAAAAGATGTAATTTAAGTTCCACCACTATCGACTATCATGGAAATAAATCGTAAATTATTTAAAATAATTTCAACACAATGAAGAGGCATTTATGTAGAATATAAGGACCATGCTATTGTCGGAATTTTCCAGAACATTTTTGTAAAACACCAAAAAGTGCTGAAATGCTGAGCCAATGGCATTGCAACAACCAAAGCCATTTAAGAAAATATTTACTTGCTATCATTGGTTTATTATAAAAAAAAAAAATTAAATATTTATCAGGATTTGAACAAAAAAAAATCATAAAAAGAAAAAAAATCATAAAAAATAAATTTTTTATTTGTTATCAGTTGTTTGCTATTCAAAAAATATTTATTACATGAATGTTTTTTTTTCACGATTTTAATTTTAATTTTCTTAAAGTTTCATAAAATTTCTCCAATAGTTATTCATTGTATTTTCTTCATAACAATAAAAAAAAAAAATGTTTTTAATGGAGAAATTTAATGTAATGTGAACAGACATCTTGCTGCTCACCTACCTACATAGTGTCCCTGTAGATATGGTCCTAAATAACAGAAATAATATATTTAATTGGAAAATATTGGCTAGCCTTTGCGCAAAACAAAAAAAAACTTTAAATCACAAAACTTTCGTACAGCACTTTCTAAGTAAACCGCTCAAAAAATTCCAACGATAGCACAGTCTTTAATCTGTATAAGTACCGATGAAGAAATAAAATGAAAAAAAAAAACAAAGAAAAAAAAACAACTTTACTTTCCATCAACGACATTTTACTTTTTAGACAAAATAAAAAATGTATTATAAATAGATAACTGTGTTGCTAATGTTTTTATATACATTATATTTATATTGTAAAGTGGGTTGTCTAACTATGAGTAGCCCATCTGGTGTCATTGTTTTGCATTGTAAAACATAAATGATATTCAATGTTAATCACTATTTTTTATATGAAAAGAGGGTGTTATGGGCAGCAATTAAATGATGACATTTATTTGCAGATTGTTATTCTCATCTTCATAGTTGTTGTTTCACAACGTTTCAGCCAACTATTCTTCTGTCCTTCGTCAGGTGGTTAATCGCGACAGGATAGGAATGAATCTCTTAACAGTATCCTCAGTATTACTGCCTTCCATAGTTGTTGTCTCACCACGTTTTGGATAACTAATCCTCTAGCCGGCTTTGGGTAGGATTGAAACCATTACCTTTAGACAATGCTCACCTGGAACCATAGAGATTAAATGTGTCTATCCACTGCACCACAGGCCCCAAAGGCCGATCAAGATTGGTTTTTTGGGTTTGTAAATCCAAGTTTTTTGTAAATCCAAGTTTTTTGTTATTTGATCTTCCATCGTCGGGTCCGTACTGAATTATTTAATTACTAGCAGAACCCATGGAAATTCCACGGTAGTTGAAAATTTTAAAAACATGCATTAGTAAGAAACATCACATAATCAAACAATTACATTAAGGTTGGACCATGTACCATTAAAGCCTTAACTAAATCATGAAGCTCTGAATTTTCAGGTCCTGGTATCTCTGACAATTGCATTAATTTGTTGAACTGTTCTGATCTTATCCTTATCACGCAACATTGTGATCATGTGGTAGTGTGGTAGCCCTCGTTTTTGAAATTGAATAACAAACATTTGCAAGTAAAATTCCCAGTACATGTCTGCTTTTAATATCTTTCAAAAGGTTCAGTTAGATGTGCATGATGCACGTGTGATATTAAGTCAGGTCAATTTTATGTAAGTTCTGATGGCCCCAAGTTGTTTATTATTTAAGGATATCTTGGATTACACGTGTATGGAAGGAATATGTCTGGTTTTCCGTATTTACAGAAAACTGCTTTGTACTAATTGCTTTGTAATAATTTCAGCAAAACATAAGTAGGTAATAATGTTTCCACCTGAAATGCGTAGGTTTAAAAGATCCATAATCAACAAAACTATCCTATGATTTTACTTATTTTAACATAACTCTTTAGTAGGTAATGATGTTTTCACCTGAGATGTGTTGGAATTGTTACTAATTTCAACATGACATGTAAATAGGTAATAATGTTTTCACCTGATATATGTAGATTTAAAAGATACCTAATCAACAAAATCACTATATGATTTTACTTATTCCGACATGACACTATGATTCCAGGTGGGCATTGTCTGATCATAGCAGTTTCAATCCTACCCAGAGTTGACCAAAACATGCATCCCATAAGAAAACAATTCTACTGACACCTTCCTCGGATATTAGCTCTGAACAGAGAAAGAAGAATCAGATCTGTTGCAGAGCTCAGGATGCAAGCATCAGTGATGTTCTTTAGTGGATGCCAAAAACAGGGATGTAATTCAATGGGAAAACCGTAGAAAATCTACATAAAGCAAACAACAGAGGACTTACAATGCTCCTACAAAAACTTATGTGGTATGATGGAGTATAGAGTGCGATAGCATTCGTGTTAAGATTTATGACACTACCACAACATGACAACTAATACATCCTCTTACAAAACGATTCCAATCTGATATCTACATTAAATTTCCATATAAAACTTAATCAGTATTATTTGGCCTACTATCTTGAGTGTTATTTTCACAACACTTCAACCATTGTAACTTCTGACCTTTTTCAGGCGTATCGTTTCTAATTCGAGAATCTTTCTGTCAAACTCTGGAATCTGCACAGTATTTCGAATGGAACTCTTTATTTAATCCACGAGGGTAGCATGTCTCGTTCTATCAGTCACGATCAGGTCGCAGTCTTAAGTAATTTGCAATTGTATTTTAGTATCGCCCACATTGAGGACTGAACCTTCAACTTTCAGAAGAGTGCCAGAAGAGGGCCCATAGCATAACATATAAAGTACTAGGTAAAATTCAGTTCTATGTATAGGTGTGGAGAGGAGGGGGACGATATATATATATATGAGCAAATAGTTAATAAAATATGTTAAAAACACTTTGAAAAAGAATTAAAAACATATTTAATTTGAAAAGGAAACGCTAAATAAGTGGATAGTCCTTAATCCGCGGAGTTTCAAAGAAATATTTTCCTTCTCATTTATATTTATATATATATATATATATATATAAAGGGTGACCTCTCCCCCCCAAAAAAACAGGACATTCAATTGTTTTTCTGAGCATTTTACAGTCAATGGAGAAAAAAGGCCAAAGACCCTAGTGTTTTGTAATATAATAAACTAGTTATGAGCAGTTTCATTTCATTTGGAAAAAACACTAAGAAACGGGGCCTAATTAGAGTTGGGGCCTGTTTACTTTAGGTCACCCTGTATATATGAGAGAGAGAGATTTTAAGGTAACTTCCTCATTTATTGGCAAAGTTCCAAATTTGTCATATTTCGAAACTGAAAGTAACTCAAGTGATCTGCTCTTCATAATTTTGTTGAAGACTTCAAAACTTGGTATCCTTAGCCCCTACCTTTTTTCTTTCTTTCTTTTTTAATAAAATTGTCCCTAGCTTACCCCGACAAATTGGTTTTATCATAAAGAATATTATCCATTCCTATATTCTAGCCAGATATTTTATTTTTTATATTCTACTTAACAACTTTCACTCCCATTTAGAGACCGACCTGCTTGTTTTCACAAGATCCAGAAAACAGTGGACAGTCTACACTTAGAAAAATATGTTAGGATAAGTTTACTAAACTTTCCTCATTAAACATTTTGTCTGATTTCTTTATTTCTCTTTCTCATTGGGTGTTTATTACTTGTCTCATTCCCCATCATGCTTGTAAATAAAATTTCATTTGAAACCATTTATAGATTTTCTAAATAGGATTAAGCTGTAGAGTGAATGCGATATTTTGTTAAGAGTGTCTAGTGCACAATAAGTAGATAAGTATGATTATCGATCCTCCCCACCTACACACACACTTTTTCCCCAAAAAGAAATCGATTACTGCTCCATGCCTTAGTTAAATAAATATTATGTATGCGTATAAATTGTTTGTTTTTTTATTATTCTGATTAAATAAAACCGTATGCAAAGAGCAATATGTAGTATCTGTTTTGATGCTACCCTTCAATTTTTCTGTCCTCGTTCAGTCAAGGAGAAATCCTCCTAGACAGGCAATTTTTATTTTTGCCCCAATCCAGAGTATGGAGCTAGATTTTTCCATGTTAAAAACTCATCTTGTGTCTAACTTTACCGTCGTGAAAATAAGTAAAACTTTACGTCTTTATCAATAAACCTATCCTCTCATTCTATTTTTAGTTCAATGGAACAGATTATAAAAAGTTGTGTACTTTCATTTTAAGTGATCTCTACCAGTTTCAGCTTTATCTAAAGCTGAGATCACTTAAAATGAAATACACACCTTGTCCTCAGGTTAAGGATGGATGAGTTTTAAATAGACGATTATCTTCATAAACTATGACATCAAGCTTGGCAACCTCTTCATATGGCAATAATTAAGTGTTTTAAGAAAGTGCGTGCATGTGTGTTACTCAGAGGACTCTTTTCGGTTTAGAGAGACAATAGATATCCCTTGTTTGCACAGGAATTCTATAGTGAAAGAGCGGTTTCACAACTGCACTTCTTCTAAACTGAATCAAGTGACAAGGTGAAGTTCAGGATGATTTGAAACAATGCCGAGATAAGCAGAGAGAGAGAGAGAGAGAGAGAGAGAGAAAAACTAGTATTATTTCTTAATTTTCCTTCTAAACTACATAATTCAAACCTGACATGCCAAGTTCACAATCAGTAAAAACAAGCCGTCATGTTGACAATATCATCTATAAATATAAAAGTGAAAATGTGTGTGTATGTATGTATGTATGTATGTATGTATGTATGTATGTTCGCTTTTTGTGTATGTCTGCAAAAGGCTTTTTTTCCGGGAAGCAATCGGTCACCTCACTCCTTCTTAAAACTTTTTATATCACGTCTAAATGATAATATCTACGAGTTAAGAACGGGGGTCGCGTGTGTATTTAATTTGCCCGACTTTGTAAAGCTAAATATTCCACATTTTTAGATTGCCGCGTGTGGATTCGGCTTTTTCGTATAAAAGCAAAACTAATTCAAAGATGGCGGCATTGTTCCGGTCGCGATTGCAGGGAACGTCCAAAAGCAATCAGCTTTGATCAATGCGGAGTTTCTCCTTGTATCAGACAATTGCTATTCAATTTGGACAATCCCCATTTTATAGGGACCTGATTTCTCCCCACAACATTTTGGGAAAAAAAAAAAAAAAAAAAAAAACTGCTTCGCAGTAAATGAAAAACTGCCCTCATTAAGTCATTAAGTACGGGAACCTGCCAATTCTTAATACTTAAATTAATTCAAACGTGTTTCCGTTACTATTTCTTGGTGGCCAATCGGTTAACGTCGCACGTTTTTTTTACACTTTATTTTCCATCTTTGCCTCAAAGCTTTGGGTTCAATCCTTTTTACTAACCTACCAGAACTTTTTTAACACCCCCCCCCCTCAACCGACACAAACACCCGGGCAACGATTTTTTATTATTCTTTTGTTTTGATTTACTCAAAACCACACACACGTCTAAAGACTTGGGCAACGCCGGGTAGCCCCGCTAGTCTATATATCTATATATATAAAAGGCAAAATGTGCGTGACCATTTCGTGTATGTCTTCAAAAGGCTTTTCTCGCACACGGTTCCGATGTCGTTATGATCGCTTACAACTGTTTATATGGGTCCTAAATAATAATATGTACGATTTGGGAAAATGCGTCGCATCTAAATTTATTTACATCGACTTTTACAAAATTATTGCTATTTTGGCTTCTCGCATGTTGATGAGGCTTTTTCGTATAAAAAGCGAAACTAATTCAAAGTTAACAACGTTCTCGGCATTGCGCCAGGAAATATCCAGAAGCAATCAGCTTTGATCAATGTTGTACATCAGACAATTGTTATTCAATCTGGACAATTGGGAGCTGGTTCCCCTCCCCCCAACATCTGTTGGGGGAAAAAACAAAAACAGTCAAACTTGGGTAAACAACTGCGTGACTTCTATTTGACCTTCTTAATTAGGTCAAATGGAAGCAGCAGAGTTAACTTTTATTGCGCACGCCTGTTTTTATAGTTTAATAAATAAATTCAAACCTGAGTATGTTGTATGTATGTCGCGGTGGCCTAATGGGTAACGTCGCCCGTTTTTTTTTTTTTTCACACATTAATTTCCAACTCAAGGGTACGGGTTCGATTCTCATACTTACCTACCAAAACATTTTTTTTTATTTACCCCCCCCCGGAGTTTTGATTTACCTCAAGACACCCGGGCATCACCGGGTACCCCCCGCTAGTATATATATAAAAGCGAAAATGTGTGTATGTATGTTCGCTTTTTATGTATGTCCAAAAAAGGCTTTTTTCCGAGAAGCGGTCAGTCGGCTCACAACTTAAAACTTTTTATATCACATATAAATCATAATATCTCTGAGTTAACAACGGAGGTTGCCTGTCTATTTAATTTGCTCGACTTCGGAAAGATAAATATTCAACATTTTTTGCTCGCCGCATGTGGATTAGGCTTTTTCGTATAATAAAAGCGACACTAATTATGGTGGTATTTTCCTGGTCGCGATCACCGGAAATGTCCAAAAGCAATCAGCTTTGATCAATGTGGAAATATTTTCCTTATATGAGACAATTGTTATTCAATTTGGACAAGGGGAGCTGGTCCCCCCCCCCCAACATCTTGGGAAAATAAAAATAAAAAAAGCCTTCCCGCATTAAATAAAATACTACCCCACAGTCAAAGTTGACCTCATTAAGTCATTAAAACGTGCACCTGCTAATTCTAAATAATTAAATAAATTCAAACGTGTTTCCGTTAGTATGTCGCGGTGGCCCAGTGGTTAACGTCGCACGTTATTTTTTAACACTTTAATTTCCAACTTTGCCTCAAGGGGTCCAGGTTCGATCCTCATACTCACCTACAAAAAATTTTTTTTTATTATACCCCCCCTCAGAGTTTTGATTTACCCAAAATCACACACACCTCCAAACATCCGGGCAACGCCGGGTACCCCCCGTAGTTTATATATATAAAAGGTAAAATGTGTGTGTTTGTATGTCTTGCAAAAACTTTCGACACAGGCGACGGATTTTCGCCAGATCAGTATCATTTTGAAGCTCGAACCTTCGCACGACAAATATCGAAAAATTGGCTAAAAACATTCAATCCTTCACCCTCAACTGGACCCTTTCCTACATGGAGGGGTAGCAAAAAAAATCGTTCCTTCATTTTCCTTTTCTACTACTACTACGACGATAACGTCATGTTTGACCTAGAAAACGTTGACGTTAGTTTAAACCACTTGCTGTTTTTTTTTTAACCTTTAATTTCGTCTGTTTTCAGTTCTCTGTCTCTTTGGCGTCTTGATAACGTGTCAGACTCTTTTCCGTCTCAGCCTTGAGGCTTCGGGTTCGAGCCTACCTCACTACCAAAACTTTTTCTTTTACACCTCCAAACACCCGGCCAATGTTTTTTATTTAAACAGAGTTATTACTTCACTTATTCTTTAGTTTAACCCCCCCCTACACACACACACCTCCAAACATGCGGTTGTTATCTTAAGATTGCAGGTTCCATCCGAGATAAACAGGGTTATTTATGCCATTTTCTTCTGCTTTTCACTGTTTTTTTTATTTTGGTTTTTCCGATTTTTTTTAACGAGTTTAACATCGTTTTTTTTTATATTTAAACAGAGTTAATTCTTACCCCCCCCCTACAAACACACGGGCAATGCCGGGCACCCCCGCTAGTCTATATATATAAAAGGCAAAATGTATGTGCACATTTTATGTATGTCTGGCAAAGGCTTTTTTCGCCGGAATTCTCGGGGGGGGGGGTACTATGTCTTACAATTGTTCGTATACCCCCTAGATCATAATAGCTTTTTTGTGTCGCGTCTAGATTTATTTACATCGACTTTTACAAAATTCATGCTATTTCAGCCCCTCTCGTGTTGGTATAAATAAAGTGAAACTAAGTTGAAATGGGAGCAGTTCCAAAGCTTTCATCCTGTCCAGAAAGCAATCAGCTTTTGATCAATGTGGGGGAAACCCCTTATATCAAACAATTGCTATTCAATTGGACACTCCTCTTTATATGGTGAGCGAGTCCCCCCCCCCTCAACATCTTGGGGAAACAAAACCAGAGAAACTACCTCGCAGCCAAAGTTGGGTAAACAAACTCAAAAAAACTGCCTCACAGTAAAAATTCAGTGTGGGATTTCATTCAGTCTATGGCGTGATATTGGACCTCATTAAATCTACACAACTTGCAATTGTTTTTAATCCTTAAATTGCAATGCTTTTGAGTTACTCTCCCTTGCTGGCTTAGCGGTAACATGTTAGGTATTTTTCATACTTTTTTATTCCACCTTCGCCACAAGGCTTCAAAGTTCGATCCTACATACCTACCAAAACTTTTTTTTTTAAGAAGTCAAATATCGTTTTCCTTGTTTTATTTCATCATATTTAAACAGGGTTATTACTTCGCCCATTTTGTTTTGATCTAACCCCCCCCCCAACACACACACAACCAAACACCTGGGCAATGCCGGGCACCCTCGCTAGTCTATAATATAAATCTCACCTGTCTGTTTAAATGCATGTTTATATGTCTGCCTAAAACTTTCAACAGAGACGACAGACTTTCACAGGATAGGTATTATTTTAGAGTGTGACATCTCGGACGACAAATATAAAAAAATTGACCAAAAACATTAATTGCTTCACGCTCTACTGGGCACTTTTCTACAGGGAGGGGTCGCTTTTTTTGATTGACTAGCCTTAATTTAAACTTTTGCCATTTCCGGTTTGGCAATGGACACAACAGCAAAGACATCACATTTTTTTTTTTTTTTTTTTTACATTCTTTTCCTCCTTCATGGTACGGGTTCGAGCCTGCTTGCCTACTGCCACATTTTTTTTTTTTTTGCTCAACACACACCTCAAAACATTAAGGCAATACCAGGCTAGTCTATATATATATATATATTATTTCGCTACAGTTGATATTGTGTAGAACAATAAGAAAATCATAGTGAACAATGCATTCAACAAAATTTCACACACATTTCTAGATACCTATATCTAATAAGTTCAAAAGAAAGGACACACTTGGGGAGGTATTTTGGTGGTCAAGTCACTAAATAGAGATTAGCTGGTTTCCCGGCATAGCCCAGGATGTAATATAGATTGACTGAAATACATGTTCTAGCTGGTTTCTAGGCGTTGCCAGGGATGTAATATAGACACATTATGTTGTATATTACCTGTTCTCTTCTCCTTAAAGTAAAACAATTTCATATACATGCTGTAAATTACCTATGTTAGGGATAAAACATGAACAATACCAGTCCGAGGGTAGATAAAACAAATAATACATAGAGATGAAAGATTTCTCTCCCCTAAGAATAAAACATATGTTCAATATCTGCTTTTGTTTTTTCATTGTTTATACGGTCCCGAGCAACGCCGGATAGCCCTGCTAGTATATATATAAAAGGCAAAAACTTTCGACACACGCAACAAACACTGACAACATCGGTATCATTAGGAAGATCCGTCTCTTGGACGACAAATATCCAAAAAATTGGTCCAAAGCATTAATTCTTTGACCGTCAACTAGGCCGGGTTTTTTTCTTTCAAGGACGGGGTCGTTTTTACGTGGATATTTTTTCAAACTCATCACGCCTTTTTTTAGGGGGTTAGTCACTTTTTTTTTTGTTTCTTTGTGCTCACACTGCTATCTTGATTGAAACATCTTTTTTTAGGGCTGGGTTGCTCAATAGCCTTACTATACCATCTATCCACACCCGGGCAATGCTGGGTACCCCTGCCAGTCAAAAATAAAGTTATTTGTTAATTACTAATTTTATTCAAGAAAATCACATAAAATCATGATTTTAGTTTAAAATTAGTTGTTTGGAAATAATACAGAAATCTTTTTTTTTTTTCTTTTTCTTTTTTACACAGAAATCAAGGTTCGGAGGTCACTCGAGGATAAGGGTTAATGGGTATACATTAGTCAATGTGATTATAGAATAGTAAACATAAGTAGTGGAATTTTTGTAAGTTGGATTACATAGGGGGACGGTTCATCAAGAACTTGTTTACATTGGTCTTGAAGGCAATCAGATTGTAGTCAGCTGTAAAGCAGGCCAACAGAAGAGGGTTCCACAGGCATACAGTTCTAAGAAAGAAGCTCTCCTCATGGAATCTACATTTAGGTTTAGGCACAGATAAAGAGTGTGGGAAACTATTGGTAGTGGTTCTGACTAGACGAGTGTTTTTCGTGAAAGTTTGGTAGGGGGGGGGAGGCACAGATTAAAGCTCAAACGAGTACCTGCCATGGAAATAACCATAAAGCAAAGACAGGCTTGCAACGTCTCTTCTGTGGGAAAGAGGTTATTGTGAATAATAAACCATGCTTGAGGAAATTACCCAAACTTAATATCTGTAAGCTGGAGAATTATGAAAATCATAACTTATGATAAATTGTGAAAAAAAAATATATATTACAAAAAGTTTACTAATTATCATCTTTATCACGAAAAGTTGAAAGTGCAAAAAGTTTCGTTTTTGTATGAAATCCAACACTAACGAGTGAAAGTGTTTTAAGTATATTATTACTATTTTTTTTTTTTGAGGAAGAAATTAATCTAATAAAAATCCATATCATGAAAATATCAGGAATATGAATTTAATATGTAAAAACTAGAATAGCAGAGATGAAATCAATATAAATTAAAAAATAAGATATTTTTTATGGACAAAATAGAATCAAAGAGTCAAAAAAATAAATAAATAAATAAAGCATCACATATTCATTTCATATAAATCAGATGATTATTATGGCATTCATTTCGCCAATATCTTTCAAGTTGGAATTCTTTCTAGAAAGACATAGGATACTTACAGGAGGTACTATGTGAGGGTTGCCAACTTCTTTAAGTTAAAGTGTTTCTGTAGAAAGAGCTTGACACATGCAGGTTGCTAGTTTATGTCGTTAACCACTTAGTCATCATCACCTCCCTGCTATTGTTACCGCATTTGCATTGGAATATATGTATTTTGTTAGTTCAAAGAATAATAAAGACTTATCCATAGTAATATGATACCTTGGCCAGTGTGTTATTCCATCTGTCACCAGTAATCAACATTCCCTTCAGTTGGTTTCCGGTGATCCAAGGGTTGATGATCAGATGGGTAGGCACTGTGCATGAAGTTCAGCACTTTTAGTTATTTAGGACAATCTTTTTTTTTTTCAATTTTTTAGAACTCCACTCGAAACAAGGGGAGAGACAAGTTCTCCAAAAATGTTAAAGTTTTGCATAACATTTTGGTAAAAGCAAAACAAATACTCTAAATTTTCATACAATGACCACTTTCATTCATTTTAGAAAAAAATACAAAAATTGCTTGTTTTAATTTATTTAAAATATTCTAATTATTTTATAAAACCTAAAACCTTTTATTTTAATTCAATAAATGTTCAGATAATGTTTTATTTTGTGTTAATTTAGTATATTATTTTTGCTTTTATCAAAAAAAGTTATGCAAAATTAACATTTTTGGAGAACTTGCCTCCATTTGTTTCGAGTGGAGTTCTTCAAAAATGAAAACAAAAAAGTAATTGTCCCCAATAACCCAATTTCGTTTCATCATGGGTACATATATCATACATATTTTTCTTTATTTTTGTTTTTACTATAAGTAGAATTCTCAAAAATATATAAAGAAAAAAAAAGAAAAGTTTTCATAACAATCAGTAAGTTCAAAGTATAAAACTTGATATTTATTTTTTGTTTAATTTATAATCATCATCTAACATTTTCTCTGCTTACTACAGAATATTATCTGTCATATATAAACTATCTCAAAGACCTTTTGTCTCTTATTGTTAAGTTACTGCACAATGGATTACAAGTTTCATTGTACTGCTAACTGGGTAAAATTTGTAAAGAAAAGTGATTCCTCACTCTAAAATCTTTCTTTTTTTTTTTTAATTACCTCTTTGTAAGCATTTCTCAAGCTGTTTAAATGTAATCACAAAAAAAAAGAAAAAAAATTAGAAATTAAAAATGTTTTTAGGGGGTAAACTATACCAGATGAGATAGTAAAGATTTACCTAAAATCCTATGTACAAAATAATTTAATTCCAAAAACAAGAATGCATTTCAGGTTCTTTGTAAACATCTCAGGTCTGGGTGTGTGTGGAATGGGTATTTTTCTCGTTTTTTAACACTAACAGAAAAAAAATGGCATTTGTGTTATTTTGAACAATTGTTTTCCGTTTTCAAGAAACTTTTTAAAACAGGGGGAGACAATTCAAGAATTCACTAAAATGTCAAAGTTTAGTATAACTTTTAGTTAAAAACAAAAGTTCACTAAAGTAATACAATAACAATAATGCACAAGTGCCATTTTTATAATTATTTTTATTTTATTTGTTACATAAATTTAAATTTTTGCAAAAAAAAAAAAAAAGTTTCTCTTCTCCAAAAAGAAAAATGTCACCTACATTCCAATTATGACCTGTTAAAAACTATTTATAATTTTTCAAAGTCATTTTCATATAATAATTACATTCATTCATTTCAGAATTTTCATTTCATTTTCAATAAATGTTCAGATAATTAATGTTTCATTTTGTGCTATTGTATTACTTTGGTGTATTTGTTTTAGTTTTTAATTAAAAGTTATGCAAAAAACTTGGATATTTTCGGATAGGGTTTCTTGTGCATTTATTCTTTTTGCAGACTGTAATCCTCATCTTCATAGCTGTTGTTGTTTCAACAGGTTTAGGCCAACTCATCCTCTGGCCTTCTTCAGATAATTAACCACGATGGAATAGGAATGTTAAGTTTTGTAATCTATCCCCAGTAATTACTGCCTTCCACAGTTATTGATGAGACAACAACTATGGAAGATAACTGGGGATAAGTTACAAGACTCAGCATCCCTAACCCCATTGCAGTTAATCACCTGAAGAAAGCCAGAGGATGAGTTGGCCGAAACGTGGTAAAACAACACCTATGAAGATGAGGATAACAGTCTGAGCAAAAAGAATGAATGCACATATGAACGCTCATCTCAAAGTATGCCAAAAATAAAAACAAAAAGGTTTTCTTGAATTGTCTTCTCCTATTCTGAAAGAAGTTTTTGAAAAAGTGAAAACAAAAATAAAAGTCATGCACAAGTTAAAAAAAAAAAAAAAAAAAAATTCCATTTAGTCATGTTAGTGACATGAAAAAAGGCCAATCCTGAAACCCATCCCCAAATTGGAGTCACTTGGGAAATTCCATTTAATGATAGAATAGCAGCATCGTTGAAAAAAAAAAAAAATACTGAATTTCTTCGGTTGGTGGTGAGGCACCTCAACTGTTGGCTTAAGTTTAATGAACTTTCAAATTGACATTTTGAAACCGTCAAAATAATTTTGGAAATTCTCAAGAATTTAGATAAAAATAACACCAGTAAAAAAAAAAAAAAAAAAAAAAAAAAAACTGGCATAAAGGAAAAGATGTAAATGAAAATCTTATGAATTTATTTGGATTACTCTTCTCATCTTCAGTCTTATTTTCATAACGTTTCAATCGAGGTAACCTCCAAACTTCTTAAGGTGTATCTCCTTGAACTTAAGAACTTGCAGGGTATTTTAAATGAAACACTTTATTTAATCAATGCAAGTAACATGCTCTCATTCCGTCAACCATGGGTAGAAATCTTTAAAAATTTGCTAGTGTATTCTCAGTATTGGTTATCTTTCAGATGCAAGGTTCCTTGTTTACTTGCGGTTGTAACGATGTAAGATTCCGTTGTACGGAAGACCAAATCGGCCATAATTTAAATATTTAAATTTATTTACTAAATTTAAATATTTAAATTGATATACTGTTTAAATGATAATATACGTCTACGATGTTTTTATTGGCGCTTTTCTTCGTATTTTTTAATAACATTTTTTTGCACCATTTACAAGTTTTTTTTTTACAAATATTTTTTTTAATACTGTAATAGTAAAATAAAGTTACATTTATTAATTATACGAAAAAAGTATCTCGTAATATTTTCACACAAGATTTTTTTCCTGTTGATTTCTAACTTCATTTAATCATGAACAAATTAGTCGATGTGGTGATGCCAGCGGGAGATGTTTGTACCACTAACACATTATTTAAAGACAAGTTTACCAATACATGTGACAATTTAACCACTATGAAATGGTTGGCACATCGTGGTTTAATCGCCAACCAACAGAAATGCAATGTAGTTCCTAGCCGTCGGATGAACCCTCAATGTCGACGGGGCAAGGAATATATGGACGGATATTGTTGGGCTTGCCCACAATGTAAGAAACGGAAAAATATTAGGGCAGGATCCTTCTTCAAAGGCAGTAGATTAAAATTAAATATTTTAATTGAAATGTTGTATTGGTGGAGTAAAGGCACCGATCGTAAAAGTTTCCAAAGAAACTGGTCTATCCCCGACTACTCTAGTGGACTGGTTTAATTTCATAAGGGACATTTGCGCAATGTCCCTGATGGAAAATCCAATTGAAATTGGTGGTCCTGGAAGAACCGTGGAAATCGACGAGAGCAAATTTATGCACCGTAAATACCACCGAGGAAGATATCGCGAAGGGCAGTGGGTCCTTGGTATGGTCGAGAGAGAGTCAAATGTGACTATGATGGTGCCAGTCGACAGTAGAGATACTGGAACTCTTCTGCCAATAATTCAGAAGTATGTGCGACCTGGCACAAGGATAATAACTGATGGTTGGCATGCATATAGTACCCTGCCCAACCATGATGTGGTAAATCACACCTATAATTTTACAGATCCAAATGACCCCACCATTCACACAAATCGCATTGAAGGTAGCTGGAGTATCTGCAAAGCCAAATTCAGAGCGATGTGAGGAACTAGTCGTGCAGATTTCAACAGTCATCTGCAGGAATTTCTTTGGCGGCGGCGAATAAAGGAAAATTATTTTAGTAACATTCTATATTGGATATGTTTTTTTATGAAGTTTAAGTAAAAAAAGTACACTTTTTTTATTATTAAAAATACATTTCATGAAAACACTCATTATAAAATGTTCACGTTATTTAATTAAAAGTTCTCAGTTTTGTTATTTTGTTACAAATTTCTAATAAAGATTATTATTTTTTTTTTATTAAAAATACATTTCATGAAAACATTCATTATAAAATGTTCACGTTGTTTAATTAAAAGTTCTCAATTTTAATCGAATAGTTTTATAATTGTTATTTTGTTACAAATTTCTAATAAAGATTATTTTAATTTTAACAGTAATTTGGTTTTCATTATAAACTCCGTCATGTTAAAGGCTTTAAAATCACTTTAAATAATAAATCAATTTTAATATTTAAAAAAAAAGAGAAATTAACAGGAAAAAAATCTCGTGTGAAAACATTACGAGATACTTTTTCCGTATAATTAAGAAATGTATCTTTATTTTACTATTACAGTATTAAAAAAATTATTTGTAAAAAGAACTTGTAAATGGTGCAAAAAAATATTATTAAAAATACAAAGAAAAGCGCCAATAAAAACATCATAGACATTTTGGCCGATTTGGTCTTCCGTACAACGGAATCTTACATCGTTAAAACCGCAAGTAAACAATGAACCTTGCATCTGAAAGATAACCTCAGTATTGCCTGCACAGAGGATTTGAATTTTCACTTACAACTGAATTTTACCTAGCATTTTATCTGTTAGGTCACAAGTCCATTGTAACAATTCTAGTAGGAATTTTGGGAGCCATAAACCTATTTTTGCTTTTAGATGTACAATCTTACTATGCATCACTACTTATTACTACAAATTATATATATATTATATATATAATTTAGTAATTTAAATTTTATGGTGTGAAACGGTAAAATTTCAAATCTAGAATTTTTATTATATGCAAGACAAAGAATACATTTCAATAAGTATATTTACTTATCTATAGGTTTTCGATGTTTACCCATCTCCTTGGAGAAAAAAATATTAGCAAATATTGTAATGGTTATACCTGTTTTGCTAAATGTAATAAACATAGAAAATCATAATTAAAATTAAAAGTTTGTAAAGTTTTTAAATCATAGAGTAAGGGAAATTATATATTGGTTCAGAATATATTGGTTCACATCATAAAATTTAAATTACTAAATTATGATTTATTTGCTCTATCTGGCATATTGAGCAATTTTCATTTAACTGGGATTGTCTTTATAAAAGATTTTATGTGTAAATTTTCAGTATTTACTTCAACAGTGCTCAATACATAAGCAGAGCTATGTAGTAACTTTACCTTTGTCCTATAAGTGCCCGACCATTGGCCGATTAGGATGGGTGTGATTACAACTAAGTTGATTAGCTAACTAGCAAATTCAATACCATGTGCTTATATAAAAATGCGCGATAACCACAACTCTTCACATAAGCCTGACAAATTCTCATGAGGATAAAACACGGAATATTTTGTGTAGCTTAATTGCCATATATATTTTTATAACTTACTATATCTATATAAGAACTCATTTTTTTTAAAATAATACTTGAACACTGATTTTACTGTTTGTTAATTACAATTTGAATCACCAAATCTAAGGAAGTTTATTAATTATAAATTTGTAATATGCTTAAAACACATTTATAAGAAACACTAATTTTACTTTAACAATAAAAATTTTGGCAGACGTTTATGGGATTGCACACACCCCTAAATTTTACAATTTATACTCTTTTTTTTTTAGGTTTTTCCAGTTAATCTCATCAATTACAAACTTAACTTTCAGATTATAAAAAAGAAAGTTAACGAAAATTATATTTTATGACTTATCATCAAGGATCAGTTTTCAATTATAATGTTCTACTAAATTGAACACCCCTTTGTGGCCATCATCAAGAAAAAATGGCTATTCTCACATGACTGGTGAATATTCCTGCCTAAAAAAGGGGTTACAGAGGGAACTTTCTTAACCCTCTCTCTCATGTATCTTATCTAATTTTGTTTTTGCTGTTTTTTTTTTTTTGTTTTCGAATACAAATAAACTTTGTATTCAATTTTTTGACTGAATATTTTGGGAAATTTTTTTTTCCGACACTAAAATAGGACATTAGCATATTTGTTTTCAGCATACCCAAAAACCTGTAAAAGTCGTCATTTTAAAGGTGAATCTTAAGTTAAAAGTAAAAATTTACTCTAGATAGATAGCTGGAGAGAGATAGGTGAATCTAGAAAGAGGAGAGGTTAAGACAGTTCCGTCTGTAACCCCTTTTTTATTCACCAGTCACATGAGATAGTTGCCATTTTTATTCTCAACGATTGCCACAAAGTGGGGGTTCAATTTAGTAGAACGATATAATTGAAAACTGATCCCCGATGATAAAACTCATAAAAAAAAATGTTTTTAATTTTTTTCTTTTAATTTGAAAGTTAACTTTGTAATAGATGAGATTAACAGAAAAAAGTATTTTTAAAAAAGTGTAAATTGTGGAATTTAGAGGTTGGGGCAATCTCATAGATGTCCACCAAACTTAATAAAAATTTAATACTTTACTTTTTACTGAAAAATCAGAAAACAAATTATTTGGAAATTTATCACCAGAAAGGTAATCAAGAGCATTGCTGACAAACATTAGATTTTGTCATGAATTCTAAGGCATGAACAGCATCAGCATGACCAGGATAATTGAGCGTATTGATTAGAAAGACTGTGGAGATGAATACAAAAAAATATATGTGCAGATGTTTTGAAAATGTATCCACAAAGACAGTTGAATTCAATAGTATGAGTGAGTTTGAACTGTTGTAGGTACACATTGTGAGCCTGCAAATTCAAAGAGACAGGTGCAAGTAATATATATATCACCTTTCTCTGATATGTCTGATTCCTCTTTTTACTTTCAGCTTACCTCAACCGGAAATAAATATTTACTTCTGACCCTTCCCTCAACTAACTGTTTATGGCGTCACTTTGTCTGTAGAGCACAATGGATCGGTAGCTTTCTTATTGTCATCTATTTTAGCATTGCCATCGATTATTTCCTTACTTACATCATCATTTACTTCTGTATCATTCTAGTCTTGCCATTCACAGTTGGTACGATTGAAAGTGATGAATGCAAGTGATTCTGCAGTTGAAGGTTGTGCAGCTTAGGTGTCATCAGAGTTAATCAACAAATATTCAATTGTCGGCATCGATAGTGCACCATGACCAAAGTGAAATGTGCAAATGGGTTTGTACTGTTGTTTGAGCACATTTGTTTTAGTTGATGTCATTGGTGGAGTTAATAAATGTTCAATTTCATATTATTTGGATTCTTCCGACTACTGTCCTCAATTTGAGTGGGTTTTTTTTTTCACATTTCAGTTGATATAACCTCCTACCTTCTTTAGGTGTGCCTTGTTAAACTTGAGAATCTGCACAAAATTTCAAACAAAACTCTTTATTTAATCCACAAAATTAGCATGCTCTCGTTCTGTTAGCCATGACTAAGAAAATGTCCCAAGTAATTCACAATTGCACCTTGAGTGTCGCCACACAGAGGATTGAACTTTCTTCTGGAGGTTGAAGGTTCAATCTTCAGTGTGGGTGACACTCGACATACAATTGCAAATTACTTAGGACTTGTATCCAGTCATAGCTGACGGAACTAATGCATGCTAATCAACCAAGTAAGTGCGTTTTTCGATGTTGTGGCTAATTTTCACTCTGCCAGAGTTCTAAACTATGTGAGAATAAAATTCTCACATACTTTAAATTTCAAAATTATGATTTAAATTGCAAAATTGTGACTACACTTATTTCGAGTTTGACTTTAAATAGTCAAATTATGTTAATTATTTACTTTAGATTTGCTTTTTAAATTGCAGACTTGTGATTTTGATTAATTTCGATGGCTAAATGAATTGGACGACTTATATGACCAGATTATTTTAAAATCTTCCCAGGAGGAGAGGTTGATGCTTTGTCAATATTCTGAAATATTTTCTTCCAATATTAGGGAAGAATTGCATGAATTGAAGTTTGGACGTGAAGTTAAAAACCTAGTTTCTCTTCAGCTTTTAAGGTTGGATTTGGAATGTCCAAATTTTAGTGGGTCTCCATCAGCTGACAAGTTTAGACCCTTCCTGAGAAGATTTGAATTTTGCACCACCAATTTAGAGGAAGCAGCTAAATTGCTTTTCCTTAAATCTAAGTTGAAGGGAAAGCCTATGACTTAATCTCAAATATGGATGTTTCCTCTGATAATTATACTGTAGCTTTGGATTGTTTGAAAGAAAAATTCCTGAATCCTTCTCTTCTCAAGGATCAAATCCTGGAGGAAATTATTCCTCAAATAGTGCATATAACAAAATTGGAAGAACTCAAAACTTTTGTAGAACAAGTTAAACTGGACTTGTCTGAATTGAATAAATCTTTTGGGAAAAACTTTAACAGAAGATTCTCTTTCTGGATTAATGGTTGCTCACATTCTGTTCCTCAAGTTCCCTATTAATGTTAGAAGGGAATTAGTGTCCAGAACGAAGGAGTGTTATCCTTCATTTATATCTATTATGTCCAACTTTTTTGACATAATAGAATTCCTACTGGCAGCAACTTTCGATATAAAGAAGCGGGAAAGTTGCTTGTCAAAACCGCCATTTTTTTTTCTTCTTCTTCATCAGAAGTTCAACTAAATATGGCGGCCAGCTCCAGTTATAAGCCTGTAAATCGTAAAAAAGGGCGTGGATCCCTTAAAACTTTTTAATAATACTGGTGAACAGGATAAAATTTGTAAATTGGCAGACCATACTGTTAAGGACTGCTCCAAATATTCTTCTTATGACTCAAAGGTTCTATGAGCCAAAGAACTTCAAATCTGTACTAAGTGTCTTGGTAATCACTTGGATCAAGAATATAAGCGAAAGAAGGGATTTCCTTACCCATGCGTTACTTGCAGGTTGAGGATTCACTTCTCTGTAATGTGCTCAAAGACATCAAAGTCCTTTGTAGGAAGGATTATCTTATCTAATGAGGATAATTGTATATTTTTCCTGTTATTGAAAGGAAATGGACCTTCAGTATTTTTCCATTGCATTCTGGACACATGAAGTCAAAAATCTTTTTTCTCCCAGGCTATTTTACAGAAACTGAGATCTAGGGAAAAATTAGAACCTAGACCTGTAGTAATACTTGTGAACATCTTTATTAAAACGAGATCCATGGACCTCCTGAAGCTCAATGTTCTCCCTAAAATTGAGATCTCAAAAACCTTTTCCTTTTGCTGCCCTATTCACGGACAATCTTAATTTAAATTTCAAGTTTACAAATTTGACATGATTATATCTAATATAATGGAGACAGGTTTTTTTCTGTCATGGCTATAAGGATTTAAATGACATTCTGCTTCATGGTCTCGTCAGCTTGGAATTAATCCGGCAAATAAAAGATTTTTATATAGTTAAATGTCTCAATGGAACAGCATGGAAAATGTCCAATAAAATTAAATTTGGTACCGGGAATAATTTTTTGAAGCCGAAATCTAATAGGGAAACTCAGACTGAGCTGCTTCCCTTTGATCGAGTTTGCCGCTCATTACCTCAATGTTCCTCCTATTTGGTCAAAAGTGTGTTGAATCCTGTGCCTTCTTATTTTGACATACTTGCGCCATCTTTTAAAGAATCTTCTGTTGAACACGAAAACTTTCTTTCTCTCAAATTCCATTCAAGGCAAGATCCTTGTTAGTCAACTCTGGAAAAGCTAACTATCCTGGAATCAAGAGATCCCTGAAAATTGTATAGCCTCTTGACAACCCCTTGCTAAGGAGTTAAACAAGTTATGTGATTTTTAGTTCCTCAGATGTGTGATGATGGAGGACTCTCCGGCAGAGTTTATATGCTTCTGTGATACATCTAAACTTGCATACAGGTTTTCCCTTTATGCAAAACAAGGAACACAATGTTTCCTGTTGCTCGCTAAGGCGAAAGCGACTCCCATTAAGCGGAAGACCCTTCCTACCTTAGAACTTGTGGCTATCTATCTGGCTCTTAAAGTTGTTCCCAATACGCTAAAGACTATCAATATTCTTTCCATTTTCTTTGTATTCAATGCCCAAATGGCCCTATCTTGGGTTTTAAATGGAAAAAGGACTAAGAGAAGCATTTTTGTGGAGAATCGTGATCATGTACTGGACATAAAAAAAATGCTGGAAGATATTAACCTAGAAATCAAAATTTTCCTTCAGTTCAAATATGTTCCTTCATCCAAAAAATCTGTGGATTTGTTGACTAGAGGTCTTTCCACCTCTAAGTTTGAGCAATCATACAATTTTGGGGTACACAGCTTCGATTGGTTAAATCAACTTACCATCGACTGGCCCATGTCCCCCTTGCCTTGTCTTAATGACGCCAACAAAAAAATATATCCTGTATGTTCTCTAATTATTCCTGTACCGACAAGAACGAATTACCAATAAATATTTTTAATTTCTCATCATTGACTAGGGCAATCAATGTCCTTGAGAAAGTTTTGCGCTTCTGTGATAAGTTGAGATACCTATACATGGATACCAACCACACAGCTAAATTGTTGCTCTTTCTTCTATGCAGAGGTAAGAATTTCCTTATGAGTTGGAATATTTGAACCAACCTTCAAATAAGGCTGTGTCTCCAAAGGTATCAGTCCTTGGTTTGTTTAGTCATAAGGATGATCTGTTGTGAACTAAAGGACATGTATAGAATTTCAACATCCACCCCTTTGAAGTTAAATTTCCTATACTTTTGTGAAAACATCATTGTTTAACTGAATTGGTTAATAAAGAGGCACATTTAAATTGTTGCCATCTGGGAACCAAGTCAACTCTTTCTAAGTTGAAGTTATCTTTTTTTTCTTCTTTTTTTCTTTTAAACCCACCCTTGCTAGGTGGTCTGGTCAGTTACGGCACCAAATTGAACGTTTGTTACATAGTGTTCTCATTGAAGTTATCACTAGGGTTATCATAGAGGGGCACCAAATTGACGTTTGGTGTATAACATAAAAGAATTCCGTGTGCGTATGATCGTCTAGTTTCATATGCGGTTGTGTGTGTTCATATCTAATTGTTCATATGCTTGTGTGTGTGTATGTGTGTGTTACATGCATTTTCTTCAACATACCTTACTTCATGTGTCGTCGATGTTAATCCATCTGGAATTCATCTTCTCTTGGAGGGAGACTGGTACCTGTTAGATGAAGATTTATCACTCCAAGACGATGAATTGGTTTTATAGTTTTTTATTTTCCTTCCAGATGTCGACACAGAATATGGAAGTGAATCTTGCTTGCTTTGAACACGTCAGCGTCCCCCACCCCCAGTGAAGGGGAGGGAACAGCTATTAAGCCGTCCGTCTTCTTCAAAGCCCAAATCCAGTCTCACAGATCTAGCCAACCTGACCACATCACTCATACGTAATCTGGTCAGCTGACCCTCGGTTCTGGTAAACGTGTCTACACTCCACGTTTACTCACCTCTCTTTCTCTCTCTCTCAATCCATTCTGTAACATCAGTGCCACAATCATCAGGAGGAACTACTTCACAGTCTCGGCTCTTACTACAACCGAGGTGGTGGTGCCCCTACTGCATATCTGAAGTGACTCCCCCTCATTCTCATGAGGAGGTTGTATTGGTACTGGTGTAGGCTACTTCTGTCCAACTCTCATCGTTTCTTTTTAACCAGATCCAGTATGAAGTTTTCTCTGCTGCTTCTTATCAGTTATAAAGTTGATTTTTTTTGTTTTTGTTTTTTTTTTACTTTTGCGTTTGTAGCAAAAAACTTTGCAATATTAACTTTCGCTCAAGCAATTTAATTAAATAAACAAGTATAAAAATATGTTTTGATAACTTACTACTTAGCTCTACTCATGTATCAAGCACTATTTAAGTAAATAATGAAATTTGATACATATCCCTTATAACATGCTATATGTGTGTGTGTGTGTGTGTGTGTGTGTGTGTGTGTGTGTGTGTGTGTGTGTGTGTGTGTGTGTGTGTTCGTTATTTGTTTCAGGAATCAAAGTTTCATTTTGTGTGACTGGTTTTTTACTGTTGTTACAAGTAGTTACCGAATGATTTTATTGAGACAATATTAATAGCCATGTGGGGCTGATCTATATAAGTAATGTAGTTCCTTATGTAACTATGGTGAAGTTACTAATTCTCGAGTATCAGTGGAGAACAATTTCTTCAACATTCTTTGTGTACTTAAATGCTAGCAAGTAATTAGTGATTAACTATATGATACCAATAATACCACTCCACCTTGGTGGACCGGAGTAGTATTACAAGTACTTAGTGATTATGTCATAGATTACTTTTCGTTTTTGTTTTGTTTTTATTATTATTATTATTATTATTAAAACAAAATGAATGAACAGCCGTTCTCTCAGAGTAACAACTTTTAGAAAGTTTTTTTTCATACATATATTTAAAACAAAATCATACAATAACATAACACGCCTTTTCTTGAACAACAGCTTGAGATACAGTAAAGGTGACATATTATATATATATATATATATATATATATATATTATATATATATAATTAAATAAGAATTACAGTTAAGTTTAACAAAATAATCCAAAATGGCAAAACTGAAGTATATTATAAATATTGAAAAGTTAATATCTATAAAGTAATCTCAACCAGATGTAAAAGCTCGATAAAACCAAATAGGAAATAGAGCTTATAATAAGAACAAGTAGTTAATAAAACATGTTAAAATTTAACTTGGAAATACTACTTAAAAAATAGCACGATAACATAAGTGCATAAGCACTTTTTTTTTTTTTTTTTTTTAATATTTTATGTGGTTTTAATAGAGAATCATTAACTTTAAAGACACGCCATTGGGATAACGTTGATATATCTCGGCCTAGAAACAAAATGACCATCTCAGCTCAAGTTTTATGTAAAAGTCGAAACCGAATGAAACTAAAACAAAATTAAAAAAAAAATTTTTTTTTAAGTGTTGTGTAATTATTTAAAATTGAATACTTCAATTAAAAATTTATATTTAAACTATAATTACATAGGATTGTCTTTTTTTTTTTTTTTTTTGAAAATGTTTTGCAAGAAGTATATTAGAAAATATGGTGCTAAATTTCAGTTTCACTCTGTCAACATTACAATATATCTATCTCTACAATTATATAAATGCAACTTGTCTGTGTGTGTGTGAGTTCGTTCCTTATAAACTCCGAAACAGCTGAACAGATTTTCTTTAAAATATATAGAACTTTAGTGTATAAGTCTGGGAGTGATCTAAGTTAGGTTTTGTCTCAGTATACCCCCGATAATTACCGAACATCGATAATCGAAACTGTTATTTTATTTATCATCGGTAAAACAATTTTTCCATGTCGTCGCTTAGCGACAATGATAGAACAACGGGCTGTGAAAATTCTAGCGTGGGTAAGTTGATAGGGTGTGTTTTTTTTTTTGCGGCGGGGGGGGGCACGAGTCATGACGTGGTCTGTAGGTTCAAACTCCGCATGTAAATTTCTTAATTTATTTTATCAACTGCAAAGAATTTTATAAGACTTGAAAATTTACGGTTTTTTGGGGGGATTTTTTTTTTTTTTGCATGACATAGTTTGTAGGTTCAAACCCCGCACGTAAATTTCTTCATTTTTTTTTTTTTTTCGTTAACTGGAAAGAAATTTATGTAAAATAATTTTATAAAAGAAACAGGTTCTCTAGAGTGCAAGGTAGAATAACATATGTTTTGAACTAAGTTATTGCACGGAGGCATGGGAAGCTTCCTCCCGGGCGATTTCACGGATTTCAATGACAATAAAAATATAGGAGTGTGAAATATTCGTTGATCATCCTTCAATCGCGGGCAACGTCGGGTCTCGCTGCTATATATAAAATTAGTAAACAATTCCTATACCACAAGTATTGTATAGTACGTCTTACATGTGTTTCGTTGAATGGTGACCAAACAACTCATCAGAGACCCACATAAATCCATAAGACTAAGAGAAATACATTTTTTTTTTTTATTATTGAAAAATAAAACTGTATTTTTCTAATGAATTTATAGAGGTCTCCGATGAGTTGTTTGGTCACCATTCAACGAAACACATGTAAGACGTACTATGCAATACTTGTGGTATAGGAACTGTTTAGTAACGGTGTGTGTGTGTGTGTGTTTGTTTGTTTGTTTGTTAGAGAGAAAAAAAGCAAACACCGGAAGAAATAAAAATCAAATATCGGAAGATAGTCCTAAGTTTGTTGTTTTCCTTTTATGTTATCTTTTATAGATTCTATCTTCGCGACACTCCATGATACAATACATCGTGTATTTTATCTTATTCGTTTTTTTTCCTTTTTGTTGTTGTTTTTTTTTTTTTTTTTTTTTACTTTTGATGAATTAATATATGTAAATTTTTATTTTTCATCATTTCATTTTGTCTTATATAACATGTCCCAGTTTTAGGGTTCTAATCACAAAAAAAGAAAAAAAAAAAAAAACGTTGATGATGGGTGTAATTCTATAAAAAATGACCATGAAAATTTTAATCCTAATTTTTAAAACCACACTAAAAAAAAAAAAAGTAAACGCCCGATTGGAGACGGGAGTGGTTCCATAAAAAAAAAAAAAAAAAAAAAAAAAAAATTACCAAATAATGAAGGTTCAATTACAGGAACAATACATGTTAAAAGTACAAGGATATCTCAAGTGTTGTTATAGAAATCGTCTAAATTTAACAAAATCTGTGTATTTATGCATAATACGGACCGTGCTGAAATAATAACGTTATTATTTAGAAACCCATTCTTTGTATTTACCACATAACTATTCTGTATTTGCATCAAACAATTTAAATAAACAAAACATAATGTGAAAATTAGATTTAACTTAAAAAGCTTAAAAAAAAAAAAACAGCACTGTCCGTATTCGGCAAGAGTACCAAAATATGATTATTATTTGTTATATGTCGACTTCATTATTTTACATAAACTTAATAAAATAAATAAAATTAAACAGGGAGTTTAAGGAATATTCTCTTCTTCACTTAGAAGTTCAATATTTATCCATTCATTTTAAAGAAACGTTTAAATTTTAAAAGTAGATTCCACCTATAAATAATGCAGGTTGCGAAATTAGGGATACATGTTACATATTGTGAGTAAAGTCAAATTTATTTTGACAAAACATGCCTCCTCGCATCATTCGCGTTGATAAAGTGAGGCAGGTTGTGTCACATTTGTCAAGAGTCGCGTGTTTTTAATAACAACCACTGAAAATAAATAAAACTGGCGTGAATTGAAATTAAAAAGATGACAGAAGTATTTAAATCGCAAAGGAAAGCGTAAAAACGAATCAATTCAAACAGAAGAAAACATAACAGCACCGTTTACCTGATATCTCCGGTTAAGTGCACGTGAAAGTGAAATTTCTGTTACAATGTTGTTGTTGTTGTCGTCCAAGTTACAAAATGAATTCAATGGCGGTTGTTACTCCCACTGTCACTGCCACTCCCACTGCCAATGACGTAAAAAAAAAAACAGCAGCAGCAGCAGCAGCAGCGACACTATGTTTTTCCGTCGATGTGTCGATGTGGTATATGTATGTTTTCGCGTTTATGAAATTAAAAAAAAAAAAGAAAGAAAGAAAGGATTATCTCTTTTTTCTCAACTTTTTTTTTTTTTAATAATCCCGTCCACTTACATAAATCCAACGATTGACCTCGTTTGATATTATAAAACATGGATGCTAGGTGTCCGCTATGTAGTCCATTTCCAACCCCTTATCGATGGCAAATCACGTAGACATACCAGTTGAACCTGTTCTCCTCAGATCACCGAAGTTAGGCAATTTTTGAGAGTGGTTTTAAGAAAATTCACAAAGGAGATAGATCCTAAAGGAGATGAAATTCGCAACGCTAAAATAAAATACCGTGAATGAAGCCCATCATTTCTTGCGATTATTCTTATCGCTGTATTGGTTAACAGTTCTTATAAGATCCATGAGAGAAATTATGGCGAATTTGTAATCTTTTATAGAAGTTCCTAACTGTGAATTAATTCACGCTCCTCACAATGGGGATTCTGTCACAGAAAGCATGAGTTTCCAATAATGCTCTCTGCCGGATTAAGTGTGAAAGTTTCCGTGATAGAGATAAATATTTTGCGTCTTTCACATTAACGTCAAAACTGGAAACTTGAGAATTAATTAAAACTCCCCACAATGGGGATTCAGCCACAGAAAGCATGATTCTCCGATATACTCTCTGCCGGAACAAAACGGGAAGAGATCCTTAGAAATGGAGACGATTAATTTACGTTCATTCAGTTTAACGACAAACTGGAAATTAATTTCTCCCACCGTTAAATTTGACGCCTCTCATGATAATCACGTTTGAATAAAAAAAAGGCGAAAAAGAAAACGTTTAATACAACTCCCGAAATGCAATAGCGAAAGTGCCCCAGGCATTTGCAAGTTTAAACACTGATCAGTACGTAATTGGTAACCATTATTGCAGCAGGTCGGGAGGCAGTATGGAGGTGCGCCAATCAACCGTACAACTGTAAGAGGCAAAAATGTAATGGTAATAACAAAAAAAGAATGACAAACACTGAAATTCGTCTAAAGACGACGGACGTCATTTATTTACCAAGAAAATAATGCTAGTGACAAATTCGAATGGCTTGAAGATTGTGATCAGTCCGAGTAAAACAGGATCAGCCTCTTGAACAGAGCATCTTGACATCAGTAGCACCAGAAAAGGTAACCAGATGACAGTGAGTACTGAAACAAGGCTGCTGCATGTCAGTTGGCACTGGAGGAAGTAATCAGACGACAGTGGTTACTGGAACAAGGCTGCTTGGCGTCAGTAGGCACCGGTATGGATAGTCAAATGTTGACAGGCTCTGGAATGGGTAGCCTGACGTCAACCGGCACAGGAGGCACTGAGGACAAGCAGTAATAGTTGCATCGAATAAGTAGTTTGTGATTCGCATAAGTAGTGTAGAAAACGAGGTAGCTCTGAAAAGGGCTATTTGAACTACTGCTGCTGCTGAGCCACTTCAGCGGCCGGGTTTGTCGACTTGACTGGGTGCATCAAAGTCGCATTCCGGAAGCTTCCTGCTCCCTAGCCGCATTGGAAATTTTTTTTTTTGCCGCAGACACGCTGTATTCATAAAAGAGTGTTGTTATAGCAGACGTCGCTCTTAGTAAAAAGAAAAATAAATAGAATTAATTCCTTAACAAGCCTGGCACAGTCAAATAAGTTTCAAATGTACATTGATTGTGTTTATGTTCAATTCGATTTGAAATTAAAAGTCTATTGAAATTAATTATTTGAAAAAAATCAAATTTTATGGGGTTTTTTCGTTTGTGGTTAAAATGAAAAAAAAAAACTCAAATAACAGACTCCCACGAAAAAACGCCTGCATGCATTGTTGCATGTGAGTTGTACATGTTGGTCATGTGACTGACATTTTTGGTGTGAAGAGCCACTATTGTGTGTTTTCTTTATTTGAGTGGAAAAATACTGGTGTTCTGAAACGCACCACGACACTATTTCAGAATACCAGGTTTGCAGGTGCGGTAATCCTTATACACATCCAGCCGTTAGAAAAACAATAACAAAATAAAACATGACAGAGTCCAGTAGTGGAACTACTGGAGCTATAATTTACTTTCTTCCCACTGCAGGAAGATGTAATACAAGATTGAAAAGTAGGGAGAGTCAAGCCAGGACCTCTGTAGGAATTTCTTTTACTGAGCTAAAAGACTCTGAAGACACAAAATTTGCAAAGAAATACAAACCTTAAACAGTGTGTTTTAAGCATGCTCCAAGCTATAATAAAAAAAGTGTTCACTTTTTTTTATCATTCTTTCTTCTCGTAATGGCACAGGGGTAAATGGTGATCATCCAGGCTATTCTCCCAGAGCAACGCACTTCCATTGCACTACTTGGCTACTAATTTTTATCCTGCCCTCCCCCCTCCAAATCAGCAGAAATTAGAACATTCCTGTAATGATTTGGTCTCTATTGATCTTGTGGTGGGTGTTTAGTTCTGTGCAGTTCTAGGAGGTTCGCCCTCCCCCCACATACACCTTGCCTTCTCTCTTTGAGAAGGAGTTAGTTTCTTGCTAATTGCAAAGTATGCTAACGGGGCTGTCCTGGCACTTTTTTCAGGTTAGAGTGCACCTCCTTGGGGGCGATGACTTCTCAATCACACTTTCCGATTCTGGTGTTCAAGTTCTTGCAGTGGGAGAGAACTACACTAAACAAAACACTTTCCCTCATAAAATAATTCTCTTCTTGCCCATCCCTTCTATTCTAACGAAAGGCCTGTCTGATTAGTCAAGGTGATTCTCCTTAACCAATCAGCAGACACCCTATTTGTTCAGTTGAATGCAAAAATCCCTTATTCTCTCTCTTTTTGAATGCAAAGTCGTCAAGCCAACAAGCAAAAAGCCTTTACTCCTTAATTTGAATGCAACTACCTTACTTTGAACACTCTGAGGGTTGACTGTTTCTCGGATGTAAAAGAAATCTAGAGTTGGATTTCTAAAGCCGCAAACAATCAGTTTTGCACGGACTTTTCTTTATTATTGTTTAATTTAATAATTCATTACATATATTATCCTTATCTCAGTCTTGTGTGTATTTTGTACCTCTTTCTTTCATTATTTTGGAGGGGGGGGTTACAAAACTTTATTATAGCTATTAAAAAGGGAAGACTGAGTTTTTTGTATCCATGGTAAAAAGGAGGACAGAGGGAAAACATTCGATGGAGAAAAAAAAAAAGAAGTTAGATAAATAAAGAGGTAGAGTCGGCCGACCAGGTTTCGCCTTCACTTTTTAAAGCTGATTCGAGGGGTTGGGGGGTGTATATGGAAACGAATTTAAACAGAGGGAACAACTAAAATAAAATCAAACTATCAGAAAGAAAAAAAAAATTGGGGGAATGACTAAAATAAATCTATCGTTATGATAATTGTACAATGGAGAGGAAACGCCTTGGAGACTAATCACGTCCAACCCAAAAGACAATCCCTCTGCTTACAGAGAGAAGGTCTCTTTAAAAGGACGTGAATAGTCTCCATGACCTTCAGATGAAATAATAATTTCTTCCAGCATTTTCCAACTTCAGCAAGTGAGAATTGAAGCACTCTCTTGCCAAAACATTTTAGAGCTGGTAAAAGCCTCACAGGTAATCCTTCTTGATTGTGGCATGTCAAAAAGTCAAGTTCAGGTAGATTCACGATTCAACTTATCGCAACAAAGTGAAAAGGTTCAATAAAGTTCATGACGAGATTTTCTCTCCATACAATGCTCCCAAATAGGGAAAATAATTCAAAGATCCCATTTAAGAGAATAAGCCATGGAAAATATGAGTTCCTTTAAATACTTTTCTGTGGATAGGATGAGCAGGAAAAAATCTTCATTTAAGTATTGGATTCTCATTGAGACAAGACCAATACATTTTGTCGGAACGGAATTGAACTAAAACTGAATTTTTTTCTTGAAACAAATTTGGTGCGTAATTTCATGCCTCAACAAACAAAACTTTTGGAAGAAGCTCAAACTCGTGTGAGTCTTTGCTATAAAATGGCTAGTAGCACTTCTGGCTAACGAATTTCAACACCCTTAAAAGAAGAACACGCTGACCTATTGAAAATTGCCGTGGCAGCCCCATCGACATTCCCCTGTAGGGGTGCCTAAGGAAGTAAGCAACAATTTTCTTCATCTGAAAGACAGTAGACAAAGCCTGGGAAGGTAGACCTCCTAGAACTGCACTGAACTGCACTGCACTAGAGTCAACTATACCTCGCTCAACAGGGAAAAGGTCATTTCCACAATGACTCATACTTTGTTGGCTTTGGTGCCAAAGGAAAACTACAACTGAGCTAATGAACCATGTAAATTATTATTTACTTCCTTCCCATCGCAGGAAGATGTAACAGAAGGTGGGAAGGTGAGGGAAAAGTCAAGCCAGCACCCCCAGCTTGGGTAGCTCTATTGGCCTTCCGCTGCCAGAGCACCTGAGGCAGTAAGCAACGAACTTAGGCGACTTGAAAGACCTAAGTTAAAGCCGAAAAGGATAGACCTTCTAGATCACAACCAGCCAATAGAAAAAAGACATTTCAATAATGGTCTAGACTCCATTGGCTTTAATGCCGAGAAGTAACCATGGTTTTGTCAACGTTTAATCTATACTTCTTTTTCTTATGGAAATTGCATCAGACAAGGTGTGAAACCACTTAATGTATGGAGCTAACAAAAAACAAAGATGATTATAGCAAAGACAGCAGATGCCTATTGAGCTTAGTCTTGAAAAAAAAAACTAATGTTAAAAGTCCAAAGTAGCTGAGCAGCGGCTTGGTTCCCACCAGTTTTGGCAAATAGCAAACAGAATCCTGAACAGAAGCGTGTGCTCCATCCCAACTATTATCAATGGACCTGAGGTAATCTCGTCAGCATCAGACAAAGCCAAACTCTTTGTCAAGAACTTTGCAGCTAATTCTACCCTTTGCGACCAAGACCGCCAACCCCCAATATTTCCTCCTGTATCAGAAAACACGCTATGTGATATACGTATATCTGTACGTGATGTTGCCAAGCTAATCAAAAACCTTGATTCCAGTAAAGCAACTGGCCCTGACGGTATTCCAATTATAGTACTCAAAAAACTTCAACCTGAACTAGCGCCCATACTTACAAAACTGTTTAAACGTTGTCTTAAGAAGAATAGTTTCCCATCTCCCTGGAAAATCTCATCAGTATGCCCTGTATTTAAGAATTCAGGTGATCGCTCATCCCCCTCTCAGTACAGGCCAATAAGTCTCCTGTGCGTCATGAGTAAGTTGCTAGAATCTGTGTTAAATACAGAAGTAATCAAACATCTCAACAAAAATAACCTTCTTAGTGACACTCAATATGGTTTCCGTTCTGCTAGATCTACAGCAGATGTCCTTACAGTTATATTGCATAGGATTAGCAAATCTCTCGACGGTGGCAATCTTTCTAGGGCAATTGCTCTTGACATATCTAAAGCCTTTGATAGGGTATGGCATAAAGGTTTACTTCATAAGATCGCTAGCTATGGTATAGCTGGAAAAGTCTTCTCAATTATTAAATCATTTCTTTCTGATAGGTTCATAAGAGTAGTAGTTGAGGGGCAAAAGTCAGAAGCTCACAGTATTAATGCCGGTGTCCCTCAGGGATCCATCCTGGGCCCAACTCTTTTCCTGATCTACATTAATGATCTTCCAAATCATATCCTTACATCATTTGTAGACATTTATGCTGACGACACTACCATTTATGGTAGCACATCTAAGACAGTAAACGACCAAGTTCTCTCCAATTCTCTCTCCTCTGATCTTGAGCACGTAGTACAATGGGGAAAGGAGTGGCTGGTTACTTTTAATGCATCTAAAACCAAGCTTCTCTCTTTACATCATCAACATTCTAATCCACATTTGTCATCAATTGAAATGAATGGCTCTCGTCTTCAGGAGGCCTCAAGTTTTGACAAGCTTCTGGGCTTGACCATTACTCCTGATCTTAAATGGAACACGTACATCAAATCTGTTGCCAAGGCCGCTGGAAAAATGGTGGGATCTTTCTATCGATCCGGTAGATATCTCACTGCTGATGCTATTCTCTATCTATATAAGAGCCAGGTACGTCCAAGGATGGAATACTGTTGCCACATCTGGGCAGGAGCTGCTAGAAAGGACTTGTCCTGCCTTGATAGAGTTCAAAATAGACTTCGTAGCCTCGTAGGAGATGTCCTTTTCTCCTCCTTGCAACCTCTATCTCACAGAAGAGATGTTGCGAGTTTGTCTCTGATGTATCGTTATTTTCATGGAAAGTGTTCAACTGAGCTTCAATCTATGGTCCCCCCTCGCCAAACTTTCACAAGAAACACTTGTCTAGCTGTAAACACTATCAATAATTTCCCCCACTCTTTATCTGTGCCTAAACCTAATCGTAGATTCCATGAACAAAGCTTCTTTCTTAGAACTGCACGCCTGTGGAATTGTCTTCCGTTTTCCTGCTTTCCGGCTGACTACAATATGGTTGTGTTCAAGTCTAAAGTAAATAAGTTCTTGATGAGCCGTTCCATATAAGTTATCAAATTTACCAAATTTTCATTACTAATGATTACTATATTGTCCAATTTCTACTGTACACTCTTTAACCCTTATCCTTGAGTGGCCTCTGGGCCTTGATAATGTGGTGATGCCTATGTAAAAAAAAAAAAAAAAAAAGTAGGGGGAAAACAGTTAGCAGGAAGAAAGTTTTACAAGCTTGCAGTTCTGAAAAAGAAGCTACTGTAATAGGAAGCTGTATCACAATGAGGTATCAAAATAACAAATTGATGGAGACCATTAGACCAACGAGTCAAATGAGATGGAACAAAAGAAAGAGAGAGAGAGAGAGAGAGGGGGGGGAGAGAGAGGATGACTTAAGTGAAGTCGAACTTTACTATTGACGACATATTTTTTTTAAAGAAAATGTAGTTCGAAAGCAATAAGTTTGGTTTAACTACTCATTTGTGAGCTATCTGCATTAAAAAAATATAAATATTTAAAAAAAGTTTTAAACAATTTAATTTAGCATTAATAGTAATTGTCAGTAAAATAATCAGGTTATGCATGAATGAAACAAAAGAAGGAAAGAAAAATGAAGGAAAGAAAAATGAAAGAAAGAAAAGTGAATGAAAATGAATAAAGGCAAAAATGACTGAAAAGCATGTATTTTATATAGCTTCTGACACTGTATCTTGTTTTGTTTCTGATCATTACACATGACTCATATACACAGATTTACACTTACCAAATGTAATATTGTAATATTACTATTATGAGTCCCAGGGAATGCCGAGTAGATTTCTTGTATAAAATAGTATAACAAAACACAGTGATACTGTTTTTGCTGGGCAACATGGCCTTTAAACATACATGATCTATCCAGGATATTTTGCACTGGACATGGACCCCCAAGTGAAAGTAACAATGTTGCTTCTGCACTATTCCTTTGTGTATTTGGGACCAAACCTTTCCCGACTTTGTATGCAATCGTTGAATCTTATCGCTCTTGGTGTCAAGGGGTGGGGGTAAAATCTGCAACCATATAAGCTAACAAATAGCTGTAAATTACGAGGATGATCTCATGCAGACCAGACGATCTTGAAGCACCAATCCTCATGAGCTCTATAATCAGTTATAACATCTAGAAATGCTATAAAATCTAATACCAAATGTGAGGACAGGGAAACTCAATAAATCTATTTTTATTTCAAGAGAAAATTCTTTTGAATTAAAAAACAATAAACATTCCTTCTCGTCTTCTCAAGATAGAAGTAATCAAGACATCCTCAATAAATATAATAATAATTGTGTCAAAAGAAGGTCGGTCTCTCAGTGCTAACTTTGTTGATAAATTTTGAATTCTCGTAAAAATCACCAAAACCAATTTTAATTGTTCAAGAAGATTCTGGAAATAAAAGACAAGTATGTTGTTTTTTTGAAGACAGTGGTGCCACCCCCCCCCCGTCACTTCCAAAAAATAAACTGACCTTTATTTTGTTATAGTGATCTACCCTATTCTGTCACTTCATGAACTCTTCACAAGGATAAGGGTTAATGTGTGTCAATAGGACAATATCGTAATAATTGTTAGTAGTGGAAATTTGGTAAATTTATTAACTTAAGGGGAACGGCTCATCAAGAACTTGTTTACATTAGACTTGAAGACGATCATATTGTAGTCAGTTGGAAAGCAGGCAAATGGAAGAGAGTTTCACAGGCGTGTAGTTCTAAGAAAGCAGCTTTGTTCATGGAATCTACGTTTAGGTTTAGGTACAGATAAAGAGTGGGGGGAATTGTTGATAGTGGTTTCAACTAGACGAGCGTTTTTCATGAAAGTTTGGCAAGGGGGAACCATAGATTAGAGCTCAGAGGAAATTGTTGGAAACTGTTACGCCTTATTTAGCCTTTAGTCTAGGAGTAAAGTGTATTATCTGTTTTGATACTACACTTCATCTTTTCTGTCCTTGGTCAGTGAAGGAGAAAACATTCTTCATTGAGGCAATTTTAAAAAAATTTTGTTTGTGCATTAGAGTGGAGGAGCTGGATTTTCCCCACCATAAAAACCAACTTTGCGTCTACCACCATCCTCATGAGGATGTAAGTAAATAGGGACAGTAGCAAGAGTCTCGTTGCCCAATCAACTTTCAGCCAATGTAAAGGAAGTCACCTTTTCTTCAAGAACTATTGCCGATTTCCGAAAATAAATGGCTTTTACTAAAACTAATATCCGTGCATGGACAACAGAACTTTGTGGCCGATCCTAACATTTCTTACAATGAATTTTCTTGTAAACAAAATTTCTCAGGAACTTAGTTATGTTTTAAGTGACAATCCTGAAACAAATCGCCTGCTAAACATTAATAACAAAACATTTGCGAGTTATTTTTTGATATTTTTGAAAATAAAATTAATGCCTTGAATAAAGAACTTCAAGGAATAAATAAAACACATGTCGATAGTGTTTGCCTGTTTTCAATTTGAGCCAGACTTCTACATAAAGCTCACCGAGTGACCAATCTCTCTCTCTCTCTCTCTCTCTCTCTCTCTCTCTCTCTCTCTCTCTCTCTCTCTCTCTCCGGGCTCTGTAATCATATTTGTCACAGTCTTGAAGTTAATAAATACTCCATTGGAAGCCTGGTGTGTCTATATGAATGATGATGACGACTAGAAAATAACGTCAGACACAATGTGTATAATAAATTATACATGCATAAGACATTGTAACACATATAAATTTGAGAAATAGAGTGTCTCAATTTATAAGTATCTAATTACAAAAATTTAACTTTTGTTTTATATCATTAAAATGTTTTAGACTGCTAGTTTCTTTAGTTCTTGTCCTAGCTATGTTCATGACGTTTCAGACGTTGTATTCTTTAGTTTGTTTGTTTGTTTATTAAGTGGGTAGAACTTCTGCATAGAGCTCATGAAGACGTGCTTCAGGATTGTTTGGTCTACATAAAGTTTTAACAAATTAAAGTTTTTCAATTCGTTTAACTGCAGGATTATAAGTTTTTACTCACAATGTTGAAAAAGCAAGACTCAGCAATTGCTTGCTAAGTTGAAGGAGCTTTGGTCTATAACGCATAAAGAAATAATGCAGTCTCATCTGCTGGAATCATATGTGCATAGAAGGTGAGATCGGTTTTTGATAAACTCCTTCTGGAACAATCAAAATTGCATGAGACCAGATACGAACCCCAATGATGTTTGTTTTAACCTCGAAAAGAAAGATTTTTCTAAAGTTTTAAAAACGGTATTTCATTTTGAGAATTGGGTACGATCAGCAAGAAGATTGGCGATATCATGTATATCATAACAAGGTCTGAGACATACTCATAAACGCTACCAAAACCAGTTTAAAAAAAACTGCTCAGATGACATTAGCGGCACATAACCTGTAAAGGAAGAGTCGATCGACATCATGTTTAAGACGTTCAATTTCCACCCACCTCAACCAACACCAGAACAGTAACAGTAGAACAGAAAGAGAAAATTCACCAACCCACTAATTATCGATCTGAAACAGAAAAGATATTAACAGCTTTTTACAGTGCAAAAAGGCTTGCGAGGGAAGGAGGGTTGTAGGGGCTCAACCATGCACATTATATGAACTCTCCTAACAGTATGAATATACCGAGAGGTACCACTCTACAATCACTATAGAGTACGTTATATTGGCATTAAATACCACAACTCTCATTCTCTATGTATTCTGTCCTGTAAATTCAAATACCTTTTCTAAACTATATCCCTGTCTGAGTCTTTATTAGTGACCTTCCGGGGTACAACAACAACAACAACAAAAAAATGATATTTGTATTGGTGATTTAAAGAATATTTAGTTGACAATAATTTTTATGGTGAGAAAACAAGAGACTATTGTTTTAGAAGAAATTAAATTGCTGTAATTTTAAATAAATAAATAAATGAATAAAAAAGAAGCATTTTCACTAACAACAACCACACACTTAAAGATAAAAAAAAAATAAAAAAAATGTATATATACATGTTATCCAACCGATGAGGACAATTCCTGCTAATCCTAAAAACATCCGTTTCTTATCTACTTTAATTCAGCTATAAATAGAAGCCAGCATTAGCTGATGATGGTCCTTCTTAACTGGAGACTCCAGCATTCTCATCAACAGGTCTTGTGTTGATTTCGTCTATCTGATTTTCGTTGGTTTACAATGACGTCAATCAAATTATAGCTTCACGCGCGTCGCGCGTGCGCACGCACGCGCACACACACACACACACACACACACACACACACACACACACTAGATTATGGGTCCTTATTTACTTATCTCCACACGAGAGGAGGGTTAGATATGTATGCTTTTTAATTTGAAGAAAATCCAGTTACCCAAAAAGCGACACTTTGGAATGGAACAAAAATTTTAATTGCTTCAGTCAAGAAAGTTTTCTCTTTCACTTAAAGTGCTATCAAAACAAATTGCTCTAAAAAGGGAAAATATTCTCCTGCTCTTGATATCAATGAAACTACTAATAAGACGATTATAAAATCATCTAATATGGACATTGATAAAAATAGATAAGAAATTTCATATAATTTCAAGAACTTTAGCATTCATACAATTTTCCACCCAACAGAATTAGAATTCATACCAAAATCAGACTAGTGGCGCCTCTACCATTTCTGAGGATGGCTTGTTTGCTATCTGAGGTCAGCTCTAAGAGGTTTGCCTTCCCAGAAGGAGTAAGTGAATACTGATGGAGCTGCCCAGGCAATTTTTGTTTGACCAGAGTGCTCTAAGTCTATAGTGTTGGTTTCAAAATCTGACTTTCTAACCTTTTACCACATCTTTCGCTGTGGAAAGGAAATAAATAACTTCATACAAATGTTATGCTATCTAACTGAGCCTCGATTAATGATTAATTGGGGGTGGAGGATCAATTCCAAATCCTATGTGACAACACCAATTATAACAGAGGCGTCATTGTTGTCACTGGTGATAATTACAATGGGGAACTAGACAATACTCAAAACAAGTTAAACAGAGATCAAAGCATCATATTTCTTTTTTGGACCATCTCAAATTTCACTCCAATAGTCAAAGATTTTGTCCTTCTTGTTAAATATTGATCAGACAACGCCAAGTTAGCTGGATGATTATTATTACGATTATTATTGATATTTGTAAAAGTAAAATGTCAGAAAGAATGTTATCAAAGCAAAATATAATTTATACTCCTATAATGTTTTTTTTCTTTTTCATGCATAAGCTTAAGCATAAGCCTGACGAATCCTGGATGAAACGCAGAATATTCTGTGTAGAAATCTGATGAATCCTAGCATGGATGAAACGCAGAATATTCTGTGTAGCTTAATCACCATATATATTTTATAACACTACCTAGCTCTACCTACGTATTGAGCATTGTTGAAGTAAATACTTAAAGTTTACGCATAAATTTATACTTTCGTGTATTAATTTATGTGATTAAATGAAGTAGTTATATATATATATATATATATATATATATATATATATATAATATGATTTCACGTTTATTGTTAACATGAACTAAAAACAAATATTCTTTCAAAAGCACTCAAGTTATACCGTAGCTGGAAATCTTGTGAAGTAGACCCTAATGCAATACGTTGTCGAAGGCCCTTGATATGTCAAGAGCAATTGCCCTAGAAAGGAAGCCTTTGTACAGAGATTCACTAATCCTGTGAGATATAACCGTCAGCACATATGCGGTAGATCTTGCAGAGCGGAAAGCATATTGTGTGTCACTAAGAAGGTTGTTTCTGCTGAGGTGGTTGACTATTTCTCTATTTAATATGGATTCCAGCAACTTACTCATAACACACAGGAGACTTATTGGTCTGTACTGAAAGGGAGATGACTTATCACCTGAGTTCTTAAATACAGGGCAAACTGATGAGGTTTTCCAGGGAGTCGGAAAGCACTTCTCCTTAAGGCAGCGTTTAAACAGTTTCGTAAGTATGGGAGCAAGTTCTGGTTGAAGCTTTTTTAACACTATAATTGGGATGCTGTCAGGGCCAGTTGCTTTACTGGAATCAAGGTTCTTGATTAGCTTGGCGACCTCATGCACGGATATTTGTATGTTACCTAGCATGGTCTGTGTTATAGGAGGAAATACGGGGAGTTGATGGCCTTTGTCGCATAGGGTAGAATTAGCTGCAAAGTTCTTTGCAAATAGTTTGGCCTTGTCTGACGCTGACGAGATGACCTCTGGTCCATTGATAATGGTTGGGATAGAACGCACACTTCTATTCAGGATCCTGTTTGCTATTTGCCAAAACTGGTGGGAACCAAGCCGCTGATCAGCTACCTTGGATTTAACAGACTGGGCATATAGGTCTCTTGCATTTTTTATTACTCTTTTACAGTGGTTGCTGGCAGTCCTGAAAGCAGCTTTAGTTTCAGTGCATCTATTACGTTGGTAGCTATAGAAAAAGTGATTTCTGTGCGCAATAGCAGCAGCACATTCTGGGGAGAACCATGGCTGGCTGTTAGGTTTTTGTTGGAATTTTTTAGATGGTATGAATTGGTCTATGCCTACAATTAACCATTCGGTCAGATCTGATACTATAGAGGACACTTCCTTTTTAAGCATGGAGTGCAGAGGTAAATCAGATATGAATGTACAGAAGCTATCCCAGTCAGCCATAGAGTATCGGTATACAGTATGGTGGAGGGGTACGTCTGGGGACTTATTACATTTCGTTTTTATCTTAACTGATACGATGGAGTGGTCGGAGGATCCTAGAGGAGAATGAACGGAACATGAACATAGCTCAGGGGAAGTTGAGAGAAAAAGGTCTAGGAGGCTTGCATATTGACCGGGTGTATCGGGCATACGGGTGGGTTCGCGAACAATCTGAATGAGGTCATAAGCAATGGCAAAATCATGACAAAACCGCCCCTCATCGTCTGTCTTATTTGAATGGGTCAGCCATTCCACGTTATGGACGTTGAAGTCACCACAGATGTGGATGTTAGCCGAGGGATGTGCAGACAGGATATGGTCTATTTTCTCAGATATGCTCTTAAAGATAGTAACTCCGCTGTTGTGGGGCCGATAGAGGGCAAATATAAATGCAGTGGTGTTAGCAAGTGCAACCCTGAAGCACATATAGGGTAAATTAGGATCTTCTCTAGAGATATCCCTGCCACACAGGAAGCCATCTTTAATGTAGGCACATATTTCATGCCCATAGCGATCTTGGGGGTCAGATTTAGCTGTTAAGTTAGAGTATCCGTTAATTATGAACTCATCTAGGGAAGTGGTCGGCCCTATTCCAGTTTCACTTAGAAATAATATGTCCGGTTTTGTCTCCTATAATTGGGTTTCAACCTCTGGAAGGTTGAAACGTAGACCCCTGATGTTGGAGAAGGAGACCTGGTAGTAGGGGTCTACGTTGGAAGATGGGGTTCTAGGTTTATTCGAGTTTTTATTCTGGAGATATTTCATGTTGAGGTTTTGGGATTTGTGCAGTGATAAAACTTCTCAAATATGATGTTAGGTTGTATAAAAGTGTTAACTTTGGCCAAAATCCGATTTCCTCCATCAACTGGATTTTTTCAATTATCGATACTTATCAGACGCATTTCAATACAAAACCTATGTTAGAACACTTCCAGACATATCAAATACCTTCGTTTGAAATTTTTAAAAATCGACCCAACTGTTTCCAAGTTCATAGAGAATTCTCTCTCTCTCTCTCTCTCTCTCTCTCTCTCTCTCTCTCTCTCACAGACACAGACACACAGTTCCTTTTATATAATATAGATTAATCTCTTCAACTGAAAAGGGATTAGTTGTTGCTTGTACTGTAAGACCAACTATAATATTTTGTAACAAATGGATGGTCAAATAAAAAGAAGATAGAGACCCTTTATAACCAACAACATATAATTTATTTAAGCAACCTACACCATTGAGTGTAGGTTGCCAAAAGTTTAAACAGCAAGGAATGAATTGAAGAGTGATAAATTTGATTGGCTATCAAAAGTCTTCCTAGAGCAATATATCTTCAACTGAAAACAGCTTCGCTCAACCTCTAGTCAACTAAGGAAGGAGAGAGGACATTTTTCTTCACTGATGCTTAGTAGCTTTTTGTTGACTGTTCTGTAATTCCTTAAGGGTCTGGAAAAAGTCCTTCAAGGTTTTGGTTAAAATTAATGTGCCCAGGAGTCTCAATTGTCCTCATGTGATCAAATCACCTTCCATGGTCTACTCTGCATAAGAAGAAAACAATGTTAATTTTTAAGACTTGTAGTAGTCAAAACATAAAATAAAAGATTTATTTTTTCATGCGAATTAATGCTACTCCCATCCTTCATGATTCATGCATGCACTGACCAATCGGCTGTCGGAGCACACTGAACTTTTTTAGCTCTTTTGGCAACTACGCTAAGCTAGCAGAGAGAACCTGGCAAGCATCGAAGACAGACTCCTCTCCTTTTTCTTGTCCCTATCCACTGGACACTCCAGTCTAGATGATTTTCGCTGAAGATAACTGGTTGTCGATTTGGTACACACAAAAAAACTGCTGTCGAACCTACATACCCAAAGAACTTCCTCCTCTTTTTTTTTTTTGCACTCGGACACAGTTTAACTTTCGACTGACAAAATGAATCTTTTATTGTTTTGTTATTGTTGTTTTGGAGGGATTTGGGTTTTTTTTACAAAGGGGTTAACATATATCAAGGCCCAGAGGCCACTCGAGGATAAAGATTAATGTGTGTATTGTAGTCATTGGGACTGGAGCGTAGTAATCATCTGTGGTGGAAATTTGGTATAATTAGAATATTTACGATGGCGGTTCAATAAAAATTGGTTTATGTTGAACTTGAAGATGACAATATTATAATCAGCTGGAAAGCAGACCAGTGGAACAGAGTTTCACAGGCAGGCAGTTCTAAGAATGAAGCTTTCTTCATGGAATCCGCATTTAGGTTTAAGGAAATTTTTTTACAGTGATTTTGTCTAGACGAGTATTTTTTGTGAAATTGTCAAGCTCAGTCAAACACTTGCTATGGAAATAATGATAGAGCAGAGACAAGCCCGCAACGTCTCATCTGTGAAGAAGAGGTTGGAGAGAAGAGAAAAAGGCATCAACTACTAGATTACGAAGTCAGTTTAGAACTCTGTCAAAGAAGGATAGGATGCTCCAAGCAGCTCCTGCCCAGATGTGGCAACAGTACTCCATCCTAGGACATACTTATACAGTTAGAAGATTGTATCGGCAATGAGATATCTTCTGGATTGGTAGAATGATCCAACCATTTTCCCAGCGACCTTGGCAATGGATCTGATGTATGTGCTCCATCAGGGGTGAAGGTCAGATCCAGAAGCTTGTCTAAACATGGAGCATCCTCAATCTTATTCCATGATTTTGACTATCAATTAATTATTTGATAGAGTTGCAAATACAAATTTCTTAAAGACTAAAGACAGGTAGATGTTATTTCTGATATCCTTTGAGCTGATGCATTGGTTTCATCAATTTCATGTTGCAGATCTATGTGATTATGAATCATTCATTGTGCTGCAGTCAGGCAAGAGAAGGTTGGGCGAGGATCATGATGCTTCTGACACAGTTGCTATACAACTTGTGTTACAATGAGTGAGAGACCTTTCGGGGGTGCCTTTGAGCTCCCCACATTTTGGGTCCTTCACTTCAAGAGGAGTAATCATGTGCCTGGTTTCTACACCAGGTATTTCTATGCCTCTGCATGGAATAAAATATTAAGTATCATACTTAAAGTTTTGCTCTATTCTAAATAAATAAACATAGAATTAGAGATAGTTTTCCTCCTTACATTGAAAAACCTTGTATGCATTAAGTATGGTGAGAAAACTAATCTGTTTTAGTAATTAATTTGCTTTAAAAATAACTGAATTAGTCCTCGCACGAGAGAGCAGGACACAAAATGTTTTAAATAATGATAATAGAATAACAATAACAAAGACTTTCGCTGGCGAGGACTACTATTGACCATAACCAGTTATACATTCCTTTTAAAATTTTCATCTCTATTTTTCTCGTTATGTACTGAATATTTGTTAATGAAACCTATATAAAATATGTTCCTTATTAAATTTTAAAGATTTTCTATTCCGAAAGAAGTTTAAAATATATAATCTAAAAAAGCTATTTTAAAGTTTTTGTTAAAAATAATTCAGATTTTCTTATTATTCAGACCTGTATTATAAAGAGGGGGTTGCAAAGAATGAGTTGTGGTGTGAGGAGAAATACAAACTGAAACAGAGAGAATGTTCAGACCTGTAATAGTACAAAGAGGGGGTTGCAAAAATGAGTCGTTTTGTGAGGAGAAATACAAACTGAAACAGAGAGAATATTAAGACCTGTAATAATACAAAGAGGGGTTGCAAAAATGAGTTGTGGTGTGAGGAGAGATACAAACTGAAATAGAGAGAAGGAGAGTTTTAAAATATAATCTTAAAAAGATAAGATATAAGTTAGAAAAGCATTTCATCCAAGGTATGAAAATGTATGTACATTTTGTTGCAATTTATCTTTCATCTAGCAATTAATGATATAGATATAAAATTTTCAATGATATTTTTTTTTAAAAGTGCAACAGAATGCACATTACATAAAATAAATCCAAGGTAATTTTTTGATTCAATTTAAATTAAATTTTTATACCTTACTTTGTCAAATTTATAAAAGTGCACTTTGAAGATAAATAAATTTCAAATTGAATCTTGTACCTTTACTTTTAAAGCCTATAGTAAAAACATTTTGTTTAACAATTTTCATGCCTTGGATGAAATGGTTTTCTAACTTGTAAAATATATCTGGATATATAAGAAATACAATGCAAAGTAATAAAAAGAAATGATGGGATTAAATTTACATATAACTTACATTCAACATGAAATGGATACATGTACTTAGCTTTTTGTTGTCCTTCAAGCGACCCAGGAAGCAACTACCTAACAGACCAGTGTCTCCAAGTGAAATGAATTTAGGGTGGCAAGATTACTATCAATTTCAGAGTAGTAATAAAAGGTGGGGTGGGGGTGTATTATACTAATAATTACCATTGTCAGTTAAATCATTCTTTAAATAAATAACACAAAGATATCTCTTTATGGGTTTGTTTTACAACAATAGAGATTTGAAAAAATAGTTAAACAAATATATAACAAATAAATGTTACCAAAGCAAAATAAGAGCCTCTTCTACCTAGCTTGATAAGTTTTTAGTGTTTTTATTAAATGTCAAATGTTTATTCGGTTTGAAAAACAAGTAGTATCAAGCGTTACATGAGCACAAGAAAAAAATGGCTGTGTAATATCTCTTGTATCTTAGGAATCTCAATAATGAGTTAAAATTTTTAAATTATATGAAACACTTTCAGAAAGTCACCCAATAAATGTAACAGGAACATTTATTGGCTGGGTGTCTAACAGTATTTTGTATGTTTGTTAAGTCATTATCGAAATTTGAAAGAAATGAGATACCACGCGGCTATTTTTCTTGTGCTTGTGTAACGCTCGACATTATTTTTTTTTTCCAACAGAATAAACATTTTACATTAAATAAAAATACTAAAACCTTATCCAGCTAGGTAGAAGAGGAACTTATCTTGCCTTTGGTAACATTTATTTATTTCATATTTGTTTTTTGATCATGTTTTCGAATCCCTGTGGATTATAAAACAAACTCCTCTTTATTTATGGAAAATTGTAGCAATTTATGTATTTTTTTAAACAGTAAATATTTTTTATTTCTAATCGTAAAAAAATTTGCCTGTTAAATATTTTATTTTGAATAAATAAAGCAAAAGTTTTAATTGTTTTATTTATTTATTGGTACAGTTTAAATTGTTTCAAAATAAATACTCTCTTCCTTCTTATCGTGTTCATGTGTATACCATATTGAAGTCCATGGGTGGTGTAGCAGGACTGGTGGTATAGAAGGAAATGCGTGTTCATCTCACGTCGGGTCACCAATTTGTAGTGGACTGGTGGATATATTATACATATCCCCCAGTCGTACAAAATAGGAAAAATGAATTTAATTGAGAAAGAAACAAACAACGTGTTAAATTGAATTAAACGAACTTTATTTTGTGAAGAAACGAATGAAAGAAAAGGGTACAGCACGTGTTTAGTTTGGCGTGCATCTCTCACTGTTAACTGGTGAGAAGGAAAGTCTATTGTTGTATAGAGAGAGAGAGAGAGTGAGAAAGTCAATCCAGTTTGGCGTGCATCTCTCGCTGTTAGCTGGTGAGAGGGAAAGTCTATTGTTGTAGAGAGAGAGATAGAAAAAGTCAATCCAGGCCATGGAGATAGAAAGCGTGTAAAGTGTACGTACTGTCTGTTGACTCTTGCCCCCACACATAGTAGCAGGGGACGTGACGCGCGCATGCGCGCGGGCGCCAAAAGGGAGCGAATGGTCCGTCGACCTCTCAGATCGGAAGCCGAATTGAAAAAAAGGAGGAAACAGTTTATGTCTCTTGCTTTTATAATTGTTTCTGGTGGTCTTTTGCGCATGTGTGGATTTCCTTTAAAGGGGAAGTGACGTTGCCCATGTGTGCGTACGTGTGCGCGTATGTGTGCGTACGTTAGCGTGTGTGTGTATGCACATGAATGTGAGTGTATGTACACGAATGTGAATATATCTACGTATGTTTGTGTGCACATATGTGTATGACAAGAAAAATGGCTTGAGATGTGAATGTGTGTTTTTGTGCGAGACTAGTGGAGATAGCCATGTTGGCTTGTTTGTATTCATGTCTTAGTCGAACCCCAGGCCCAAAAACCAGGTGAGTTCTGTTGAGTTTCAAGAGAAGTTGGGAGGGGGCAACAGGTCTGTTCCTCGTGGAGTTGTCAGTCCACAATCTGGAAAGAGAGAGAGAGTGTTGCCGGTTTAACTTTTTAAAAACTCGATCACGTGACTGAGAGCTGGCTTCTGCTTGGACAAGCCATGAAGGAAGTGTATTCAAAATCTCCAGACACAAGCATTCGCTCCTGCTTGTGTTTGTTGCTAAAAATTTCCTGGTCATTTTGGCATACCTCCTCTCAGGTGTTGCTAATTAGTGTGATGGACATTAAAATCATCAAATAAAACTTTGACAATTGAGAAACCCCATTTTTTAAAGATGTGGTAATAAGGCACATACGAACATGAAATTGCTTTAGAGTATTACTTAGATTTACTTTTGAAATCCTTGTAACCATTGCCTCCCTTTTTTTTGTCTTAGTCCCCACATTCCATAATCGGTGTTTCTGATAAAGGGAGAAGAATTGCCGCTTTCTCGTTTGGAATCTATCTCTATAACATTTATCGTTGGCTAGAAGTGTTTTTTATTTTGGGTTTTTTTTTTCGTTTTTTTAATAACTCATATCAAGCGGTTTCATGATTTGTCTGGAGTGATTTCCATAAAAAAATATCATATAGATTATAAAAAGTATTATTTGAGATGCATGTATGGTTATTATAGTATACTTTAGCCAATACATCATTCGCATTTTTTTTTCTTTATTTATTTTTCATTCTTTTTCGCTGTTTGTGGATCTTCCCACTCCCATTACTCTTTTGCAAATAAAATTTCATTGAATACATTTGGGATCTTTTAAGTAGGTTTAAACTAATTTCGGTTAGGTAATTTTGCTGCAATTTCTGTTTATTGAATGGTTGGATGTAAATTTTGCAGTAAAAAGTCAAAACTGGATTGGTCAAAACTTTCGTCTTTGTGCATGTGGCATGTGTGCGTATATACTTTACAACAAATTATGAAAATAACTGATTTGAAAAGAAATGTAAAGGGAAGTAACTTTGTTAATTTATAATCAAATTAACTCCCTTGCTTAATTTGATTAAATGTATAAATGTTTTTTTTTTTTTCATTGATAGTTACCAAAACTATCAATGATTAAAGATGATGGTTTATTAAAAATGCAAGGCATGAAAATATTTCCATACGATAGTTTAAACATATCCAATATAATTTCAAAATTAAAATGGTCAGAGAAAAAAAAACCCAAGACACTGACAATGTGAAAACTATGGTAATCCTCCCACCGAAAAGAAAAATGGCTTACCTCGTCAGTTTTATGTACAAAGACTATTTCAAACCAGAAATATTTCATATTGTATTCGCAAGTAACATTATTTTCATGATAGTTATTGTATCGACTCGCCACAAATATTAAAAGTGGCTGTATAAGGAACGTTCCAGTTGCACATACAGCTGCTGTTTACACCCACACAATTTCCGTGCACAAAACTAAAAACTTGTCTTGTTTCGCCGACGTAGCTGGAAGCACAACACGTGACAAGATGTTTTTTTTTTTTTTTGGCCAATCGGATGACGAAGAAAGTGAATTTCAAAAATATTTTTCCCGACAGCGTTCGTATGAGCTGGTTTGAAAACTATAAAAAGGGCACTTTGCACCAAAACCAATCAGTTGCATTCGAACACTGTAAACAACTCCAGAGACTCCGTCGGGTCCAACGTTAAAGAACCAACATTGTTTCACACGCGCCACACATCTAAATTCTCCACATGGAAATACCAGATCAGCGAGAATTAACATTTACCCTTCTTGTTTCATATTAACGCCCGAATCACAATGGATTAACAATACTGAACTTGTAGCGAGCTGCTACTACTACGAGACTAGGCTGTATTCCCACCTTAGTTCTCTCTTTCTCCCTACTCTTTTCTCTTTTCCTTCCTTTATTCTTATACGTCATCAGAGGTTCCAGCCAATGAAAAGCGAGAACGGTTTATGTGGGACATTCAAGTGAAGGAAACGTCCTTACTTCCACGGCGACTAGAGACAGAACACACGCCTCACTCCTCAGCTCCCGTTAGGTAGCCAAGAGGAGCATTGAACATTAATACAGACTTTACAAAATGCACTGTCTTTCTTTGTAACCCGAGTTTTGGGAAAATACACATATATATTGGATATATAAAACCTCATGAATTCATAACAAAGTCGCGTTACACGTCCTCATTTTTATAAGAAGACAATGTCTTCTTTTACCAGTATTTCCTTCTATTTCAGTGCTCCAGTTCTCCCTGTTATCGGAGGCGCCACGAAGTGGGAGCCTACCGAAATGGTGACCTCTAATTAGTACCCCTATTAATGTATGGTAATAATACCATAAACTAACTAATGGATTTTAATACCGTTTTAAAAAGACAAAGAAGAAACATTTTATATATTAAAAAACATTTTGCCTCAGCCAGAAAAAGATTTCTCTTTGCTGCTTTTCATTAAAGATATATATATATATATATAGATATATATATATATATATATATATATAAAGAGAGAGAGAGAAAGTCCTAGCCACCATACAAGACATTACAAACATTATTGCTTTCTATTGTTAAATAAATGCCATATATTGAACTTTTAAAATCGTCTTTGCCTTAATGCTGTTTCTGACAACATTTTTACTTTTTGTTAGGGGTTGAGAAATATTTACCTATGCTCACATCACGACTGTGATACCAGGCATCGGTGGATCTCAACCAAGCCCCCTACATTATGCTATTTATAAAGTAGTGCATGTCAGCATAAAACAGTTTAAATTTCAAAACATGTTCATACATTTTTATGTTGATTTTCTTTTAATAAAAATAATATTTAAATTTGTGAATGCGGATACCATTTTTAAATTTCACACCTTTGCATATGTAGCAGCCATAGATAAAATAAATATCTATTTTCTCTCGTGAATCAGCGTCCAAGCACACACTGACCAATCAGCTAGCAGAGCGCATTGATTCCATTTGTCTCCTAAGGAACTTCTTTGGCCCCTTTGGGAATCATGGTCGGTCAGCAGAGAGAATCTGCAAGCATCAGAGAAAGCGCTCTCTCCTCGCTTCCTTTTCCTGTTCACTGGACACTCTAGCATAGACGACCTTTGCCAAAGATAACTGTTGACCGACCTGCGACACTCAAAGAATCTTTAACGTTTCCTTTTTCTTACTGTCCAATTTTCTGTCACCAAAATAAACCTTTCATTGTTGTTTTTAAAAGTGTTTTTTTTTTTATTATCATTATTATTATTATTCCATGCAGGGTTTTTAACTACTGATCAATTCGTAGAGGTGCAAACATACTCGATGTTAAAACGGTATATAAATGAAAGAGATTTTGAAAAATCCTAACTGCTAAAGGTTAGGACTAGTTTCATTATAAAATCATTTTACCATGAGCTTGAATATTGAATAATACAATGAGCCCCCCACCCTGCTGAAAATAACACATTTTTAACACTAAATTGAAAGTTTGGCAACTGATCAATGTATCTATTTGTTAAAAAAAAAAAAAGAAGTTCGGTGGGATGGGGATAGGGCACTGCTCACAGTCAAGTAAAACTAGTTTGGAGAATGACTAACACTTAAACTTGTTTTGAAAATTATTGTTTGATTTTTGGGTGTTTTTTATTTTTTTATTTTTTTGCACACTCTAGTAACCATCATCTTCAATAGACTCAAATTAGAACGTGTTTAACCCTATGTCGTAAAAAGCGTGAGAATATAACTGTTTAATTGATTTATTAGACAAACTAATTATGAATACAAATTAAATAAAACGATTAAAACTTTCACTTTATTTATTCCAAATAAAATATTTAACGGACAAAAGTTTTTACGTTTCAAGTCCTTTATATCTTCAAATATTTACTCATAGTGCTTGGTTTGGTTTGATTGGTTGTTTTACGGCATATCAACCCCTTTTTCAGGTTATTTAATGGAGAATCCAGTGATTTTGAAGAAAAAGTTTTAATAGAATATATTTGTTTTTTGTTTTTTTTTAAGTCAGTTTCTATTTAACCCATAGTTGGGATCCTAACAGATACTACCACTCCGGGTCAGAGTGGTCCTTGGAGCAATGGCAATTAAGGGGTGGCTCCATACTCACTAAAGCCCGCAAGCTGGGGCCTCACTATCGGATAAAGTTTAAGGTCATATCCAGGACCTTAGTTTGGTTTGGTTGTTTTGTTTTATGGCATATCAAACCTCTTTTGGGTTATTTGATGATGCCTCTAATAATTTTGAAAGATGTTTTCATGCTTCAAGTTTTTTATATCTTTTCATATATTTAGTCATTTAGTTGTCTGTAGAAGAAAATTGCTATTGTTTTAGACTTTGTAGATCCCGATCAAGTTTTGCAAAGGGAAAAGAAAAACAAACAATAACATAAATGTTTGATGCATTTTGGGCTAGGAAGCCGGTACCTTTAGATAGCCTGATCGGGTAGCAATAGGCAAGCCAGAAGTATTTAATAGTATGAGTGCAGATAATGTTACTTTCATCATAATTATGTTGTTTGTAAAGCATTTTTTTTTTTGTCCCCGGACAAAAGGAGGGTAAACCTGTAAATTCACCCTTGTCCGTTTATTCGTTCATCCATCTGCACTTTTTTCAATAACTACACCCTGGAATTTTTTGAAATTTTGCACAAACATTAAACACAATATGAGTAAAAAGTAACGGAACGGATTTTCTGGGAAAACTCTGGTTGCCCCCCTAGAGGTGCCATTCAGGTTAAAATGGCTAAAATTGACACTTTTGTGCTTATTAAAAAAAAAATTGATGCCTTGGATTTTTATAAAACTTTCTAAAAAGTTGTAACTAATTTCTAATTTTCTGATTTTCTTTGAGGGCAAATAAAAACACTCCATTTTTGGGACTATTTTACCATATTTGTCCAAAATTTCTGTGTATGTCTATTTAGCAGTTTTGCATGGTGCTGAATTCAAATTTAAATATATTAAGGCCTTCGAGACTTTTGTGGCTAAATGGGAGGAGGGAAGACGATGGACTTAGTCTTTTTTTTTTTTTTTTTTTTTTGCATGGTGCAGAACACAAATTTACATAAAACTGCACTGTTTGTTAATTTTCACCAGGATTTGGCGTCCCCTGAGGACTTTGGGGGCTAAATGGGGGGGGGGGGGGCTGAACTTTTTTTATGCCTCGTTCACTGTGCACTCACGGGGGACCATGCATGCCTCTTGTTTCTTTAGCAAGTTATTTTTATACCTTCCTAAAGTGTTTCAAAAGGTTTTTATTTCAATATAAAATTTCCTTCAAATACGATTTTATTGGAGTTACATTTAGGCATGATGGATACTTTCTAGAAATCACTAAAATTTGATTGATGGGTTGTAAATCTTTTTTTTTTATGAGAATATATAGATATATATTTATTGTTGTGGAAATATTCTTTATTCACATATATTTCCCTTTTTATATATAACAATCCTTATTTAAGAAGCTCATTGTAATTACAGAACATATAAAGAATAAATGACAAAATTCTATATTTCAAATTTCATCATGTTGACCATCTTACAATGAAGTTCAAAATGCCGTAATGCAAGCAAACTATAAGGTATTTGCAGCTTCTCTTCCAATTTTCGGATTTTTCAATCATGTCCAAACACATTTTATTTTCTTTTGGCGGATCGAAAGTTTCTATTTCTTCTGATGAGTTAGGGGCAAAATAGATTCACGGATTGATATAATTAAGTGAATGATTTTGTGCTACGAAACAGATACTGTCAAAAGTTGTAAATGTCAACTGAATTAAAGGAATGAATTGTAAGATGGTTAACATCATGAAATTTGGAATATAGAATTTTGTCATTTATTGATTATATATATATATATATATATATATATATATATAAAATAAAAAAAAATATATATATATATATATAAAAAAAAAAAATATATATATATATATATATATATATATATAATGATTGTATTGTTGCAGTTTCATAGATGTTAATCCAATGAAACTGGTATTTATGAGATAGTGCCCAATAAGTAGAGCTGTATTATTGCATAGTTTTCTTTATTTATATAAACTTTATTGCCTATATATATATATATATAAGCATATGTCAGCTGTGATTGCCTTCAAAATCCAGTATTGCCATGTCATTAGTCTCAGCTGAGACTAATGGCCTGGCAATACTGGATTTCCAAAACATCTCAGCTGAAACATGCATGCGAATTTGTGGGTGTATAGATCTTCTAAATGCAATAAAATTTACTTTTCTGCCTGCAATTGAAAGGAGAAAATGAAAAATAAAAAAGTAATAAAACTTTGATGATTTCGAAATCTTAAATTGAAATAAAAACAATTTCAACGATGCACAAAAAATTATGCAGGTAGGCATAAAAGTAAATTTTATTGTCTTTAGTAACAGTTTAGTAATTTCTTCAATATTTGTTGTTTTTATTGGTTGTTTTTTTAATTCATAATTGCCATTATTTTTAAGGTAATGGTTTTCATTGTTTTTACTTTATGAAGTAATCCGATTGAAATTTTTACCAATTTTTGTTATTTTATTAACATGGTTTTGTTAAAGTTTTTTGTTCATTAATTAATATTACGTTGTTGCATATATTGCTGAGTAAACATCAAAAGATAAAATTAAAACTCGTTTGATAAATTTTTATAAACTTTTTTTTTTATATTTGAAAAAGTTTATCAAATAATCTATAATATAAATCTCACCTGTTTGTTTAAATGTATGTATGAATATATGCCTAAAACTTTTGACAGAGGCAATGGATATTTACGAGATTGGTATCATTTTGAAGCTCGACATCTCAGACAGCAAATATCGAAAAATTGGCCAAAAATATTAATTCCTTTACCCTCAATTTGGCAGTTTTCTACAAGGAAGGTCGATTTTTTGTGAGCCATTTTTGCAAGTCATTGTATCGTAAGAATGACTTTGCCTAATTTAAATGTTTCAAACTTCCGGTTGCATCATGAAGTAGCGGTAAGATATCAGATTTTCTTTCACTTTCTCTTCTGTCAGGTGTTCGAGCCTGCCTGACTACTACCATTTTTTGTTGTTTTTTTTTTTTTTTTTTTTTTTTTTTTGCTCAACACACACCTCCTAACACTTGGCAATGTACTGGGCCGGGCACTCAGGCTAGTCTATTATATAAAGAGTAAAATGAACATGAGCGTTTCTGTATGTCCATAAAAGGCTTTTTGCAATGGGGTCCTCACGTCAGTTAGATTCCATAAAATGTTTTCGCATATATTCCAGATCTCCCATTTGCAAACGGACATTGTCTCTATCTTTTTTTTTTTTTTTGATCAAGTTAAACAAATTTCCCATCGTGGCATCCTATCGAGTGTTTGTTTGGCTTTTTCGTATAATAAAGCGAAACTATTCGAACACACATGACTGCCTGGCCCCCGGAATTGGTCCTTGGTCAATGTAGGGAAAACTCTTCATACTGAGACAATTATTATTTATTTGGATACTGCCAGAGTGCCCCCTTTTTTGGGGGAAGCTGGTTTTCCTTAACATTAAAAACGACCTTGTGTCTAATTTGCTTTCATGGGGAAACAAATAAATAAAACAATAGAAAGCGGGAAGTTTAACTGGCCCCTGTCCAAGTTAAAAAGCAACGTTATTTCTGCGCGTGCATGGCGACTCCCATGATTCTTAAGTTAATTACCAACTCATTGAATTCACTATCCTCTTTGGCCTAATGGTTAGCGAGGAAGACTAATTACCCCACATTTTCTAGTTCGATCCCACCTTTATCTTCTTTTTATTTTTTTTATTTCGTCCTTGTGCCAATATCCTCCACCTGGGCAAAAGTTAATTATCAACTCATTTGATCTACTATCCTCTTTTTTTCACATTCTTTTTCTCTTTGCCTGCCTACAACCACATTCTTTTTTTTTACTCAACACACACCTCCAAACACCCGGGCAACACCAGGCACCCAAGCTAGTCGATAATATAAATCTCACCTGTCTCTTTAAATGTATACATGTATGTACATGCGTATGTCTGCCTAAAACTTTCGACAGAGGCGATGGATTTTCACGAGATCGCTATCATTTTGAAGCTCGACGTCTCGGACGACAAATATCGAAAGATTGTCCAAAAACATTCATTCCTTCACCCTCAACTGGGCACTTTTCTACACAGAGAAAACGATATTTTGTGAGTCATTTTTGCAGGTCATTGTATCGGCTGGATTGACTTTGCTTAATTTAAATGTTCCAAACTTCTGGTCGCATCATAGAGTATCGATAAGACGTTAGATTTTCTTTCACTTTCTTTTCTGTCTTCACATCATGGGTTCGAGCCTGCCTGCCTGCCTATGACCACATTTTTTTTTTTGCTCAACATACACCTCTAAACATCCGGGCAACGCAGGGCACCCAGGCTAGTATTCAATAAAATGTGTGTGAAAGAAGGCTAGTAATAACTAAGAACTAAATTTTAAGAACTAAAAATTAAAACTGCCTTCTTGTCAAGTTTTGTGGAAAATAAACCTGAGTTATCTCCCCTATATTGTACACTTACGCCTAGTAAAGTGCTTCTGGCTTTTGCTAGCCATGATTAACAGTTATGTTGTTTTCTACGTACAAGACATTCCGAAATAATGTTACATTTAATTTAATTATGGTGAGTACAATACCCAGTTAAAAAAAAAAAAAAAAAGAAGCTTCTGCAGGTGTTACATGTACTTTAACTTTCGGCCTCTGTAACACATACTATACAACACTGCAATCAAAGCATTGATTAAAACTAGAATCTTCAAGCTCTTTAATGGAAGGGAGGGGGCGGGCGCGATTTTAAGCAAGCATTAACCCCTTCTGTCTCAATGGTAATGTGCCTTGTTTAAGATAAATTAATTTAAAAAAAAAGAAAAAAGAAAAGAATGCATACAACAAATAAATGTTACCAAAGGGAAGGCAAGTCACTCCTTTACCTATCTGGATTAGTTTTTTTTTTTTTTTAGTTTAGTTTTAATTTATTTGAAAGCGATTTTTTTTAGTTTAATACTCATCTGATGTCAACTCTGTTAAGTTAGAGAAAAAACACAGTTGACAGTAAAAGATTCTGTGGAATCTGAATAATCACTCAAAAATCGAAAATTACACAAAAATATTAGTAATAAAATATACAGTTCAGTTGAATATTACATTTTTGTATGATTAATAACATATATTATCAGTGATTCTGTTTAATTTTTGATTTTTGAGCAATTATGGAGGCTTGGCTTCACATGATCGTCTGTCAACTGTTTTTTCTTGTTCTAATTTAATAGAATTGAAACTAGTTGCTTATTGAACTAAATAATAATAATAATAATAATAAGACACTTTAAAATAAGTTAAAACAAGCAAAAACTTATCCAGATAGGTGAACTTATCTTGCTTTTGGCAACATTTATTTGTTGTACATTTTATTTTTTTTTGTTTTGTTTTGTTTTTTGCTCCTTTTTTTGTTTTGTTAACCACAGTTAAAAATACTACCCCCCCCCCCAAAAAAAAGATTAAGAGAAATCTGATAAAGATTAAAGAAAAATTTGAAGTAGTTGAATTTGGCTCTAATAAAAAATACTTAAGTGAATCTAAAAAGCTTTCATATTTAAAACGAAAGTCATTACAAATTTAATTCATTAGTACTTCTACAGTTGTAGTACAAACTGTTAAAAACGGGAAGAGCTATCAAAGTTATTATTTAAGTAAGGTTGGGCGATAATGTGGGTTAAAATTATAAAAAATGATTTTCGAAATAAGTAACATATCCCAAAATTATGAAAAATGATGAAATGTGAGTTAATTAATTGGTGCGGTTGTAACGAAGTAATCATCCCAGACATTATATCAAAGTTATTATTTTAGTAAGGGGGGGGGTATACAGTTTTAACAAAATGGCTAGAATGATATGATGGTGTCTTCATTCATGCTGAACGCCCACAGAATGCCCCGCAGCAATATATTACATATGAAAGATGCCACTGTGGAATTTCCACAGGTCCTGCTAGTCTATAAATTAATATGATAGCGTGTGTTATTTTCTGTGTCACGCTTACATCCGGGTCGTTTAATTGTTATGTACTTCCATTTCTTGTCATAAATAATTTTACCAAGAATTCTTCATAAGTTTTGGTTTCGGTTATAGCTAATGGCACTCCAATAATCTATTTTGTTTTAAATAATTTTATCAAGAATTCTTCATAAGTCTTGGTTTTGGTTTCGATTTTAGCTGATGGCATGATAGTAATCTAATTTTTTATAAATAATTGTATCAAGAATTCTTCATAAGTTTTGGTTTCGATTATAACCGAAGGAACTAAAGTTGAATATACATAACGTTGAGATTCGGTGTTAATTCAAGCTGATGAATCCAAGTCATATAGATATATTTTTTTATTTTTGAAATCACAACTTTATAATATATAAAAAATCAATAGAACATTAACTCTGTAATAATATATACGAAATTTGCAAGAATTAAAGTAACATATTTAAGCATATTTTATGACCTGGCTATGCCGGGCATCCCTGCTAGCTTGAATAAATACTTTTACAATTTTTACAAAATAGCTACAATAATATCAGAGTGTCTCCATTTACGCTGAATATCTACAGAATGCCAACATCAATATTTTACATATGAATCAGTCCCCTGTGGAATTTCTACAGGTCCTGCTAGTTTTATATGAATATTTGCATGAACATTATAAAAAAATGGTTTTTGTTATTTTTGACAGTGGATGTACATTTATGATTAATAAAGTGTGTGTGCTATTTTGTTCAACTACATATTAACTTTTATCATCATTTAAGGCTTAGAACCATTTCTTTAAGTGTTTCACATTTATACACTTGTTGGATATAGATACATGGCGATGCACATTCCAGATGGAGTTGATCTACTTTTTTGTGTCCCATACAAATGATCAAAATTATACTTATCATGAAAACAAAGAACTGCTCACATTCCAAAGTCAGACATTATGAAATGCGCAATGCAAAATAGAAAAGAAGAATGTAATGTCTTGATGTTTATAATTCCAGGAATGTCGATTTATGACTATATAAGAGAAAAATAAATAACAGTAAACAGAAGAGAGCAAACACAGCAGAGAACGTGATCGACATCTTGATACCTCTCCATCTTCGATTCAAACACCAACGAACCTGTAACAACTAACGTTTCTCTCTGTCTCTCTCTTTGTCAATGAACAAAAAGCTTAATTGTAAATAAAACTTATACTTTGAAATTCATCTGTGTTGATTTTGAGAATAGTGACAAAAGAATTATCAGTGTGTATATATTATATAAATTATATATACATTCAACAACGTAGCAAACAAATTGAAAAGGAACAATAGTTTTACTATTTAACATAAACAAAAAAAAAATGGGAGGGATAAGTTTTCTTTGTTATGTTCCATATATTTGATACATAGACAACACTGAATAAATCTGCAATCAATAAATAACACCACAAAAGATAAAATTTCAATATAAATCTCAATGAAACAAAACTTTACTTTTAATGAAAACATGCACCAAAATATCTACTTTTTTGTAGACATTTACACAGACAACACTAAAATCTATGGCAACACTTCAAAGGCCAGAAATGACCAAGACCTCTCTGATTCTCTTGCTTTTGATCTTGAGAATGTATTACAATGGGGGAAAAAGTGGCTGGTTAATTTTAATGCATCTAAAACCAAACTTTTTTCTTTTCAACATCAACACTGACCCCCATGTGGCCCCAGTTGAAATGAATGGCTCTCATCTTGAGGAAGCACCATGTTTTGTTAAGCTTCTGGAGAATGACCTCTCTTGATCTGAAATGGAGCATATACATTAAATCGGTTGCCAAAGTCACTGGAAAAATGGTTGGATGATTCTACTGCTCTGCAATCCTCTATCTGTATATGAGCCAAGTAGACCCTCGGATAGAGTACTATTGCCATATCTGGGCAGGAGCTGCTTGGAGCACCATCCTGCTTTGACAGAATTCAAAATTGGCTTCAAAACCCGGTAGGTGGTTTCCTTTTCTTTTTACTGCAACCTCTTTCCCATAGAAGAGACGTTGCAAGCTGGTCTCTGTTTTATCCTTATTTTCATAGCAAGTGCTAGTCTGAGCTACGATCTATGATCCCTCCTTGCCCAACTTTAATAAAAAGCACTCGTCAAGCTAAAACTACTATCAATAATTTCTCCACTCTCTATCTGTAGCTAAATATAGGCATGGTTTTGATGAAAAAGCTTCTTTCGTAGAATTGATCACCTGTGGAACTCTGTTCTGCTTTCAAACTGACTACAATATGGTCGTTTTCAAGCGCAATGTAAACAAGTTCTCACTGAGATGTTGTCTTAAATAATTAAATTACACCAAATTCCCACTACTAACTACCATACACTTATCAACCCTTATCCTCGAGTGGCCCCTGAGCTTGCTAAGTGGTGACTCCCTTATATATATAAAAAAATAAAAAATAAAAAAAAAAAACTATGTGAGCTTTTTTGATATGATAATCGTCTGAAGAACAATTTATGAGATGGATTCTTAATCATTTTTGCAACTTTTAAAATTATTGATCACTTAAAAAAAACAACTAAACAAAAAAAAATGTTTCTATAATGGAGAATGTGTTGCTGTATGTAAGCACAACTGAAAATGTTAAATACGCATGAACTATAGAAATATAATGACCATAATGAAAGCGACATAGAACAAAGATTTGAACTTGATTTTTTAAAGATGATTTTTAATATTAATTGTCAACTAATATGAGAAGCATAATAATTGCCAATAATTTTTAGGGATACGTTAGTTTGGATGAATTCTTGGGTTAGATGTAAAAGTTGTGCTAATAGGGTCAGTTGGCATGGAAAGGCCAAGGAAAACATGGGAAGAAGTGATAGGATTGGACTTCAGAGAAAGAGGGATAAATAAAGACCTGTCCAGAGATTAGTTAGTTTGGAAGTCAATTTCTGAAAACTATCCAACACATGCGAGCATGATGATCTTTTAAATAATATTCTGAATTTTGGTTACAAAATCTCCACTATAAATAAAAAGGAGTCTCCTTTTCGGCTAGGATCAAAGTGATTTGCTCTGATAGTACACTTCATCTTTTATGTTCTCGGTTAATGATGAAATCCTGCTAAACTGAGGCAATTTTAACTTTTGTCCCAATCCAAAGTGCCCCTCTCCTTTTAAAAGCTATACCCCATCCCTGTATTAAAAAAAATGACCTTGTGTTTAATTCTGCTTGTGGGCAGGCAAGTAAAATGAACAGTCTAAAATCAAACACAAAAGTAAGAAACAAAATCACTAAAACGCTACTTGAATGTGATTTAGATCAAGTTTGCTAGGAGAGTAATGCACAGTGAAGAAAAAAAAAAAACTTTTTTTGTTTATAAAACTAGCAATAAACATGAAAATATTAAATGGCTTAAAATATCTCAATAATGGCATGCAGAGAGAGAGAGAGAGGGGGGGGGGGTGTAATGATCTGAGAAAGAATCTTTTTAAATTTTGTAAATCTAACCAAAAATAAGGAAGCCGGCCAGAGGCTTACTTGGCCAAAAACGTGGTGAGACAACTACGGAAGGCAGTTATTGCAGTGAATGCAGTCAGGAGATTCAGAGTTCCTATCCGTCGTGGTTACCACCTGACGAAGGCCAGAGGAATAGTTGGTCGAAACGTTGTGAAACAACTAATAAAAAGATGAGGATAATTGTGCGCAATAAATAAAATTAATAAATAATACTCATCATAATGAATTCCAATTAAAAATAAAAATAAGGAAGTTATGACTATTTTTTTGCCTCACACGGTTAGATATTGACATTGATTTTTTTTTCTTTTTATCTGATTAATTTTCAAATTTCATAACAAAATTCCTGATAGAAACTAAAAAGAGACACAAAGGATTTGCAAAAAAAAAAAAAAAAAAAAAAAAAAAAAAAAGGTTACCAAAATCGCCATTTAATAACATTGAGATTTTAATTGCTTTATTTGCACCAAATTCTAAAACTTATATCAGATAGAAATAATTATTTGTTAATGCATGTGGAAGGATATTCATTTCTGAATAAAATGGTGGTATTTTGGTGACTTACCTTGAAATCTGATTATCCAAAGCATTTTAGGGTCCATAGGTATTGCTAATAAAAAGTCATAAAAAAAAATTTGTGTATTCATTCTTTTGAGGACTTATCCTCATTTTGATAGTTGTTGTTTCACTACATTTTGGCCAACTCATCCTCTGGCCTTTTTCGGGTTATTAAACATGACGGGATCGGAATGCTGATACCTATAATTGTTTTCCCAATAATTACTGCCTTCCATAGTTGTTATCATCTCACCACATTTTGACTAACTAATCCTCTGGCCTGCTTGGATAGGATTAGTTCGCCAAAACATGGTGAGACAACAACTATGGAAGTCAGTATGGAAGTCAGGGATACAGCATAGGACTCAGCATTTCTATCCCATCGAGGTTAATTACCTAAAGAAGGCCAGAGGATGAGTTGGCTGAAATATGGTGAAATAACTATGAAGATGAGTCTGCAAATGAATGAATACACAGATTATGAAACCTCATTTCAAAGGATTCCAAAAATAAAATAATATAAAAAAAGTTTGTTTACATTAAGTAAAATTCTATAGCAGCCATATTTATACGTCAAATCATACTCAACAGATTAGTTGGCATTTAACATTCAAGCCAGTTTACCAAATCATTCATTTTAAAATCATAAAATCAAAATGGCATGAGGAACTATAAATAGCGTTTCTGAATTTTTGAGATGAGGATTGATTATTCATATGGATCTTTCAGACCACTGTTCTCATCTGGAGTGTTGTTTTCAACGTTTCAGTCATTGTAACTACTTGTATATGTAAAATAATAATAGGGATCAGTGTGATGCATTCTTTGTTTACAGAGATTGTTATTGATGTTGGAAAAATCATGATATATGTATTTTATGTTTCTATTTAAAAATTTCTTTTTCCTATTAAAAACATCTAATTACAATAAAAAAATATGATGCTTGTCCATAAGATATCAAAACACCAAACTAATGAAGACCACTAGACCAACAAATCAAACGAGCTGGAACAAAGCAGGGAATCGAAAAAAAAAAAAACATTCTGAAGAACAGATGCCATAATAATACTGATAAAAAAGACTAAGACTACCAGTATTCCATCTGTGAAAGAGAGGTTGCAGATATAACATATAATTCAATATTATAAAATATAACATTGTATCCCTTACTCCTCCAATTATGTCCAGTTTAGGTGATGTTACCAAGTTCGGTTGTTCTGAGGATCCCGATTGGTCGCTTGGTTACTCTGGCTCTGGATGTTGAAAGGTCCTGGTCTGACGAATCACCATTCTCCCCACGCTGTAAAAGATCAGGAGGGCTCTAGTCACCAAAGTCTGTATCACTAGGGAGAAAAGGTCATTTCAAGCCGAAAAGCCAAAAGAAGAAAATAACATATCGATGACTGGTTCTTTTGTATAAAGCAAAATAATTATTCGTTGAAAGACTGCACAACTCTTATCATTTACAGGTCTCCGACTTAAGATCCTATATTCGTGTCTACACGGCGCTATTGGCAAAGTCAAAGATTTTCGGGTGTAACGATCTCAATCCTAAGTCAAGGGTCAATCTCTTAACAGCATGGATTTGGTGGGCGAGCAAAGCAGAGTCGACAAAGTTCCCTATGCTTCATCTTATATTGAGAACCTTCCTTCCAATAGAATTTAACTCATAATTCTCAATAATGCATTGTCGTTTCAGGTTATCAGAATGATCACAATTCCTGACTCTGCAGTAATTTGACTTGCAAGACCATGAGTGGTCAACAGATCTTTAAGTTCATCCCTCTTTTATTCTTCTTCATAGGTCTCGATTTCTCAGTGTTACAGGGGTTCTTTCTCCCCTTGTGAACAGATCTTCACAATTATAAATGCATTTTCTAAATTTGTGCTCGGTTTGTATAATCGCTAACAAAACTCCAACCATAGGCAAGTGTCTTCCAGCCGTTAATCATCAAATACACCCCCCAGCGATGGGCGATCTTTCTATTTATTCAATTTATTTTGTTAGTTTTGAGAAGCAGTAGCAATTTTATCAGTTGACACATTTTTGAAAGTTCGTTCACATTTCATCCCAACAAATGATCAAGCTCAGTGACTGCGGCTGAACTCGGTCGGCCATATTTCTTGTTTCTTTATAAAGTCGTTTAAGCATTAACTTTTTACTGTTCATTTATTTGATCATAGCAGAGGTTGGCATGTTTTTTGGCCTATGCAAGGCAGATGGACCACCCACTACTGATCAGACATTGGAGTCTTGACACAACATGCCTTGATAAATGCCATTATTTCTTTATCAGAATGAAAGTGAAATAAAATATTTATTACCAGATTAACATTCTCTTTTTCCAATTTAAAGGGAAATAACCAAGATTTTCTCTTCTCGGGTCCCATCAATTCTGGTGATCAATTTAAAAGCAAGTTTTCTTTCACCCAAAATCCAGCACACGTTGGCTGTAACTCAATCTGATCGCACTGATGCACATGGTCTACCTTTTTCACTAGTGTAGAGATGGTAGCACCATCAGTTACCTGCCTAAACAAGGCTTTGATGAAAATACAGGCATCACCATCAGGATCTGTCATCTTCTGGTCATCTCTGCGTCTGTGATAAGCAAGGAAATGGTCAAGTCCAAAACCGCAAATCCATGAAGTGAGGACAACAATGTTATTTCTATGCAACTCCCGTTTCTTTGTGTTCTGAACCAAATTTTTCGTCTTGTATACAGCTGCTGAATCTTGCTGTGCTGGGTGTCGGATAAAAAACTTGCATCTTGCAGACATAACAGCTAGGATCAACGAGGACTTGATGAAGACCAGACAATCCAGAGGCACCATTTTTTATAAGCTCTGTATAGAAATCTGATTCTTTCAACAACCATTGTCAAGAAAATCTCTAAGAGTGACCATATTTGTCTGTGGAATGGTCTACCAAACTATCCTGTGAATTTTCCATCTACAGACTTGAAACTTGATGTGCGATATTTGGAACAAAACCGATTTGGTTTTTAGCCAGGAAAATAGCTGCTAAGTATACATTTATATGTTTAACTGTTAATTTGTCAAATTTGATATACATGTGCCATTAGCTCAGATGGTAGGGAATACAGCTCAATAATCAGTTTTTATTTTATCTTACGATATATTGGGTACAATATAATAATTAAAGAATTGGCTTTATAATAAGGGCTGTGACAACAGAAAATTTCATTCTTTTGACTTTCAGGTATATATCCGGCACAGTTAGACACAATAAACTGAGAATCACATCCGTCTATATATATAAAAAAAAAAAAACAAGATATTAACGGATATATACTCAAGAGTCAAAACAATGAAAAGAATATGCCGTTGTCACAGTCCTAATAATGATACAGGAGAAATCTACATAAAATATATTTAAGTATTTTAACACAAGGCAGTGCACTTGTATTGAATAAAAGAGTACATTCTCTTCCCTCAAAATTGAACCAAATGACAAAAAAATAGGACAACGATTTAGTGATTGGCAAAAAAATTTCTGCCCAATGAGAGAGAGAGAGAAAAAAAAAAAAAAAAATGGAAATGTCACATCTGACTATGAAATCACAAGAGCATATAGCATCTTTGCTACAGCTAACAAAGAGAACATGTATTAGATAACAAACTGTTTGGATGGAAAAGTTTGGAGTGATTAGCAATACACATGGCCGTTAAAACGCTTTGGATAATCACAGATTTCAAGGGGTTTCTGCTAAAATAGTCATATTTTAAAAACCAAAGCGCTTTAAGTCTTCAAAATACCACAGTTTTGTTCAGAAATGAATATAACTTTCAAATGAATTAGTAAATAATAACATACATTATATATTTTTAGAGTTTTAAGCAAATAAAGTGATAAAAATGTGAACATCATAAAGCAGCATTTTTGGTAAGATTTTGTAACGACTCCTCCCCCCACCGATTTCTAAACATTCGTACTGTGTTTCTGTTAAGAGTTTTTTAATGAAATTTGGAAATTAGCCAAAAGAGATGTCATTTTTAATAATTTTGAGTGTCCGAAATTCATTTGATCACTCGTTTTTTTGTTGTGTTAAAAAAGATTTCAAAATGATGAGTATTGAAAAAAATTTTCTTCGGACACTCACTATTAAATAAAACAATCTTTTTACTATGTTTATTCGTTAAAAAGATGATTGGACAGTGTTTTCTCTAGTGGTACGTAGCAATTTAAAAACATAATATCCGAAAAAATCGTTAAAACCTTATCAGCATTAGTTATTGTATCCATATACAAGAAAAAAAAAACCCTAGATTCCCAATGATGGCTTGAGGATATAAAGAAAGGTTTATACACAGGAGAGAAATAACACATGCAGATTGCTCAATCCCGAGACTTTTTTTTTTTTTTTTTTAAATTCTGAATGTTATGAAGTAGATGGATAATAACATCAACTGACAACTCGGGCATTCCAAGTTCAAATCCAGTCACTTCCAACAATGCACCACTTTCACCATGTTCCTAGAAATCATTCAGAAAAACAATGTCAACAATGAAATAATGCTAATCAAATGCTAATCATATGATGCGGATTTATAGAAATTTGTTTAGATCTTGTTGAAATTCAATTATGTATCAAATATCCTATAATTAAAATAAAAATAATTTAACTTATTTTAACCGTTTAAATTTTCTATAATCATATCCCTCCTGTAAAAAGAAAAAAAGTCCTCATACTTAACACCCAGCATAAGGTCATAACAGAATATTCTTGTTTTGACTCGAGTATATATCCGACACAGATAGCTAATCAACCGAGAACCACATCACTATATAAAAGCATATTACATATCAACAGATACACACTTGAGAGTCAAAACAATGAAAAGAATATGGCGTTGTCCTAGCTCTAGTGATAATCAACGGTAGTGGAGTACTACTGGAAAAGGAATTGTCTCCTCTTGTACACTTTTGTGCAGTAACTAATAAAAAGCAAGCCATTAATCATCTTTGTTTTATAATAATTTTCAAGAAATGAGAAAGTTAAGTTCATAATGTACCCAAATATTCACAATAGTTAACATAGCTAAACAAAATGTATCGAATAAAATTTTGTGAAATAAAATTTGTTATTTCAAAATACAGCTTCTAAATTTTTTATGGGAGAATACCTGTCAGAAATGTCCCTTTTCATTTAAAAAAAAAAAAAAAAAAATATATACCAGTATTTTTCAAGAGAAGGCTAATTATTAAAAAAAAAAAAATAGAATGCAATGGGCAATAGTTTTTTTTTTAAAGTCACTGAAATTAATGCACAAGACACAAATTGAGAGAGAAAAAAAAAAAAAACATGAACAAGGAAACAAATTTGAAAAAAAGAAGTTATTAGAAATTATTCAGAAGAGCATTCAAGAAACGCTTATGTTAGATTCTTTTATTCACTTATAAGTTGCTTAAAGACATTTATGTTCAAAATTCACCAAACTAGAATTTGTGGCAATACTTCAACCTGAAGAGAAGAATCTTAGTGGAATTAGTGCCACCGTTATTTGACAGACGACAGACAGACTGAGTAAATGGCAGCATTGGTTGCAGACATGAATAGCAATGCGTCTAGATAGCCAGAGTTTTGTCTTCCCTACACATCTTTGAAAGAAAAAAAAAAAAAAATGGGTCTTTGGGGACCTGGGAGAGAAATCCCCCCTCCCTAAGTTCTTAACATTTTTTTCTTTTTAAAATGTTTGTTTTATTGATCAATATTCTCCATTGGCCACATACAGACAGTTACTGTCAGATATAAAATAATTTTTGCATCTTAATGTTTCAGAGGAGGACAAAAAAAAAAAAAGAAAAAAAAAAAAGTATTTCCAAATCCAAATAAACTTAGATATTCATCATTGTTGCCGTCGTACTTACCAATTGATGTGAAATTGAAATGGTGCATATACTATCATTTTATTTTTCTTCCTTTACAATAACAGTGTGGGTGTAAGGAGGGGGAAGTGGACAGAAAGAATGAGAACATATTCATTCATCAATAAACGTATTCAAAATTAAAGGCAGCAGTGTTTTAGATAAACTAAATGTTCATGTACTCCTTAGAAAGGGCAAAAACAGAGAGGGGTACAAAAAAAAAAAAAAAAAAAAAAATGAAATACAATAATAATGACTAAATAAATGAACGATGAACTTTGACAGATATAAAAAAATTAAGTATTTAGAAGAATTAAAGAATATTGAAGAGAAGGGGGGAAAAAGTTAAAGCTTGTTTGTCACCAGCCACACTTTTTATTTATCCATGAATGTCTTAAGTTGTGGAGGGAAAGTGAATGATGTAAATAATTAAAAAAAGAAGCAAAAGACAGAAGAGGAGGAGGAGGCAGAGAGGAGGAGAAGGAGGCAGAGAGGAGGGGGAGAAGGAGGCAGAGAGGAGGAGGGGGAGGAAAATAAATAAATGAACGAAGAGGGGAGAGAAAAAAAGAACGAAGAGGAGAGGAAATAAAAATGGGCAAAGAGGGGAGGAAAAAAAGGGACAAAGAGAAATTTAAAATGTTTGAATTTTTTCTTTGTCATAAAAGGCCTCGCTCCTCCAATCTTATGTCATTCTTCCTTCCACCATCTTAAACATTCATGTACGAATGAAAACTGCAAAATGACAAGGTAATAGCATTCGTTTTAGTAGTTTATAGATATATTTGATAATATGCATACAACAAATAATGATCTAATGGGTATGCATGGTCTAGTTTATATTAAATTAGACTCATTTGGTTAGAACCGCAAAATTTTTTAAATTCAAAACAAGCAGAAAATTAAAGAATCTACTGACCAGCCAGTCAGCTTTGAACAGATGAGAACAATGGTTTGCTAAAAAAAAACTCCAAACAGATCAATAGGATAAAATCAATGACTAAATATAACTGATTATTTGTTTTTGTTTTTCTAATTTTTGTCCAAATTTCCATTTTTCAAACACAAAAAAACTTCTGTGTTAATCAAGTCAAAATTGAGAAGTTTTTCTTTTTTTTTCTTCTTTAAACCAAGTCAATTCTAGGTTTTAACATCTAGTCACAGGAAATATTGAATACAATGAAATTGTTTTAACACCAATAGCAGAGAAACAAAAGAGATATTTCTTCAATTATATTAACACTAAGAGAAGTATTTCAGTGGATCTGTTGGATTTATTCAAATGTAAAATGAGAACGCTGAAGAAAGATCAATAATTCAGGTGTAAGAATGAAGTTTTACTAGATTATGTAATTTTAACAGTAAATAAAATGGATCTTTAAACCATTGTACATTGTCAAGATATGTATATTATATATATTAAAAAAAAGTATAAAGAGGAAGGGGTAAAAGAATAAATAAAGGAAGAAAAGAAAAATAGTGGAAGGTTATGAGGGAGGGGAAGTGTAAATAAATGCAAATGGGATATTAAAAAATTGAAAACTTAAAATTGTCTAAAAATAATACGAATAATACACACACACATGCAAGAGGAAAATATATTGATAATAGAAAAATAGACTTATTGATCAATTTGAAACAAGGGAATACAATATAGTGTGTAAGGGTTATGAAAGCTCTTTATACCAGGAATTTTGAAGCCTAATGCTTCTCATCAGAAGAGGAAGATGTGATTTCAAGCAATAAGCATATTAGGGGATTTTGTATAGGGGGTATACATTGGAGGGGGAGAGGAGGTTATCTAAGGGATTATTAGATAATTATTGTACTTTAAATATGTTAGAGAAGGGGTTTAGTAGGATTGAACAATTTACTTGTATAGATCAGCACATGTCACTCTTATTGGACCCTAATTGATTAATTAGTTAATAAAATTTCATAACATATAGTAACTACTCCCTTATTGCTAAATCCTACTAAAAACCCCTCTCTAGCATATTTAAAGTACAATAATTATCTAATAATCGCTAGATACCCTCCTCTTTCCCTCTCCAATAATAAGCCTATTGCTAGACGTTGCATCCTCATCTTGTTAACTAACACCTCTCTTCCTCTTCTGATGAGAAGCATTAGGTTTCAAAATGCCTGGCATAAAAAGTTTTCATAACCCCTATACACTGTTTTGTGTTCTCTTGTTTCAAATCAATTGCTAAATCTAGATACACCAGTATATAGTTTTTCTATTATTAATATATTTTCCTCTTGTATTTAAGCTCAACCTGCATGTCAAAGTTTTTATGATATAGAAAAGTCTACATTTAAAGAATCCTTGTATACTTCTTTGATCCCCATATGTGTGTGTAATTATATAATACAACTATAATCAAGTTAAAACACCAGTTCTTGTAAGATCACCAAAAGTTAAGTGATATTAAGTCTAATTAGTACTTAATGGGTGACCATTCGGGATGACCAAGTGCCGTACATAAAATCTCTTTGGCACTCACCAGTCAGAATATGACTTGTGACCAAATAAATTCAGTGCAGACACTTTAGCAAGATGAATGCACAAGATATGTATGATATTTGTATGTACAGTATTCACTGCTAAACTAATTAGCTCATTGTGAGTTTTGAAACACAGCTGCTAGGTGTAAGAGGCTATATTTCATTTTATACAAAGGGAATGAAAAAGGGATAGAAACCCTTTGTCAAAAATTGATATACCTTGGATTTTTTACATGAAATGTTAACACTAGGTATTCCCTGCGAATTAATAAATATTCCTCAAACTTAAGTTTCTTTGGTGTATATTAGATTTGTATTTGATCCATGGTCATTAGAAACTGATTAAGTATGATTCCCTGAATTTCAATTTCTTCTTCAAAATACCTTAAGCTTAAACCATAAATATTAGACATTTTATTTTTAGAATCAAAATCATGTAATGTATTTCAATAAAAATTGGAATAAGAATCCAATACATGAGGTTTAGTATCATTACATGTTCATTTTAATCTTTATAAACAGACATAAAAATGGATCAAAAATGTGTTTTTTTTTTGGGGGGGGGGGGCATACGTGTGAATTATTAAGGGGGAGTGATTACAATTCACTATGCAATTCCTATAGAGGAATTAATTCCATGACATGAGTGTGAAAACATACTGATTTCTTTTAAAATTTACACATTACAAACTATGCTATAAAGAGTTATAAAAAGGAGAAGAAAAAAAATAGCAAGTATCAAAAGTTGCTTTGGAAAAAATAAAAATTTAGGTTTTGGAATTTTTGAGATGAAGATTGATCATTTGAATTGGTTATCGTCAGCCAACGTACTTCCAAACTTCCAGCGTGGCTGTTACTGGAAGCAGTGATAAAGCAAATCCGTTCCTTCACTTTTTTTCCTCATGCTGATATCTCCCCCTGTGCATCTACTTTTTTTTTTTTATGTTTCTCCTATTGTTTTAATTTAATAATCATTAAAAAAATTTTTCAGTCTTATTTTAATTAAGAATTATTTAAATTAGTTTTCTCTTTTTAAAAATTATTGAAAACACTTTAAAATCTTTTGGGAATACTGTGTATTGGATACATTTTTTTTTTTTATGTTTGAAAATTTATTTTGATTTCAATTTTATTTTTATATTTTCATAAGCATACTTCTTATAAAATTTCAAATAAAATAACATCTTAATATTATCATTAAGTGAAAATAAAGACTAATTTTGTTATTTTTATTTATATAATTTTGCTAATTTTTATTGTATATTTTTTAATAATGCCCTTTTCTTATATCAATAAATCGCTTCACAATAGAAATACTGAAGAACAATAAAAGTGAAGAGACTGATTTGCCTTGTCACTGCTTTCGGTAGCAGTCACGCCAGAAGTTAGGAAGTACAAAACTGACTATAATCTTTGAATCAGATAAATGTTTTCATTTTGAATATTATTCTCATACAGTTTAAGCTAATTTAACTTCTAACTTTTTCAGATGTGTCTTACAGAAGTTTGGAATCTATCGAATTTATATAAAAAGCTGTTTGAAATTCTGTACAGATTAGAGATTTTGAAGAGACTCTCCTGAATTAAGTTGTAGATTACACTGGCTGAAATGCAAGAATAAAACTAAGGAAAAGTCGTGCAGATGATCCAAAAACAATGTGAAACATGAGCAGAGACTAAGTTTTCACATTAGTAAAAAAAAAAAAAAAAATTGAGAAGTCTTAGCAATGTTTTTAAATTATTTTAAATTTGTCAAAACAAATGACTAAATATAAAAGGACTCAAAACAGCTAGCATAGTTTAAAAAGAAGTTTTGTTGACATTTGGCGTTTACAGCCAATTGTTTCTTTCTTTCAGGGGATATGTATCAGACCAATGAGAAACTTAAAAATTAACGGCTCACGAGAAAACATTTTAGCTTGAAGCAAATTTACTCTGGCATATTAGACAAGATTGCAGAACAAGATGGATGAAGTGGATGTATTGAATAGAGTAAACTGCTGATTATTATCATCAAGAAAAGGACAAGATGAAGGAGTCAAATGGTGGAAATTTTAGACATTTGAAACAAGGAATATAAATAATTTTAAAACACTTTAAAAATGAAAAAAAAAAAAAAAAAAAAAAAAAATGAAAACAAGTGAAGACTAAGTTGATACACACACAAAAAAATATAAACAATGAAAATTGTTTAGGACAATTGGTTTAAAGAGGACAGTAGACTTAAACAGTAAGTACTAAAGCCAACAAAACATATGCAAGTGTGAATGAGTATTTTATTTATCATCTGAGCCAACAAATACACACACATATATATATATATATATATATATATATATATATATATATATAAATAAAATGTATGTATATGTATTTATTACACAAAAACAGTCAATCATTCATATATAACCAATTGACTGACTGGCTGGCCGATCAAGTGAAGACTGCAAAATTACCAATGAACATTAATACATAAGAGGTTCTTTTAGGTCAACATCAAATGAATGATGGCTAAAATTCAGAAGAATCTCATGAGCAATGAACTTCCATGTAACAGAACAAAGAAACAAGTATCGACTGTTAGGAGTAAGTCGAATAAAAATGAGCCTTAACTATAATATCAAGAACCAGGAAATATAGCATCCTGAAGAAAATTTAGCTAAAATTGTGTAAAGAAAGAGCAACAGATCAATGTACATTGAAAGGATAACGTATGCTTTTGTACTGTCACACCGCCATGAAGAAAAAAAAAAAAATCTTTGAAATGGTAGTTCCAATAGTGAAAATTTTAGAATATTTGTGTATTTCAATAACAAGAAATGTTTTTTATTTTTAAATATTACACAATATTGTTACCGGTTTTGGCCAGATCTGTCTTTAGAAGATGTGCAAAACAAGGGTTGTTTGACACTTGGGAGGTTTCATGGACCTAATTTGCAAAGCTTTTCTAACTTTGGAAATAATGTAAGGTAAATTTGTTGATTAACATCCTCAGCTAAATATGACACCCCTCCCACCAATGAGATTCTACTTTATTTTTAAGGTGATTATATGTGAACACCCTGAAAAACTTTGCAGAAAAAATGTTTTAGAATTTAAAGTGGTGGATCAGTTTATAACTTAAAATTATGTCCAAATTTCCAAGCCACTTTAAGTTTTTATAGCAGTTAAATTGTTTTTTTTTTTTTACTTACTCACCCTAAGTGAAAAATGCCTTAAGAAAAAAAAGAAGCCCCCCCCCCCCCCCACTAATTTATCTTCTATAGCTAAAAAAAAGTTTAATTGCTCTAAAATACTAGAATAGCCTGGAAATGGATCAGTTTATGCCAAATTTATATACAGAACTGATCCCCAACTCTAAGAAAAAAAAATAAAAATAAAAATAAAATTCTGCCAAGTTTTTCAGTGTTCACATGCAGTTACTTATAAAAAAAAAAATCATTTTTTTTTTTTTTTTTAAACTTATTTAGATGGGGTGTCGCCAAGTGTGTTAATCTACAATAATAAAAACATAAGTAGGAAAGTTTAATTTTAAAATTATTTGTATTTTAATAAATTAAAGAAATTTGGAAAGAAAATCTGTGAAAACAAGTTCACAAAAGAAGTAAAACAGTGACAATTGTTTTATGCTCTTGTATAACACAAGTATGTAACATTATGACGTAATAAGTCAAATTAAAACAAAACTACTGGTTTGCTAATAATTTTCATGGTGCTGTGTGATAGTAAAAAAAAGCACAGTATAAAAAAAATTTGAAAGAAATTGAAATAAAATTGATTTGAAAATTTAAGTCAATGATTTGAGAAATAAAAACTATAAATATAAAATGAGGTATATAAAGTATTAGATCCCATGAAAGAAATTTGGTGGGAGCTTAAATGGGATGGGATGAAACTGATAAGATAGGTATAGACCGAGTTGAATGTCAGTAATTAAGAAACCTGATGTATTTAACTTTCCTCAAATATCTTTTATTGTCAGCATTTTTTTCCTCAGTATATTGGGGACAGCCATTCAATCAGCTTAGATGGAAGCTTCTTAATTGACTTACATAAAAACAAAAACAAAAAAAAAGGGGGGGGACAAGCATTCACTAATACTGTTATACAGTTTATCAAATGGTTATACAAGATGGGAAGGAAAGTTTTAACTTTTTTTTTTTTTTGAGAACAAAAAGAACAGCAGAATTACTTGAACATCTAGAAAATATGCGAAAGATAACTAATCTTGAGTTTATTATTCCAAAAGAATATCGCATAAAAAAGGTAATTCTCCCTAGAAATTTCAATTTATTTCATACATTTTTTCTTTCTTCTTTCCCTTAGCAATTAAGTTGGGTATAAAGAGGGAGTTTTTTTTTCTCTTTCTTTCTTTTGTCTTCAGGAAAGGGGAAGGGGGGAGGTCTCCTGTCCAGCCTTCAAATGTGCGAATGATAACCTAGGTTTCACTACAAGAATAGCATACAGTTCAGTGACAGAAACATAGTTATGATCTTAATTTAGATACAACATATCAAACATAACAAAAGGCAGGCAGAACCACCAGTGTACAACTGCTCCTTCCCAAATTGACCCTTGGAGTGAGGCTAACATATTTATAGATATAGATGGACAGATAGACAACCAGTCAGTTGGTCAGTCCTGTCTAAACTGGTAGCAGCAGCAGCTGAAGAAGAGTGAATAATCAGTCATCAGTTGGGTTATTCTCTGTATCCAACACAAGACTACGACAGACAGTATCGGACTTATAAAACACTAGACACTTCAGGCAGTGTCTCTTTTACAGTAGTAGTAGGTGGTGGTAATAAAGATTATCTCCACTGTAAGTAAATTAGACAGAAAAATAAAAATATGAAAGGAGAATGTGATTTTATATATATATATATATATATATATATATATATATATTATATATATATAAAACAGAAAACAGTGATGGAGGAAAGACCTTTCCTCAGAGGCATATTGTAATCTCACAGACCCACTGCAGCATTAAAAAAAAAAAAAAAAAAAAAAATCCACCACTGCCAACTAAATTTCTTTCTTGAGGGATGAAGGGTGGGATGGGAAGGTTGGAGATATATATTTTTTATTTTTATTCATTTTTTTTATTTTTTTAAATTTGCAAGTGTGTTTTTTTTTTTTCATATTTTTGAAATTTTTATTTTTAAAGTTATTCAATTTTTTTTTTGTTTATTTTAGAAGAGGGAAGTTAAGCACTCATGTCACTTAAAAAAAATGTTTTATTATTTTTTTAAAACTTCTGTAGTAATTCCATACCCACAAAAAAAAAAAAAAAAAAAAAAAAAAAAAAAAAAAAAAAGTGTCTGCCCTATGTTTCATACGTAGAGTCATAGGTGGCACGATTAATTCAAAACGCGGGGAGGCAAAGAAAGAAAAAAATTATATATGTGTATGTATATATAATTTTTTTATTTTTATTTTATTTTTTGACAATTCCGGCTCCATCAGCGGTGAATGAAACTCAGTCTAATTTATCCTTGTCTTTGTAGCGGTCATCATCAACATCATGATAATAATCATCATCCCTATCGTCGTCGTCGTAGTAGTGGTGGTGGCGCTTGTCAGTTATCCAGCTGTTGATGTAGAAATACTATATGTGAGGAGGAACAACAACCAATAGTAGAAAGAATTTAGCTGAGGAAATAGTGTGCAGCAGCCGTCGTCTTCCTGTAGTGGTTGTTGTGACAGCACTAGATGACTTTTTTTTTTTCTCATCTCTCACTCCACATCCACATCTATGTCTGCGCAGCAGTAGCAGAACTGTTTTGGATTGGAGAAATATTGGAAGTAACCACAGGAGAACTTGGCATACCCACATTGTTATTAACTCCACTCCCTGCAAGAGATGAGGAAACAACATATCATTTCCAGACTCAATTGCACAAAACACTCAAAAAGGTACAAATAAAAACATATATACACACACACAGAGGATGAGTCACGGGAAATGGATTTTTTTTTTTTTTTTTTTTTTTTTAAATAGACCACTCCTTGTTCTCCTTCAGTAAGGGATAGCAAGTGAAAAAGGTAGTCTTTAAACCTGCTTAAAATGCCGTTTAGTTTATTTCTTTAAACATGTTAAAACATCCGTTTCCCATGACTCACCGTGTGATATCATTGGTGCGTAAAGTATACGAGCACAAGTGAAAATCACATTTTAAATAAAAACTTTGATATACATATCCTGCCAAAATAAATTTAAACTAAATTTTTTTTTTTTTTTTTTAAATTATCTAGTAGAAGTTTAATATACAAGTGACCTTGTCTATGTGCAGAACAGTTTCTGACAAACTACTCTGAATTTTTGGTTTACTGACTTTAAACTTAATATATAGGGAATTTGGACCTGTGGAACAAATTTTATTTGGTTTTCAGCCAGTAAAAATAGCTGCTATGGGGTCAAAACGTTTTGAATTGGAACTTAGCAGGCGTAAGTACTAAACGTATTACTTCTACACACGCGCAAATATACATCTCTACCTTTAACAATGTTATTTTTAGTTTTTAAATGCATGTGGGCTTAGATGGTAATGAATAATGCTGGTTTTAATTTTAGCTGATAGCACTAAGTCATTAAATACTTTTTAAAAACTTTTTAAATTACTATATTGGGTACAATAATCAATAGACTGTGATAATAAATACGAAATCTGCATGAATTAAGATACTTTAAACATTTATGATCGTGTAATGCCAGGTGGCATGCTAGTTAAAAAATGAGTTTACATTACAATTTATAACTTGCATATATAATTGCAGCATTAAGATTTGATTATATAAATGTTATAAATTTCAATTTAAAAAAAAAATTCTTAATGCTGCAATATTTTAAGTTATAAATTTATATTTTTTTTACTAGAATATCTTGTCCTTTTCTTTTTCAGTTTTAACAACTAGTCCTTTACTTTTCCATGTTTAAGCTTAACCATAAAATTTTTAATGCTCACATTTTTCTATTGTAATCCATATTTCCAAACTTCCAGTAAATTCACTTGTTCTTTGTTTAATTTCAGTCTTATTTTTTTGCCCCCATACACATAACAGACATATGTAATAATGTACAGCACTTGTCTGCTTTCAATAAAACCCTCAATTATCTCCCTTTCGTTCTGTTTCACTTGTTACTTTTCTTTCTGCAAAAGCGGTGAATTGATAGTAATAGTAGTTGCTGTAGCGATGTGGTTGCTATGGAAACCAGTCATAAAAAAAATGTTGCTCACCTCCTTATGTTTATTTTTTTATGATTTTGAACACTAAAAAATTCATAACTTTTGTTTTACCAAACGAAAATTGGCATTTTTTTTTCACAATATAGCTGAGAAGGTGATCTATAAACTGTAACAATTGTTTGAAATTTGGTTGAAAAATGAGTGAGTAGTGAAACTTTAAAGCAGTTTTAAATGACTAAAACTGTCACAAAACTATATGTTCAAAGACTACCATGTTTGAATGATATTTTACCAATCCATTATTCACTATTACTTGGTTAAATAATAGATTGACTTATCTCCCCCTGCTTTACAAAATATCTGCTCTTATCAATGGTGGATTGGCAAAACACAATAAAACAGGGTTTTTATTTTTTTTAATTAAAATTCTATTCAAGTTTTCCTAATTTTTAGTATAGATACCTATTTTTGTCAGATAAATAACTATATCAAAAAGTTTTGTTTAATTTAGTTGGAACTGCAATTGTTACCTGTGCCCAATACTATACTAGTACTGAAAATTGTTTTCTCTCATAACTTCTGGAACCATTTGTAAGTTAAAAAAAAAAAAAAAAAAAAATTGTTTATATATTTTCTCAATCCCTTAATGCCAAACATGACTTGTTTTGAACTGATCAATTTTATGTTCAATAATGCCCCCCACCCCAACTATTTTTCCATTGACCTTGATATATTGGAAGGTGATATAAAGTTTACTGAAACATTAATTGAATAAAACCAATTCCTAAGATTTTTCAGTCATTATCATGCACATAAATATAAGTTACAACATGTTTACAGAAACCAAATTTAAAAACATCAAATACAATATATATTTGTTCAAATTTATGCCACTTAATGGTGAAAAAGTCTAATAATGTGCAAATTTCAAATACTAACCTCTTGCCTTCAAAACCTTTAATAAAAGTTTTAATTAAAACTGGAGCGAATCAAGATTTAATATTAACAGAAAAAAAATTTATTTTGATATCTTGATGATGGCATGGCGGTGGCGTAATATGGTTTAGACCATAACTATCGAAATTCTCACTGAATAACCTATAATTAATATTTCAGAAAAGAACTTTAAATTAAATTGAGACTGAATTACAATCAGATCAGAAAAAATAAATAAGACAAAAAAAGAAACAAAGTTTGGATGGGAAAATTCTTGAGTAGATATTTTATTCTTAAAAAATATTGTTTTGGAAAAAGTTCAAATGTTGTGGAATTAGTTTATTCTTTCAAGCAAACTGAATTGAATTTTTGAACAATTATATATATATATATATATATATTTACATTCACTTCCATATAAAAGTGTGTATGTGTGGGAGGGGGGGGGGTTACAATGCAGTCTCGAGTGAGGATTTGGGGATTGAGGATATAAAATAAAAAATAAGTCTAATTAAAGCAGCAAACTTAGAATGACATTAGTTCAATGTATAAAAATAAAGTTACATTTTTGAAAGCTTTAAATCACAATTACTTGAATAATTTCAAGCAAACTGTGCTTGTCACAATGAGATTGATATGTTAGAATTCCACATACATTTAAGAAACTGATATAGGCAGTCTAATAAAATTAAAAAAATCCAACAAGATGCTGTGAGAAAGAATAGAAATTCTATAGTCAAGGCTTCCCACCTCCTATTTGTGATGAGCTGCTGATAGGCGTAGGAGATGTATGACCAGACATAGAAGACATTCCGACTTGTTCTTTAACAATAGGATCTGAAAAAATAAAAATAATAAAAATTATTTGACTAGTCGAATATTAAAAGCCAAATTTTACAAATAAAAATGATTTTAACTTTGGATGAATTAGATAAAATACATGTTCAAACACAGATGAGGAATTGGAAGTAATAACTTTTGAAAAGGTCAAAATGTACCATTTAAAAGTTTTTTTTTAAAACTAGTTCGAAAGTTGGGAATTGCCTCCTTTTCAGCAGACTCCTCACCTGAGATTAGGAGTTGGCATTTACAATTTTTATAAAAGAGTAGTTTTGTTAGCTCAGTTCTTCTCACCTGCGTGTCTGAGGGATCACAACAGTTTGAACACTTTTACATAATCCTTTGCATTTTTTTGTTGTACTCTACTACCCAACTTGTGCAGCTTCAAAGATCTTGTAGAGGGCAAACAAGGTAGTGTTGCATCATGTGGTTTTCCTCTCCACATTTGGTTTTGTAGCACTATCCAGTCATAACTTTTGATCACCCCCATACCTGTTCTCAGTTTTTCATTGGTAGAGCCTCAGAAGGGTGGATTTTAGTGTTAGGAAAGGGGAATTCTTTTGCCATCTGGTTCACAGTTGTAGTTTAAACTGTTGTTAGAGGTTGGACATGGCCAAAGAGCTTCTCTTGACTGCAGTTATTGGTTCATTCATGTAGGAGATAGTGTTCATCATTGATAGTTTTTGTGATCTCTACTCGATTGGTAGAGGCAATGAGGAGATGCAGGTTTTTCAGGTTAGTAGGCTCTGGGCAATCAGTGATCAAACAGCAAGTGTTGTTTAATGCCAAGTCTAATTATTTTCTGGATTACGTTGATCTCTCCCAAACAAAACATGTACACTTTGCAGAGAAATAGTACAGGGCCAAGGCAGTACATCTTAGTGTATGTGTGCAGTGGATCCTCACTTGGAGTTGATCAGTTTCTGTAAGTTGACTTTCATTGTTTCTTGAACTAGTAAATTCAGGAGTTACTTCCCTTGAATTTTGTACCAAACCTCCTGTACTGGTAAAAAGGTTCGAAATAGAGGCTTGACCTTTTTTCTAATCGTGGGTTTAGAGTTGGATGGATGTGTTTCTACCAAGTTCCACACTTTTACATGAATTTCACACTTGATGCAGAGTTTTTGATTACAGTTAAGATAGAACTGCCAGACAACTAACCATCTGGGCACAACTCTTTTCTACTGGCCACAGCATTAGATACCAGAATAATTTCTAGACAATATGAAGATCATATTTATTTTACATTGTCCATTCATAACTATTATATATCTTGTATAATGTCTCTTCATAAACCTTCTCTGAAATAAATGTGTATGTATTCATGGTGTCTGGTTATTTTGTAGAGATTTTTTTTTTTTTTTTTTGCAGAACATGATCGAGTCTTTCAAAAGGGAAAAGAAAAAAAAATCACAAAAACAATGTTTGATGCATGTTAGGCCAGGAAGCCAGTATCTTCAGACAGCCTGATCTGGTAACATCAGTTCAGAGAAATGATTCACACATAATTAACAGGGTATAAATTGGAATATCAAATATTTTAAAAAGCGAGCCAAAGGTTTATTTTTTCAGACAGATTCCAACTTGGATAACAATTTGTACAAATCATAAGAACTCCCAGGATGCAGGCTTTAGATTAGAATTAATTCAAATATAAAATTTGTTAGAAATAGTATGGATTTTTAAGGCAAGTGTGGAGATAAGCAATATCTTACAGAAGTATGGGTGTTCCATGGCTTCTCTTGCTGTTAACCTCTCTTGGTGATCATATCGTAGAAGTTTGTCCAAGAAATCTAATGCTTCAGGACTAACCAAATGTTGATTTTCACTGTGAACAAATCTTTCCCATCGTTTTTTTGAATGCCTGGAAAAAAAACAAAACAAAAAAAATACAGATTACAAGATATTGATAAAGATGGAAATTTTACATCTGAATGCAAACTACAACACTGCTATTAATGTACTATTTTTCAGGGGAGGAAGGTAGCGTAGCATCTGTTTTGTTGTCATGAGATCATTCTTCAAGGCATTTCCCATTGTCAACAAGAAATTCCTAGTCAGCTTTCTATTAACAGACTTAACATTATTATTAAACTAGCAGGGAGACCCAACATTGCCTGGGATTGAATGATCGAATTCCACATTCCCATATGTTTATTGTCATGGAAATCAATGAATTCATCCATTTTTCAATCAATTCAATTGATCGTCTGGTTTAATTGAGGACCCATTGCAAGTACACCATGAGCAAACTTCACATGCCTCCCTGCAGTGACAGTCCACAATACATTGTAGTCTACATTGCACTGTAGAAAACTTACTGTTGATTTTATAAAATTATTTTTTACGTATAATGGCTTGAATTTGAGTTTAAAATACAAAGGTCCAGTATCATGGTTCGATTGTGCTCTAAGCACATTACTTTTGAATGCACTCATCATATCAAAGAACCCACTGTTGATTTTATATGTCAGGCCAGTATGGTAATAAAACTTCTCAAATGCACTTGTGACGTTAGGCTATGTAAGATGTCAACTTTGGTCAAAATCGCCTGTTCCTTCTTTCATCTAACTACTCTGATTATCGATACTTAGATATTCCAATACAAGACTTCTTTAAGAACACTGCCAGGCACATAAAGTACATTTATGTGTAATTTTCTAAAAAAATCGTCCGAGACGTTTTTAGAGTCCATACACACCAAAGTCCTTTTATATAATAGATTATATATATATAAGATAGAGAGAGAGAGAGAGAGAGAGAGAGTCAATGAAAAGCCCAACGAATTTGATAGTAGCTGATTAGAGAGTAGCTGATTCAAGCCAACTAGGACCATGTTTTAAGGAACATAAAGTTAAATGCAGTTTTCTTAAAGCCTTGAATATTTTACATTTAAAAATTATTGGAAGATTTGAAAGAAATTACTTTTATTACAAAAAAACAGGTAGTGCTGTCATTTTTACTTTTCATTGAAGACTGGCAAGAAAAGTACCACCTGAAAGTGTTTTCAAAATATATATTTAAACGAGTTTTCCACTGACAATATACAACTCTCAACAAAAAAGAACATTCATCAAAACATACATTCTTGGTATAAAAGATCTCACTGAATAGCAAGTAAATATAAGAGTTGTCTATAAGTTGTTGAAAGAATCATATTGCTACAACTGGGCAAATATCACAAGCACATAATACAAATTTATACTCCAATAATTTTTTTTTGTGTGTGTGTGTATTGATATTCATATAAAAACCCCTTTTTTCTATTTATTTAAAAAGAATATACAACTTTGCTATATATGGGTTGTGGAATTGCATTCATTTTCAAAAGATCTAGCTAATTTGCTTCATTTTAATTCTCTATTAGTTTTTTTTTTTGTTTTCTTATAGGATGATCATCTTTAGTTAACTATTATGTGTAACTATGCTACATGATTTATACTTGCATAATATTTATGTAAAAAGGTTAGAGTAAACAAACCCCTATATATATATATATAAAGCTGTGTGTGTGTGGTCACGAATAGGCTCCTATAAGGTTGACTATTTTAAAAAACTGATTACATAGATATAGATGTATCGAGAGACAGGAATGGGTATGTTTAATCTGGCAGAACGGTGGTTCATTAAAATTGTGGGGTCTGCGTTCGCGCCTGGTCCACAAAGTATGGAAATAAATGTAAAAAAAAAAAAAAAAAAAGTTTATAAGTGTTTTTGATATAGATGTACATAATACTTTGATAAGTATGTTTTAACTTAAATAGGGATGGTATAATAAAATTGTGGAGTCTGCGTTGGCACCTGGCCTCCATAGAATGGAAATAGGCACAAACTTTAATAAAGACTTTTCATATCTATCTGCGTAAGTATACTTTGATAATTATGTTTCAGTTTGAAGAAATATGGTATAATAAAATTATGGGGTGTTCGTTCGCACATGAACTCCATAGAATGGAAATATGTCACAAAGTTTAACAAGGTTTTTTTAATATAGATCCACAGAATATTGTGATAAGTGTTTCAGTGTGAACAGGTATGGTATAATAAATTATGGGGTTTATCTATTTTATTTTTACTTTCATCATATTTTACTTTGGTTTTGATACCAACAAATTCGAAGCTATCTCTTTACAACCCTTCCTTTTCATAACCTATCATACTTTCATAAATCAGAGTTCATTTTCTGTAGGCTGTTTTTGAACCCAGTCAACGGCAGGTACTTTTGCTAGTATATATATATATTTTTACGCATGCATATATATTTGTTTAAATTTTTTTGCCTAAACTTCTATCAAATAGAAAATCTTTTATCAGGATGCCTGCCCTTTAATCCAAGATTGTATAGATCTTTTATTATACCCCGTCGCCATGTTGTATGGTAAACCTTTTCTAAATCAAAAAAGATAGCTATTGAATTTTTAATAAAAGCTTCTTTGATAACGGTTTCCAATCTGATTATGTTGTCCATTGTTCCCCTTTTGTTTCTAAAACCACTTTGTAGGTTGGCAATTAAGCTGTTGGTTTTCAGATACCAGTTCAGCCGTTTATCATTCTTTCAAATGTTTTGCAGAGACAACTTGTCAATGCAACTGGTCTGAAATTTTGTGGATCTTAACCGTCTTTCTCTGGTTTAAGGATGAAGATCAGCTATTGGTTAGTTTTCCCTTGAACCATATTTTGTTGAGCGTGTTTAAAAGATGCATTATTGATTTGGGAGGAAGTTGTTTCAGAAACTATGTATCTCACTCATCCGCACCAGTAGCTGTATTATGTGCTTCGCTTATGGCTTTTAGAAGTTCATTTTTAATAAAAGGATAGTTGTATTCTTTTTTGTTGATCGAGCTGAAATTTTATTTGTTTATCTTTTTTCTGTATCTTGTTTTGTCTTTTGGAAGGGCCAACTAATTTTTACTGGAGGAATTGTTTTAAAATTTGCTATATTTTTTTCAGGTTTTTTTGTAGGAGATGATTTAAGGAGGAGGGTAAGTTTTTGCCCGAAATTTTCCTTACCATGTTCCACACTCGTTTGGGGTTTGTATTTGTATTTATTTTATTTATATAATCTTTTCATGACATCCTTTTTGCTTCTCTGATAACTTTCCGAGCTATTGCTCTTTGTTACTTAAAAAGATTTAGATCGTTGATTGAGAGTTGAATTTTTGTAAAGCAGCTTTACGTAGGCAAATTGCTTCTTTTTTTTTTTTTTGTTAGTTCTACTGCTTTTAGGTATACATTTTTAGAAAAATATTCTATAGATTTATTTGGCTTTTCCTCCTGAGAGTTTTTGTTGGACTTTTCTTTTTTTTGTATATTCCTCCCAATTTGCTTTTTTTATTTTATTTTCCACTGGGAGTGATGGTTTTTTGTTTCTTTCAGATTTATTAAAACCATTGGGAAATGGTTGCTACCCCATGAACCTTCTAGAACCTTCCAATTATAATCCATGAAGATAGTACTAGATTGTGTCATTGTGACCCCACTAAGTAGGTGCCTAAAGCAGGATGAAGGTATGTGTTGAATTTATTATTTAATATGCACAAGTTGCTGCTGTTAATAATTTTTTCCTTTCTTATCTAAGTATGCAGATACCCATATATTGTTGTGACTTAAAATTACCTAAGAGTAAAAAGGGGTTGGGTAACTGATTTATCATTTCGTTCAGCTATTTTGTTTATTGCATCCTGGGGTGAGATGTAGATAGTGCAGATATTTATAGCTCTATGTAGTGTGGTTGCTGTAGCAATGGCTTAAATATTAGCTTTTAGATCTATTTTTCTTTGTGGGATATTATTTATATCCCTTTAATAAGGATAGATACTCCTTCAGAGATGCTTTGTTGGGTATTGTGGATGTGATTGTATGGTTCGTAGTTTTTTTTATATTTATTTTATCTTCAGCTTTTAAAAAGGTTTCTTGGAAATATATGATGGCTGGTTGTTGAAGAAATAAGTCATTTATGTAAGGTTTTAGACCCCAGCAGTTCCATTGGATGATTTTTTGGATTATGGTTAGATTTTATGTATTTATTTTTAACTTTTGTTAATCGTTAGTGTCTGATCTTGGATCTTCTGTGTCCATTTTCTCTTTGGTTTTAACTTTTTTGTTGGTTGGTGGTTTATTTCCTTTTCCTTCATGGATGCTTTTTGGTGTCTGTTTTTTGGGGGGTTTTTTTCAGTGAGAGGGGTTGTTCTATGGATGTTGTAGCACTTTGTGGTTTTATGGATCTTTTGAGTTACGTTTTGGTTTGGGAGTTTTGTTCAGTTTTGTAATTTTTATTTTCAATGTTGATTTGTTTTAGTTTGTTTGAACTCTTCCATCAGTTCCCTTATTTCAATAAGTAATTTCATAATATCAGGTTTGAGGTTTGATAAATTTGCTTTTGTTGTTTGGTTTCCAGTGGTATGCTGTATGTTTTTTTTTTTTTTTTTTTTTTTTTGTTATTTCAATGTATCTTGCATTTTCGGCTAGGTTATGAGCTCCTAGGAAGGTTATACTTTTGATAAGTTTTATCTGAGTAATTTCTTTTTCTTTCTTCCATTTGTCATTGTCATATTCTTTTGAGTTTGCACTATAGCCTTTTTGGCAGTCAGTACATTTTCGCAATTTGTATGGGTCTCGTTTTCTCCACACCTCATGCATACTGGCGAGCATGTGCACTGGTCTTGATGGTGCCCGTACCTTTGGCAGTTGTAGCATCTAAGTCGATTTGGTATGTATGGTTTGGTGTTTATTTTTTCACACCCTATTGTGATGGTACTTGGGATTTAGTAAGTGATAAAAGTTAGGATGTAGAAATTTGTACCGATAGCTTGACCATATCTTAATTTGGATTCTTTTTACATAGATAACATTTCGGTTTGATTTGGTTTGGTTTGGTTTTACGGCATATCAACCTTTTTTTTTTTTTGGTTATTTAATGCCGAATTCAGTTTTTTTTTGTTTTTTTTTTGGAATAGATATTTTAATTTAATCAGTGAGTCAAATCAGACTTTTTGTATCATTAGGTGATGTGCTTCCTTCCTTTTTTGGGGGTGGGGTGTAAAGTTGGATTGAATTAAAGTTATATTCTTTTATATAGATTTACTTTTTTCAGAAATGTTAGTATTTTGTTGGAGTTTATTTTTTTTAAATAGTTCTTTCATATTGTTGACATGGTAATAATTTTGCCGGATATGCGCGAGATCGCCACAATCCAAAAGAAAGTGTTTTACTGTAAAAGGTTCTTGGCATGCAAAACATTCTGGAGGGTCTTCTTTTTTTAGCAGGAAGGAGTGGGTTATGTGCGTATGTCCTATGCGAATAAGGGACAAAATCACTTCCTCTCTACGTGATCTTCTGGCATCTGGTAATCGTTCTTCTATTGTGGGCTTGATCTTGAAAAGTTTATTATTTGGACAGTTATTCCATCTTTCTTGCCATTTCTTCATAATCAGATTATTTATTTGTTGTTTGTAGTCAGAATGTGGAATTTTTATATTGCTTTTAAGGAGTTTTAAAGCATTTTTGGCAGCTATGTCAGCTTTTTCATTGCCCTGAATTCCAGAATGACTGGGGATCCAGCAGAATTTGATACTTTTGTTTTGTGAGAGAGTGTGTATTTTTTGTAGCAGTTTGATGAGTAGTGGGTTATTTAAATTTTTATTCTTTAAGGATTCGAGTACCGATAGGGAGTCTGAAAAAATTATAAATTTGTTGTGGGTAAGGTCAGTGATGAGATCTAGTGCCATATCTAAGGCTGTGGCTTCGGCACTAAAAATTGAGGCATGGTCTGGTAGTCGCTTCTGTAAGGTAATGTTAGTGGATACGACTCCGCATCCGGTTTTGTTGCTGTCTTTGGACCCATCTGTGTATATGTGCTGATGGTTTGGGTATTTTTCCTGAATGATAAGTTTTTCTTGATAGGTTAGTGGATGGGTTTGATTTTTTGGGAGGTTATTTAATTCAAGGATGATTTCAGGGTATTTTAGTAGCCAGGGTGGAAGGCTTAGTTGGTTGACATTATGGATATTGGTGATTGTGATACCTGCATCTTCTACTAGTGGTTTTGTACGGAGCGCAAAAGGTTGTATAGCTTTTACTTTTTGGTAATATAGATTTTGGTAATTTGGATTGAAGGTACAGTTAGAGGTTGGATTTGTTGGCTGTGATTTTTCTCTATCATAGAGCGAGTAATCTAGTGAGTTTGCAATGCAGTTGTAAGCAGGATTTTCTGGGCAAGAGAGAATTTTGGTCAGGTATTGCAAGGCTAGTTTGTCGCGTCGAATTGATAATGGGGGTTCATTGGCTTCTGCATAGAGACTATCGATGGGGGAAGTTCGGAAGGCTCCCAGCGTAAGTCTGAGGCCCTGATGTTGAACGGTGTCCAATATCTTTATGTACGACTTTCTGGTGGCACCGTAAATGAAGCTACCATAGTCTAGTTTCGATCGCACTAGTGACCTATATAACTTTAATAGGGTTTGTCTGTCCGCTCCCCAATCTGTGTGGGCAATGACCCGCATTAGCTGTAGGGTTTTATTACATTTATTTTTAAGATGTTTTATATGAGGGATGAATGTAAGTTTTTTGTCTAGTATTAACCCTAAGAATTTATGTTCATTTACAACAGGAATCGGAATATCATTTAGTTTTAAAAGAGGATCTGGGTGCAGTTTTCTTAGTTGACAAAAGTGCATACATTTTGTTTTGTTAATGGAAAATTTGAAGCCATTCTTAGTTGTCCATTTTTTTATTTTGTCAATGCATTGTTGAAGTTGACGCTCAATTATATGGATATGTCTTGAGCTATATGCAATTAAAAAATCATCAACATATAGAGAGCAATCCACGCCTTGGTTTATGCATCCAACAATACTGTTAATTTTTAGGCTGAATAATGTTACCGACAAAATACTTCCCTGTGGAACTCCCGTTTCCTGTTCTTTGATGTCCGATAGGCGTGTTCCTACACGGACATTGAATAGTCTATTATTTATGAAGTTGTTGATGAAGATGCGTAGTCTTCCATTCACTCCAGCTTCTTTGAGATCTTTCATGATGCCATACCTCCATGTGATATCGTACGCCTTTTCAAGATCAAAGAAAATAGCAGTCATATGCTTTTTTTGTATAAATGAATTTCTGATGAAAGTTTCTAAACGAATTAAATGGTCTGTTGTGCTACGATGTTTTCGGAAGCCACACTGAAAATTAGTTATTATTTTATTTGTTTCCAGAAACCAAATTAACCTGGTGTTGACCATTCTCTCCATGATCTTACACACACAGCTTGTTAGAGCTATGGGGCGATAATTGGAGGGGTCAGATGCATCCTTTCCTGGTTTTGGTATAGGAATGACTGTGGCTTGTTTCCATATGGCTGGAAGATTGCCATTGAACCAGATGTCATTATAAATAGAAAGTAAATACTTTAATGGTTCATCTGGTAGTTGTTTTAGAAATTCATACGTTATTTTATCAGGTCCCTCAGCCGTGTTGTTGGCTTTTTTTAATGAATCCTTTAGTTCATGGATGGTAAAAGGTTTGTTGTATTCTTCCTCATTATTACTTTTAAAGTTCAGTTTGTTTTTTTCTGATTCCTGTTTAAAGATCTGGAATTTTTTAGCGTAATTTTTAGAAGATGAATTATTTGCAATAGTATCTGCAAGCAGGTTTGCCATGTCCTCTTTTTTAGTTATTTTACTATTGTTTACACAGAGGTGGTTGAGAGGGGAACTGGTGTTTTTTCCTGATATTTTCTGAATCATATTCCATACAGTTTTGTCTTTGGTGGTGTTATTGATTTTAGACACAAAATTCTTCCATGATTCCCTTTTGGCTTCGTTTATTGTTCGGCGTGCTTTAGCCCTGCATATTTTAAAGTTGTTTAAATTCTAAGTAGTTGGTTGATTGTTGAATTTTCTTAATGCAGCACATCGTAGCCTGATAGCCTTTTTACAGTCATTATTAAACCAGGGACGATTATACTTGGTTGATGATTTTGTTTTAGGAATACATTCTTCTGCTATTGAGATAATGGTATCTGTAAAGTGAGTGATTGGGTCTTTCTCACATTTTTCAGGTAGGAGTTTGTGTTTGCATAGTAATTTGAATTCATTCCAGTTAGCTTTTTTAAGGTTCCAACGAGGAATTTTTGAGATTATTTCAGGACCAAAATGTTCTAAAGTTATTGGAAAGTGGTCACTTCCACAGGTATCTATATGCACTGTCCAATTGTAATCTATAAAGATACTAGGATCACTTATAGAGAGGTCAATTGCTGAGGACGAATTTGTAGCGGAGTGAATAAACGTTGGTTTTTTGTTGTTATATATGCATAGATTGTTGTTGTTGATAATATTTTCTATAGTGATTCCTTTTCTATCTGTGTTTGAGCATCCCCAACTAACATTATGACTATTAAAATCGCCTAATAATAAGAAGGGGCGAGGGAGTTGGTTGATGAGTTTTTCTATTTCGGTTTCATCTATGGGGTCGTTTGGAGGCAGATAAATGGAGCAAATTGTGATCGTTCTATGTAGGGTGGCTGTGACAGCAATTGCCTGTAAGTTAGTTTGTAGATTTATTTGGCTTTGTGCCGTGTTTTTATTAATGAGAATGGATGTTCCTCCTGAAGCTCTATTTGGGTTATTTGTTGTATAGTTGTATTCAGTAAAACTTTGAAGATTGATATTTTCAGATGGTTTTAAAAAGGTTTCTTGTAGGCATATTATTGTGGGACATAGATCGGATATCAGTAGAAGTAATTCATTCCGGTTGGCTTTTATATCTCTGCAATTCCATTGGATTATTTTGTTGGCCATAGTTTAGATTTTATGTATTTGATTTCCCTTTTGTCTTGGGAATAGGGGTGTTTTCTTTTTTATGGGGGTTTAGAAGTTTTGTCTTCTATTTCCATTGTTTCCAAGGAGGTTTTAAATTTATTTTGGTCTGCAGTTCTTGTATTTGAATCATTGGACTGTTTCATGTGCGTTTGAGCACTTGTGAGCTTTTTATCATTGGTAGATTCGGTTTCTGTTTCCATGGCTTCTGGTTCTTTGTGTTCAATTGGTTTGTTAGCTTTTATGCTTGATTTATCTCTGCTTTTAGATGTTGAGCGAGATCGTGGTTTGGTTTTTGTGGGGCTGGTTTTCTTTGAGGAATTTTTCCCATTTATTGTTCTTGTCTGTTCGGATATTTTTGGAGAATCTTTATTTTTTTGCTTGTTGTTATCTGTTTTTATATTAGAACTCTTGTGGGGGATTAAGGGACTCTCCTTATTGTTGGTATTCTGCTCTTCAGAGTTCTCGATTTCCAATATCTTAAAGCTATTGGAGAGGGGAATTTGTGGGTTTATTTGTAGTTTTTGTTTAGTTAAGTTTGGTTCTGGTTTGTTTTTTTGGATTTGTTTCTGGTCTACTGGGTGTGGCGTTTGGATTTTTGGTTCCAGTGAGTTTTTTTTCATTTCTTCAATTGTATTTATCAATATTTTGATTTGGTTGGTGAGGTCTTGGATTTTAATATCGAGGTTTGTTGTGCAATAATTGTCATTGTGTTTATTTGTGTTGGGAATATTCTTTTTGGTTATTTCGGAATATTTAGCTGTTACTGCCTTTTTCCTTGCTTCTGGGTAGGTGATGTTTAATGAGTGTTTAATTTTAACAATTTCTTTTTCTTTTTTCCAGATTTCACAGTCTTTGGAGTAGGCACTGTGATTTTCTGTACAATTGGCACATTTATAAGTTTTTTGACAGTTGATATGATTGTCGTTTTCTCCACACCTTCCACAAACTGGCTGGCGTGTACATCGGTCCTGATGATGACCAAACTTTTGACATTTAAAGCAACGCAGTGGGTTAGGGATGTATGGTTCGACTCTTAGTTTCTCATAGGCTATTTTTATTTCTTGTGGAATTTTTTGTTGGTAAAAGGTTAATATATATGAGTGTGTGTTTATCATTTCTCCATTTTTTTTAATTTGAATTCTTCTGACATCCGTTACATTTTGTTCTTTTAGATTTGAACGGATTTCGTCGATGGAGCAAAGTGAAAGTTCAGGGCTTTTCACAACTCCTTTGCATATGTTTAGTGTTTTGTGAGGGTACGTTTTTATTTTTATATTGTCAAAATGTTTCCATTTTAAAAGTTCATCTGCCTGTGTTTTGGTAAGAATTTCTATCAAAAGATTACCATTTCTTAATTTTTTCACTAGTTTAGGTTTGACCCTTTCTGATAGTATTTTTTCTATCTTGAAGGGGGAGAGTTTGGTTAAAGGCACTTCTCCAATTGACTCCATTACTATGAAGTTTGGATAGTTATCCGATTCCTCATTCGTGTCACTGTCCGAACTGTCTAAAAACCGTTTTTTACTTGGATTTTTATAACTCATATTGGGTTCGTTTTTTTTTAATTCATCATCCCTGCTCCCCACCCACCTTGGAGCCCTACTTGGGATGCGCACAGGGGGGAAGCCCATTCGCCCTGGCTACAACAGGGTTACAGGTATGATATACTTGTACATAATGTAGGCTTCGAGCACTCGTGTATCTTAATTTCTCCCATCCAAGTAAAATATGGGAAAGATCAGAGAAAAACATCCATGTCTAGTCCTTGTTCACTATATACAATTGACCCTCAGCCACCGCTTTCACCACTTGTTTGGGGATCAGTATTGATGGGGAAGTGTTGTGTATTATTTAGATTTGGTGTAGATTGTATGCGTATAAGTGGTGAGCTAGACGTGACCAGCCGATTGATCGGATCGGGCCTCTCCGATCGCCCATCTGGCCCAGTACGAGGCCAAAGTGGAGTGTTGCAACTGATACCTTTATTTCCCTAGGTATCAGTTGCTCAGCCACCAGGATCCTTTTCGTAGACATTACGGGATGCCACCTACGGCCAACAGGTGGCCCCATTGAGGGACTTTTACTCTCTGCAAGGGGGCAGTCAGTGTATTCTAATGCCCCACTGACGGGGTTGGGAAGTAGGAAAAAAAAAGGGAAGGGGGCTGTTGTTTTTGTTTTTGTTTTTGCAGAACATAATTAAGTTTTACAAAAGAGAATAGGAAACAAAAACGGAAAATCGATGTAGGTGCATTTCGTCTCAGGAAGCCAATAGACAGCCTGATCTGGTAGCACCAGTAACATTTCGGTTTCTCAAGTTAGTCATGATTTCTTCCAAGGAGCACAGGTATAATTCTGAACTCTTGATCACTCCTTTACTGGTATTCAGCGTTTTGTAGGGTTAGATTTTTTACTTTTTGGTTGTTGAAAAGTTTCCATTTGAAGATTTCTATTCTATGTTTTTGGCTTTCTACTTCCACTAGTAGTGAGCCATTATTTAGTTTTTTTGACCATTTTAGGTTTAATGTTTGAAAATATTTTCTCTATTTTGTTATGGATTCTTCTTCAGTTACTTCTAAAATTATAAAATAAGGAAGATTTTGATTTAGATTTCAGTTTTGGGGATTCTGTTTCTGACTCGGAACTAGATTTGTCTGAAACTTCAGTGTTTTTTTTTTTTTTTAGGCTTTTTATTTGACATTTACATATTTTAGATTTTTCATTTCTCCTGCTCCCCCACTTCCTTGGAGCCCTGTGTGGGAAGTGTTGGGGGGGGGGGATACAGGAGAAGTATACTCATCCTGCTGATGAACGAGCACTCGTGTTTCCTTCGTCTTTTCTAATGGCCTCATTTCTAGAGAAGATGTTAGTTTTCTAGCCGGGTTTCATTCATTCTTCACCAAATTGATTGACTCTCCAGCAACTGCTTACTAAATCAGTTTATTGTTTAATGTGGGGGAGCATGAACATCTTTTCTTGTTGTCTTTGTCTGATTCAGTGCTAGTCATGACCAACTGATTGATTGAATTGGGCCTATCCAACTGCCTGTCTTAGCCCAAGTAAGGACCAAAGTGATATGCTGCATCTCATGTCCTAATAGGATTTTGAAAATGATCTGCTCAACTACTAGGATCCCATCTTTAGGCATTACGGGTTGCCACCCATGGTAAACAGGTGACTCCATTAAGGGACTTTTACTCTCTGAGAGGGGGGGGGGTGATATATTCTAATGCCCCACTGACAGTAACGTATTCTTTTAGAATATAAAAATATATTTTAACCAAAAACCATTTTGTTTAATCATCACAAAAACACCTATTTATTTAATTTATTTTTATTTATATTTATTCTACATTTACATTTTTCTCTACGCTTTTCACCATTTATTTGTATTAGAATCGAATATGTATGGAAGCCCTGAAGAAAATGAATATATATTTCTCTTTCACTTTGCTTACTCATGTAAAAATGCTACAATGTCATTTTGTGTTGCTTATTGACATTCTCCAAAACAATCACTGAATGTTATCAAAACGATTCAGCCGCCTATTTTTACAGTTGTAGATTTACTTTTTACTTTCAGAACTATTCAAATCAAGAAAGGCGAAACCAACAAAACATTTTTTACATTTTAAAAGCTAAAATTTCTTTTACTGAAGTCAAATAAGAGTCATATTGAATCTTTCAATAGCTCAAATAATATCACCTGTGTGAGCTCCGTCTACAAGCGAATCGCAGTAGTTTCTCAATTAGACTAGTTGAACCTGACCATTGATCTCTTAATGATTCTTCCATTCAGCGTCTTGTGCCGTCATCGACTGATTCTTTAGTTCTTCCGCCAAAGCGCATAACTGTCATACTGCTCCCCATGATGTTACCAGGGCCCATTAGCCAGTTCAGGTTCTACATCAGTCTTCCGTCATGAGTGGTCCTACATGATTACCATAGACTATATCCTCGTTCTGCCACGATTTACGTCGGAAGTGAGGGCTTCTTTCATCTGACGGTATAGCCTGTTGAGCTAATCCTATTCTGTTGTAAATTCCGCACAAGCTATGACATAAGGTTGGCATTTGTGGAGATTCAAATACTTTTTATCACCAGGATCGGTATGCTCTTCACAGTAGTTTTGAAGTAAGGAAAAAAAAAATCCTTTGCTTACATAAGATAATTCTGTCCAACTAACAAAAGATGCAATCGACGTCCAACCAAATTTGAAAATATTTTTTTTTTTGTATTGAAAATTACCCAATTTCTTTATTTAAAATGTGTGAAAACACTTAGTGCACATATGCAGAGAAAGTACAGTACTACTTTATTGATTCTAGTTTCAGGTTTACATCAAGTTTTACGGTAAATTTTGTCTAGTAAATTGTTAGGTGAAAGTACAGAATAGTTACAAAACACCTGTTCCTCTCCAAGTTAACATAGGTTTCTAAATGTTATTTTTGTAAGGTTACTTTCACTGCATAAGGTTATCATATGCATCCATATAATCATATTGTAAGTTTTTTTTAGTTTTTTTTTCTATTAATTTATTAAAACTATTTTATTCACAATATTTTTTAGTTAAGTATTTTAAACTATTCTTTAATGATCAGAAATACAGTTAACAAATACAGTTTATTGAGCCAACAAACTGTATTTGTTAACTTTCCATAATTCGTTTTACTTTCAGTTAGTTTCCATTTTGTTTGTGTAGCTGGAAAGTGTTAACATTGCCATATATATATCTATAATATAAAGCTGAACGTCTGTGTGTCTGGTCACGAATAGGCTCCTATAAGGTTGACTATTTTAAAAAACTGATTACATATAATGATAGATGTATCGAGACACAGGAATGGGTATGTTTGATCTGGCAGAACGGTGGTTCATAAAAATTGTGGGGGTCTGCGTTTGCGCCTGGCCCCCAAAGTATAGAGAAAAAAAAAAAAAAAAACGTTTCCAAAGATTTTTGTTATAGATGTACATAAGAACACTTTGATAAGTATGTTTCAACTTAAATAGGAATGGTATAATAAAATTGTGGGGTCTGCGTCTGCACCTGTACTCCATGGAAATATGGCACAAACTTTAACAAAGACTTTTCATATCTATTTGCGTAAATATACTTTGATAATTATGTTTCAGTTTGAAGAAATATGGTATAGTAAAATTATTGGGTGTTCGTTCGCGCTTGACCTCCATAGAATGTAAATATGTCACGAAGTTTAACAAAGTTTTTTTTAAAAGGGGTGAGGGTCCACTGAACACCTTAACTTTAATCTTAATTCATGTTAGCTTTTATTTATTTTTTGAGTTGAATCATATTGTGTCGAATAAATTCACGTTCATATTAAAGTGAAAGCAAAAAAAAAAAAAAAAAAAAAGTCGAAACTTTAGATAATTCTCGACACAAATTTTGCATAACTTTTTTTCCTTCTCCCCTTGCACATGGCAATCTTTCGAAAATAGATAAACAATAAAAAATAAGAACGTTACTTGTTATCGTGTCAAAAGAAGGAAAAATCCTGCTCACGTGATTACGTGTCTTTTTAAAAACATTTACATAATCTTTTTATTTTTATATCTGTTTAAGCTTTTTTTTTTTTTGTCAGTGTACCAGAAGGAATTTAGTTAATTACAACCCTTTCTGTGTGTTCTTTACATTACAATAGTGCAACCCTGAATCCGACGGCGCACCACCGTTCAATACTGTAAAACTGAGACGAAGCTGTTCTGCTTGCATAGTGATTCTTTGCTTTAAAAAAATAAAGTAATTACGTGTTTACTTTTTTAATATCCCATTTTGCTGTTTCGGATTATTTTACCAAAGTAAATAAAGCTTCATTATTTTTCAAAACTGTTTTTGTTTCTTTGTTTTTCGATATTTCGTCGATATTATTTAGTAAGCGTGTTTAGCAGAAAAGCCAACAAACGACTACCCGAAAAAATAAATATACAAGAAATAAATGTTACTATAGTCAAGAAAAGTTCAGTTCATGTTTTTTTTTGTTTTGAAATAGTTTTAATGCTCTTTACTTGAAATAATTTCAGCAAACCGAAATTAAAACAAAATTTGAGGCGATAACTACTTAAATGAATTTTTATATAAACTACACATGCCATAATCGAATATTCCTTAAGCACAAAATAACGGAAAACATTAAAATGTTTATAGATATTCCTTATGTTGACGGAACTCTCTTAAACTGTTAACACAGAATGCTCAGGTGCCCCTCCTTCAAATTGAAAATGGGGCTCTCCATTTTAAAGTCGCTGCCATTTTTTTTTTTTTTTTTTTTACAAACTACTTAAAAATACAAACCAATGAACTTTTCTACCATAAAAGTAACTTTTATTGACTATGGTAACATTTATTTCTTGTATATTTATACAAGTTAGAAAAGCATTTCATCCAAGGCATGAAAATTGTTAAAACGTTTTTACTATAGGCTTTAAAAATAAAGGTGCAAGATTCAATTTGAAATTTATTTATCTTGAAAGTGTACGTTTATACATTTTACAAAGTAAAGTATAAAAATTTAATACCTTACTTTGTAAAATGTATAAAAGGGAACTTTGAAGATAAATAAATTTCAAATTGAATCTTGCACCTTTATTTTTAAAGCCTATAGTAAAAACATTTTGTTTAACAATTTTCATGCCTTGGATGAAATGCTTTTCTAACTTGTATCGTATCTTTTTAAGATTATATTTTATTTAATTTATTAATTTGGATTTAAAAAAAAAAAAGATATATGTGGTTTTGTATGTATTCATAAAAACTCTCCTACTCTCTATTTCTGATTGTATTTCTCCTCAAACCACAACTCATTTTTGCAACCCCCTCTTTGTATTATTACAGGTCTGAATATTCTGTTTCAGTTTGTAATTCTCCTCACTCCACAACTCTTTTTTGCAACTCCCTCTTTGTCATATATGTATGAATGAGAAAATCTGAATTTTTTTAACAAAAACTTTAAAATAACTTTTTTAGATTAAATATTTTTAAACTTCTTTCAGAATAGAAAATCTTTACAATTTAATAAGGAACATATTTCATGTAAGTTTCATTAAAAATATTCAGTAGATAACGAGAAAAATAGAGATGAAAATTTCAAAAGGGGTGTATAACTGGTTACGCTCAATAGTAGTCCTCGCTAGCGAAAGACTTATTGTTATTCTATCATTATTATTATTTAAAACATTTTGTCCTGCGCTTTCGCGCGAGGACTAATTATTATATATATAACATTTTCTCTTTGTAAGGAAACATCGTTTTCTTGGTAACTCTTGGCTACGAATGGAAACAAAGTTGATATAAAAAATATATTTTCGCGAAAATTATCTTTACTTTCATCATATTTTATTTAGAGTAAAACTTTTGAGTATCAAAACCTATCTCTTTACAACCACCTCCTTTTCATAACCTATCATACTTTCATCAATCACAGTCCATTTTCTGTAGGCTGTTTTTGAACCCAGTCAATGACGAGTACTTCTGCTAGTCTATATATATATATTATTTCTTTATTTGTAATATAACTTTTGAAATGCTTCACTTTTCCAGTTATATTTATCAATTTGTTAAATAGCAGTACAGAATAGTTGATATAACCTCCTTCCACAATGGTACTCTAAATAACATTAGTTCATCATGAGCAGTTAACGGAAGATTATTAATTAAGCCATTCTTAATATCAGCAAATTGTCAAACCATAAGGGTAGCAGAGTTATTCATTATGCTATTAAAATAATCACACACACACACACATATATATATATATATATTAGTGTTGGGCAATTAATTGGAATATTTTTGGATATCAGAAAAATTGGTGCCTATTTTCTGATGCCAAAGATTCCTTTAATTATCTTTTTTTATTTGATTTAAGAAAATATTCCAATGCTGCTAGTAATAATAAAATAAATATCTATTAATTTAAAATTTCCAATAAAACTAAAATGTTAGACCACCCCCTTTTCAAGTGTTTTAACATTTAAGAAAATATATGCAGATTTAAGACTTGTTTTTACGGTAATCTGGTCAAAATAAATTTTATAGTTTAACATTTATAAAGAATAGGAATCAGTAATTGTATCAGAAATGGGAAAAATCTTGGAAGTTTACAGTTAGAAAATGTGTGTGTGTATATATATATCTTTTTAACAGTAAAATTTTAAATATAGATATATATATATATTTTTTTTTTTTTTACTTACCTTCCTAAAATATCATTAAATCTTGGATCCAAATCTATTAGATATTTCTCTATGTAGCCATAAAGATCATCTGTTCCTAAAACTTTGGCTATACGAACCAGCTGAAAAAATAAAATAAAAACTATGAAGTAGTCTTCTAACTTCATTAATATAGATGATCGATTTGGGATAAGAGATGAACAAGGGAAGCTGGAACAATTTAGCATGAGCATTACAAAATCTAAAAGAAATCAAATAAATTAAAAATGATTCTTTAAAGTGTGATAAAGAAAATAATTGATATTATTGTCCATAAGTTGGAAAACAAATAGATTAATGTTAATTACAAGAAAAAAAAACACTTTTCCATTATTAATTTCTGACTAAAATTTATTTTTCGATAAATAAAGCAATTAAAACTACCATCACTCATAGACAATAAACAGCAATCAATTTCTTAATCTTTTAACACGTATTCTAGATTTTTCTTTTTAATTATGACAAAATGATCTGGACTTTGTGCAATTTTTACCATTTTCCTAATTTGATAGGAAAAAAAAAATCTTACCTGATCATAATTATCATGACCATGAAAGAAAGGCTCTTTTCTGAATATCATACTGGCAAACATACAACCTAAACTCCACATGTCCAGAGAATAATCATACATCTGCAATAAACATATTTGGGAAATTTATTTTGAATGTAAAATTAAAGTGTAACCACTAGAAAAAGTTCATAAAAATGGGGATGGGTGTGAAGAAAAAAAACTTGAAAATAATCAAGGAAATTACTATTACAAACAAAATTAAACAGAAAACATTAAGCTTATAGGATTTTTTTAATTAAAAACTTTTTTTTTTTATTTCATTTAAATAAGTATAAAATTTGATATATTATTTGAATTAAGAATATAAGAAACACCCCAGAAAAATAAAAGACCTGTAAGTCTTCAATAAAATTTTTAGTACTTGTACAGTTTAATCAAGACATTGCAAGATTAAAATATCAAGAAAAAAAAGTTATATTGTACGTATCCGTTTTGAACTGAAATTAATTGAAAAAAAAAAAAAAATTTTTTTTTTTTTCAATTAATTTGATCGACTATTTTTTTTTTTTATGACAGTGTGCTGAAGGTAGCCAGGCTTGGATTTTTAGAAGATAACTCGGTCTAAAGCGTCGACCCCCCCCCCCCAATGCCATCTTAAATAGCATTTTTTCTTAAAAATCGTAACATGGCTATCTTTTAACTGTAAAAAAAAAAACTTCTTGATCAAATTAAGTGAAATTTTTTTTTTCAGAGAACTTCATTCCATAATGGATACGTACAATATAACTTTTTTCAATATTTTCATTTTTTAATGTCTTGATTAAACTGTACAAGTACCAAATTTTTGAATTGGCTAATTTGAAAGGAGTCATCTTTCACTGCAAGAAGAAATGGTAAAAACCTTCAGGTTCAGAACAATTGCCACATCCTTTCAGTCTAAAAATTGTATGATTTTTAGTTCCACTTTTACAATCCACCTAAAAATTTCCATGTCTAACAAAGTTGGCAGATGATGAAGCAAAGAACACCTGTGGCTTAAAAAAAAAAAATGGAGCAGAAGAAATACAAAGCTTGTGTTTTGATAAATGTACTTTAAAGAATAAAGATTATGTTCTAAAAACGAAAAGCACTCTTTCTGGCTGAAATACAAAATAAAATTTTAAAGCATATGCCTTATTACAAATTGCAAAACAACAAAAATAGTTACCTGGTAATCCAACAAAAGTTCAGGACCTTTGAAATATCGAGAAGCAACTCTTACATTGTACTCCATTCCTGGGTGATAAAACTCTGCTAAACCCCAATCAATTAAACGGAGCTATAAATTAAAAAAATATATATTTTTTTAAGTTTATTTAAAGAGACAAATAAAAAATAGTTATAAGTAGTTTATAAGATACTAATATTAATACCAGTAGTTTATGAATGTATCCATTTTTATTACAAATACTTACACTTTCAGATGATTTAATACTTATTTTTTTTTTAATTGCTTTAATCTGAAAAAACTAAAATTGCAGATGGCTGCAATTAATAGAAAGTATTTTACATTTTAGATGTACTTTTATTAATTGAGTTTTATTGTGATTAAATATATTAATCGCATTAATAGCTTAGATAAACTTTAGAAGCTGTCATGCTGTTTGTATCAGAGTATATAAAGAGTGCTAATTCAAGAAATCTTTGCCAAAATTTAAAATGGATTTAATGAGTATCTTGTTGAAGTGAAAAAATGATCAGGTAATACACAAAAATGCATTTAGCAAATTGTTATTTTTATCTTGTTCACCAAGTTTTCTCTTTAGTTCTGGTTAAGTTTCATATTTCCATAATTTTTATGATTAGAGTAAAATACTTTGTTAAAAATAAAAAAAATTATTTAATTGGTTTCATATAATGGACCTAAGTAAAACTGAAATGAAATATTTTAAATACATAAAATAATCTAAATAAACTGCATTAAAGAGCATATAAGACATTCAACAGGGTTCATACAGATTTTTAAGGCTTTCTCTAGACAAAAGTCAAGTTTTCCAAACAAAATTTGGTATATAAACAATGATATAATAAACCAAAAAACTTAGTAACTGACAACAGGAAAAGTCACTTATTTATCTCTTTATTTTTTTTAAGTAGTTTTAAAGGAGATTTTTTGACTATAATGCATAACAAAACTAAACTATTTACAATTCAAGCTCACCCCTACAATACTGTCTTTGACAGTGATTTTGTATCATTTTCTTGTTTGGTTTGATATTCTTGGAACTTAGCCAGTTCATTTTTTTTTTTTTTTCACAGGCTGACCTTCTGAAAGTCAGCCACTTTGTCAATAGAGTAAAATTACGAGAATTCTCTGCTTTTGCTGACATCACTTTCCACTCTCATTTTCTTATTCAATTCTATCTGCTCAAGGTCCATCTTTCTCTTGAGTTTTTGTCTTTCTGGTTGTCTTATCTCTTTTCATACCTCTGGTCATGGAGCATGAAACAAAGAGGGAAGGGGTTACTGGCATTTGACCTGGTCACCTGTGCAACTAGAGGATAATCCTTCATGTTCTCTACCTCTATTTCCCTGCTTACTGAGAATCTTTTCTCAATATTGGCATGGCTATGAGAGAGAGTACCAGAACAGGCTTCACAAATTGAAGCAGCTTTTGTAACAGGATCAGTCATGTAGGTTGTGAACAAACCTGTACATATATACTAATAACAATGAAATTTCTATATTATATATCTCTCACTCTCATTATATATATATATATATATATATATATATATATATATATACATACATACAATTAACATTGAAATTTACATGTTTTTATTAGTACTTATGACTAACTAAAATAAAATTTAAAAAAAAAAAAAAAAAAAAAAAAAATTTTTTTTTAAATGAATGTTTTTGGTCTCATTCCAAAAGACACCTGCAAATTGTTGGGGACCAGAAGTAAAACGTTCCATCCTCATCTTTTGGAATTTCTTTGGCGGAAAAGGAAAAAAGCAGAAATATTCTCTTGCATAATTGTGATCAGGGATCAATATGCCATATGAATTTTTTCTTCATTAATTAATAATAAGTTCATTAAATTTTTCTAGTTTGTTTCATTGTTATATTTTTAACAATTTTTATTTTTTTTTTTTTATGAAACAAAAAAAACTAACATAAGGCAAACGATGTTAAATGTAAAAATCGAAAAAACAAAAAAGAAAACAGAAAAACGAACATGTGAAAAATGGCTTAAATAAGCCTGTTTCAATATTAAAAAAAAAAAAAAAAAAAAAAAAAAATCGGTGGGTACCCGGGTATTTTTGGGTGTGTGGTCAAGGGTGGATAAGCGAAGTAAAAAAAAAAAAAAAAAAAACTCACACCACGATTCAAACCCAAAACGTTTAGATAACGAACCAACGCGCTAACCAACAAACAGCTAACACGACGTACATGAAATTTAGTCAGTTTTTCAACTATTTAAAGTAAATCAGGTCATGACGTCATCTGACGCATGCATAGAACCGGTCATTGTCACGAGAGGACCGTTTTTGTTGACCCCTCCCCCTAAAGGCTTATTTCGCACACACTCCCGGGGTCGTTACGATCGCTTAGAACTGTTTATATAGCCGTTAGATAATATCTACGATTTGGGAACGCGGGTCACCTCTAGATTTATTTACGTAGACTTTTATCAGATTCGTACTATTTCGTTCTGTCCCGTTTGTCCTGCTTTTTAGTATAAATACAGTGAAACTCAATTAAAACGGTGTGTTCTCGGCTTTGCTGCTTTCCCCCCTTCCCACCATCATCTGGGGGAAGTGAAAACTAAAAATAACGATCCTGCGATGACCTCATTTAGCGTCTTCCTGTCAATCAAACCTCTTTTACTAGCTTTATAAGCCTTACTTTATTTATATATTTAACTTAACACGCTAATTAATTACTCGCACTTGTGGTCGAGACGGTTAAGTAGTTAGCTTTGGTTTCCACCTCCGCGTCAAGGCTTCCGGGTTCAATACCTCCTCTCGACCAAAACTATTTTTTTTTCTTTTACACCTTTAAATACCCGGGTAACGTTTTTTATTACTTCGCTTATTCTTTATTTTACCTCCCCTCCCCTATACACACAGGTTCGATCCAACAGGTTTATTTATGCCACTTTTTTTTTCCCCGTTTTGGTTTTTCCAATTTTTTTTTTTTACATCATCTTTTTTATAATATTTAAGCAGGGTTATTACCCCCCCCCTACACACAACTACAAACACCCGGGCAATGCCGGGTACCCCCCCTAGTAATCTATATATATAAAAGCGAAAATGTATGTACATATATGTATGTGTGTGTTCGCCTTTTCTGTATGTCAACAAAAGGCTTTTTTCAGAGAAGCGGTCGTTCGCTTCACAACTTTTTAAAAGTTTTTATATCACATAAATCGTAATACCTCACAGTTAACACCGAAGCTTGCCTGTCTATTTAATTTGCTCGATTTCGGGAAGATAAATATTCAATATTTGTCGCTCGCCGCATGTGGGTTAGTCTTTTTCCTATAACATCTTTGGGGGGGTTAACAGTAAATGAATACTATCCCGCAGTCAAACTTGACCTCATTAACTCATTAAAACGGGCACCTGCTAAATCCAAGTAATTAAATAAATTCAAACGTGTTTCCGTTATCTCGGTGGGGCAATGGTTAACGTTGCAGGTTTTTTATTTTCACACTTTAATTTACAACTTTGCCTCAACGGTTCGGGTTCGATCCTCATACTTTTTTTTAACCCCACCCCCAAACACCCGGGCAACGCCGGGTACCCCCGCTAGTAATTATATATATATAAAAAGTTTTTTTTCAGTTGTTTTAAAGTTTGCTTTGTGCAGATATAAAACAAATATTCAAACATACCTTCCTGTTTTCATGATCTATCATGACATTGTGAGGCTTAACATCTCTGTGCATAATACCCATACTATGACAGTAGTTTAGAGCCTGAAAAAGAACCATTCAGATTAAAAGAAAAATTCAAATAAAACCGAACAATTATAATATTTAATCATAGCTAAATTATGGAATAAAATATAATAGAATCAAATCACATCTAAAATTCAAAGACAAGATTATGCACCAACATTATCATTAATACAAAGATTGTTCCAAAAGTAAAGCCTCTTTTTTTTTTTTTTTTTTTTTTTTAACTCAAGTTGAACTACAAAAACGGGAGTGACAACATTAAAATGAGCAACCTTTTGTGCTTCAGAATTTATTTTTCTACATAGCAACCACTCTTCTCAATGCACTTTTGCCAGTGATGAATAATGGTTGTGCATAGTTGTCTGGAGTGTGCTTTGTAATATGAGGGGCGTACCAAAAGTAAAACCTTTTTTTTAAAAATACCTACAAATGTTGAAGAGCTACAAAGATGGGAATGATACCATTAAAACAAGAAACTTTTTGTATTACAGAATTCATTTTTCTACAGTCATCACCATTTTCAATATACATCTGCCAGGAATTCAATGACACATCTCTGCTTCTGATGCACATCTATGATAGGGATTGTTTTAAGAGTCTCACACCGGCAACATCTGCAGCAGAGAGATGCAACTCATGAATGCAAACGTTCAGTCATTAATACCCTCTGATCCATTTGGGCGGAATAAAAATAAGAGAAGCTACTTTCGGAACATCCATTGTATTTTACAATTTTTCTAAGATAGGGTAGTATTTCTATTTACTTGCTTCCTTAAGATTGGTTTTTAATGTGGAGAAATCAGCTCCCCAAAAAGAAGCATTCTGGATCGAAACAAAAAAAAAAAAAAAAAAAAAAAAAAAAAAAAAATTACCTTAGTCTAAAAGGACTTATTCACGAAAAGACAAAAAACTTTGTTATTTATATTATCTGGATGGTTTTCTTCACCTTGGTTTTTTTGGGTTTTTTTTATAATGTTTTTGTCATCGTACTCTTAGGCCTTCTTTCTGGACATATAGTCAAATGGTTACAGATGTTGGCTAAGAGATATTCTAGAGTGAATTTCATCTAAAAGTTGAGTTCAATCTGAGGCGAAGGAACCCATAAAAAGTAAATGGATACAAAATATGGTGTTGAATGCAGAAAGAGGGCAGTTGATTCTAGTAGATTAAATAAATGGTTCACTTTGACATTACAAGATTACTGATTATGATAGACAGACAGCACTTCACAAAAGGCTGTGAAAATGGCAGCAGTGTAAATTATGTTGGACAACTGTGATAAAAATGGTTACATAAGTTAGAATCTAGTATATAGTATCTGTTCTGCCAGGAGAAAATTCTTTTTTTTTTAATAGATATAAACAATTTTTAGTTTTGCTCTAATCCAGTGTTCACTCCCCTCTTGGAGAGTTACCTCCCCCCCTCTCTCTAAAAAAAAAAAAAAAAAACTGACCATTTGGATAACTTTATCTCAAGTCAATAAGAATAGGTTAACACAGGCCCGAAGCAGATTTAGTACTTCATCCTTCCCATGGCTATTTTATTTCTTTTTTTTTTGGGGGGGGGGGGTGCATACAACACCTGATATTTTTAAATAATTATTCATCTGGTATTGACCAGATTTGAAGTTGCTAACTTTAGCGATCAAGAACTAGTGTATTAAAATATTCGTGCTGTGAATATCATTATTCATACTTAAAAATGATATATTGATACATTTGTAAGCTTGAATACTTACCTTTAATAGTTCAAACATATAGAACCGGATGTCAAAATCTGTAAAAGTCTGATATAATTGCTATTAAAAAGAAAAGAAAAAAAAAAAAAGCAGAGATGTTGCTGTATTCAAAACTAACACAGTAAAACTGAAAATTAAACATTTTAAATACATTAAAATATTACAAATAAACTGACTCAACATTAATCACATTAAAGAGCATTCAATGGATATTCAACAGGAATTTAATAAAGTCCTTATTTAAAAAAAACTTTTTTGCATTATTAAGCATTTTAGAATCAATTATTTAGATTTAGCATTAAGATTTAAATTTTGAAATTATAAATTTGCTCATGCAAATTAAGGCTTAAATTTAATTAAAATCATTAACGTAAAGTAATACAATGTTAAAAATATAACAAGTTCATCATAATTTGCTTTCTTGATCCAAGAAGATTATGGTAATACCGTTAGTAAAAATGTACCAACTTATCAGAAAACTTGAATAAATAGTTATTTGTACAATTTCATCTTTATCTAAATATTATTCCACTTAGTAAGTCTAGAAACGATACAATAATTAAGTAGTCCTTCTGGAGCATGGGGTTGAATTCTATGCAAGTCTTCTTTCATTTTGTGGTTGTTTTTGTCTATTTCAAACCTCCAGGTATTTATTTAACGAGAAAAAAATAAAATAAAATAAACAATTTGTATCATTCAAACTACTCCTCTCATCTTGAATGTTATTCTTACATTTTGAACGATCTAACCTTTGACCTGCTTTAAGTGTATCTTGTCAAACTCAGGAATTTGTACGGAATTCCTTTTTTTTTTAACATGGAGGTCACCACTTATTAAGGCCCAGAAGCCATTTGGGGATAAGGGTTATTGCGTGTACAGTAATCAATGGGATAGTATCGTAGTAATCGTTAGGATTGGAGATTTGATAAAGTGTCTTAAGAGGGAGATTCATCAGGAATTTGTTTATGTTGGACTTCCAAGTTGTAGTCAGGTGGGAAACAGGCAAACGGAAGAGTTCCACAGACGTGCACTTCTAAGAAAGAAGCTTTGTTCATGGAATCAACGTTTTGCTTTTAGCCACAGATAAAGAGCGGGGAAAATTACTGACAGTGGCTTCAGCTAGACGGGTGTTTTTCATGAATATTATATAATCCACAATGGTAGCTTGCATCAGGCATGACCAAGTAAATGTCAAGCAATCCATAATAGTCTGACTAGTATTGCCCACACTAATGATTGAACCATTAAACTCTAGAAGACTCAGAACTGATTATTTCTTTAGCACTTTATTACTCCATAGGTTCATACAGTGTGAATTTTAAGAAACTTAAACCTATTCTTGTTTTAGATGTTTAATCGAACACATTTTACATGCATTATGTTTAAGTATCTAAGTAATTCAACAATTTGTATATTTACCTTAAAGTCTGTGTTGTTGACATGTTCAAATATAAGGGCTGGTATTCTGGACTATTAAAGAAAAAAAAAAAAAAAAAAATATTATTCAAGTGTGAACAAGTAAAAACAATAATATTCAATAACAGTGTACACACACTAAGTCAAAAATGACTACAAAAAACACCTTTATCAGCGTTTACAAATGTATTCATATGAAATAGTGTTTAGATTGAAGCTAAAATAAAATAAGAAAAAATAAAACTGTAGAGTAGTAGGAAAAGTGAAAAAAATAAATAAATAAATCAATTAGTATAGAAAGCAGAAAAAAAAGAAAAGGCTTCATTATGGAAATAGATTGAAAGCGGACGGTTGTCCGACTTATTTACTTTTTCAATTCCTCTAAATACTTAAAATGATTTATCTGGCAGCCCCCACGCCCATTTGTTGACTTTCATGTGACAAGATGGAGATGCATAACAAGAGTTTGGTCAAATCTTTAAAAACACTTTGGTAAGATTAACTCGAAAATATTAGAAAACCAAATAGTATTAAGAAATTATTTAATGATTAAAATCATTTTTTTCCAAGATTTAGCATAGACACTTTCAAAGACTTGCCCCCCCCTTTCATTTTTCTGGTGGTATTAATCCAGAGGGGCCCCTGATAGAGAAAAGGATATGTCTGGTATATTACAAATACACATTTTTATGTATTATACAGCATGAGGGATATTACATTGAAAAAAAAAAAAAAAAAAAAAATCAGAGCAGTCCTTTTCAAAATGTACTAATAAAAGAGTGTACATGTACTATTGCTGACTGAATATTCAGTGTCAACAGAATTGAATCTGTTTCTCGTCCATCTTCCCATCTTAGATGCTTTCTCAAAGACTAATACAGTTCATACAATTTTTATTTAAGCCAATATTTTTCTTTTATTTGTTACTAGCAGAGGGTAGTGTGTGTGTGTGTGTGTGTGTGTGTTGGGGATAAAAAAAAAAAAAAAAAAAAAAAAAAAAAAATGCTGGCTGGGTGTTTGGAGGTGTAAAAGAGAAAAAATGAACCCCCGAAGCCTTGACGCAAAGGTGGAAAAGAAATGGGAAAAAAAACCCTGTGACCGAACCATCTCGGCCACGAGGGGAGAGAAAGTGATATCTTAAGTTGACGTTTATAAAGCGAAATTAACAGGTGTGAAAAAGTTGTGTGATGTTTGACCTAGTTTTGAGCTGGAAGCCAGTTTCTGTTTCCCCCGCCTCATCATTCGCTTTTCGAAACCGCGGTGATCGAAAAATCTCGAAAATAGCTTGTAAAAGTCGGGTAAATTAAAGATAGCCGCGACCTCCATTCGTAAGTCATAGATATTATGATTTAGACATGATATAAAAAGTTAAGGAGTGAGCCGACCGAGAAGATTGGCAAAAAAAGTCTTTTACGGACATACAAAAAAAATATGCACACACATTTTGCCTTTTATATAGATAGATAAAATTTAAATGTTAAAATGAAATTGTAGACATAAACGTTTTTTTTTTTTATTGACAAAATTATTAAACAATGAATTTGACCATCAGACACTGGAGGCTGTAATACAGTTTTGCCCACAAAGAAAATCGATGGCAAATTCGATGATGTGTTCAACCTGCAATCAGGAATGTTTACTAGCACAACAAGGAAGCATAACAGATGGGTATGGCTAGGGATGTGGGAACATGAAATGTCGCCAGTGGACAGCTATTCGGATAGGGACCTGCTTTGCCAACAGCTGAAGATTGGCATGCATACTGAAACTGATTTACCCGTGGACGTTCGAGATGGCAACAACAAAAATCCTCCAGTGTGAATGTGGGTTGGGCTCATGCCACACAATTGTTGACTGGAAGAATTTCCTGCGAGATACTTGCTAGGATTATTTTCTCAGGAATCAGTGGCAGATGAGAGACCCAGATCATATGGTTAAGATAGACGAGTGTTTTCAACCAACATAAACATAATGTTGGCAGATTTCTCACACCGATCTGGGTCTTTGGTGGATACAACACCGCCGATAAGGGTTTCTTGGTTAGTATACCAAATAGAAATGCAAAAAAGGAAGAATGGATGTAGACAAATGAAAGGCAATGGCTGAATCATTAGAAAATGACCTCCAGACCATAGTTGAATGGGGATGTAAATGGATGGTGACATTTAATGCTAGTAAGACTAAGCTGCTCTCTAACAATTACAAGAAACCTCCAACTACCGACATCAGGGCTCTACATTGCGAGTAAAACAGTCGCATTTGCGAGTGATTTTTTAAAGTGGCGACTGGAAATAATGAAATGCTTATCTTTTGGCGATTGTATTTCTTTCACTGACAATCTTGCAAAGTTCACTACTGAGCGAAAAATATCTTTACAACTTTTTTTAAAAATAAAACGAACAAAGTCAAATTATTTAAACAATAAAAAGGTTTAACAAAATATTTTTTTTAACAAAGGCTGTTTAAAAACATCTGAGGAAATTTGAATGTTTTTACCTTCAAGTATCAACATAAAATTCAGTGTATATTTAGAATTACACTTATTAAAAAAATACAAAAAAATCTTTATGATGTACATACTTGTCATAGAACGAAGATGTTATATTCTAAAAGTCATATGGGTTTGGCTAGTAACTTTTCTATTTGGCTAGTAAAGGTCAACCAAAGATAAATTTGTCCATAGAACCTTCGATATCCATGACAAATAACACCCTACCTGAGAATTTTTCCTTCAAACTCCTTGGCTTAACATTCACATGAACTGTAATAAATACATTAAGGACATTGCGAAGGCTGCTGCAAAACTCACACCTGAGAGCATCCTGTACCTCTATAAGGCCACCATTCGCCCAATGTATAGAGTACTGTTGGTGCATCTATCACGAATCTCTTCCTTTTTCTGTTGATTTTACCTTTTTCTTATATGGAGTGTTGTCATTATTTCATCAGCAACGTTCGGTATTAAACGGCTGTTGATGTCAGGTGCCGGAAAAAGCCGAGTAAACAGAGTTACGTCTGGTTCAATTACTCTATTAACTAAACACTTAAAATCATTAAGTTATTAAAAATAAACAAAGCAAAGAATCAACACGGGAATAGGGACCCCAGCCACCGAAACCAGAAGGGAAATAAAAGGGACAAATTTCTATCGACTCTGGTTTGACCATGAAACACACATCACATACATTTATAACTACACATTTGTAAACAAATGAATGCCCACTTGGAGAGAACTTTAATGCCTACTAGACACTATCCTCAAGTGTCTAAGGTCTCTCTGTACAGGGATTTGTCAAAACAACCTGGCATGAGGATACTTTTCCCTAGAAATAAAACCTGACCACATATTCAGAATCACATAATATTTGCTGCCCAAATAAGATCTCCTTTCTATGGCTAACGCACATTAGCTTTTATGAGGAATGGTGTACCTTCTCCAAGCGATGTTAACTCAAGTAATAGCACAAAGCTGGATACTCCACGAGACTAGATAAATTTTTATTCTGGAATCCAGTAAAACGAAGAGACCAAAACTAAAGATATACTACAACATGAAAATGGTTAATTGGAGGGAAAGGAAAATTATGTTCTCAATCTTTTTACTAATTCAATGTTTGAAAGATAAAGAACTTTAATGGAACATGCCCCAGGTAGTGTGCCCCTTGATTTCTGAGAACTTTGAAGTAAAATAAAACAAAAAAAGATAACCGACTTGTTAGGATTTTCCCCAGTATGATTTATTTTTATGTAAAGTGCATTTTTTACTATCATTATATAATAGGTTTATTTCCATTAATACATTTTAAATAATTTTATAGTTTAAATAATTCAGTTACAACGTATTTAATTTACAATGTATATTAACTTTTGTACTAGTGGGACCTGTGGAAATTCCACAGGGGGACCGATTCATATGTAATATATTGATGTTGGCATTCTGTAGATGTTCAGTGTAAATGAAGACTCTCCCGAACCCGAAGCCCTGAGGCGAAGTTTGAAAATAAAATCGGCCAGCCAGAATGAGTTAGTGAAAGATGTTTGAATTTATTTAAGAACCAAATTGACAGGTGCGTGGCCGGAAGTCCTCGAGCGTTAAGATGACGTAGGTTTGTTTGTTATAAGCGAAGTAAAAAAAGAAAACAATGTTAACACTTAAGCCGGGGGGGGGGGGGGAGAGACACAAAAAACTAACGTACAGCAAACGAACGATGAAAACAGAAAAACGAACACGTGAAAAATGGCTTCAACAAGCCTGTTTCGATATTAAAATTTAAAAAAAAAAAATCGGTGGGTACCCGGGTGTTTTGGGGTGTTGCTAATAATAAGCGAAGTAAAAAAATCGAAAAAAAAAAACATCTTACACCACGATTCGAACCAGAAACGTTTAGATAATGAACCACGGCCTTAAGCAACTGAGCTAACGCCCCGTACATGAAATTTATTCGGTTTTTCAACTATTTAAAGTAAATCAGGTCACGTCATCTGACGCTGCGTAGAATCAGTCATTGTCACGAGAGGACCGTTTTTGTTCGAATCCCAAACTTATGAATATATAAATAAAACTTAAGTTCCTTCAGCTATAATCGAAACCAAAACTTATGAAGAATTCTTCATTGTTTTAAAAAATAGATCGGAGTACCATTAGCTATAATCAAAATCATGAAGAATTCTTAGTAAAATTATTTATAGAAAATGAAAAATTATTATAAAAAATTATTTATAAAATATGAAATGACTTGAGTGCCATCAGCTATAATCGAAACTGAAACCAAAACTTATGAATTCTTGGTAAAATTATTACAAGAAATGGAAGTAAATAATAAACGACCCGGATATAAGCGTAACACAGAAAATAACACACACGCTATCATATTAATATATAGATTATCAATAAAAAAAATTATCTAATATTTCTTGGACAATTTCATCTATTCTTACTATTATTTTTTTAATTAGTTTTATTTACCCAGTGTTGTCCGGGAATCCGTTTTACTTATATTTTACTTCCTGGAAAAGTAAATTGTTTAACTTAAAGTCAATGACAATTTTAAAGTTGTTTCTTTTACAATACTAAATTTTTTATTTGGAATTTTTGTAAAATTTGAATAAAATCTTATTGTAGTATCTTTTGGGTCATTAAATTGGATAAAATTTGGAAACTTTTAAACTGTTTGGCGAGAATGAAACTTTCCCATAACAAGTTGAATATTATGATTCCCTAGTACTAATATATAAAAAAAGAGAAAATGTAAAAATGTATTTCATGAAGAAACAAACATGGAAACATAATTCTCAGAGAAGAAATATGTTTAACTTAAAACAATAAATTTTAAGTATTTTTTGTTTAATGTTTATAAATAACTAAGTTTACCTATCTTTTTTTTTTTTTTTGTTTTACTCATTCACCCTTGCCACTGCCACTTGGATATAAGTGGCTACTATTTGGAACCATGTCTAAAGGGACACTATGTAGAGAGTTGAGCAGCAGGATATCTGTTCTCATTAAATTTAAATTTCTGCATATTAGTACAGTCAGAAACCCGGGATGGAGTTCCAAAGTATATCAGTTCAACTTGTTTTTCCTTTATTATTCAAGAATAAAAATTCCTACCAAAAAAAATAGAACTCTTTCTTTTTTATCTTTTTCGTACAAATTATAAGTGCCTCATTTTGGTGAGGTGGATGGGAACAGCAGGCTTTTTCCTTATTTAAAAAATAAAATGCTTGCCATTAAAAAAAATTTTTTTTTTTTTTTAAAGTAGTTTCATTAAAAAGTTTTGCGTTATATGTATATAAAACTATACCTAACAAAAAAATAAATCTTGCTCACGAAAATCCAAACAAGTCAGTTATTTTATAACTGTTTACAATGTGAATGGGCGAAAGTTAAGGTTAATCTGGTATTGATCAAAATCTGTCCCTTTTGTTTCTCTCCTCAGCTTTTATCAGCTGAGGTCCTTATTTCCTTATTGGTTAAAGAAAAAAAAAAAATGTATGAAAGTATGATTCAATTTTAAAGGAGAGGATAGGTTTCTATATAAACTTAATATTCTAATTTCTGAAAAGTCATCGAAACAGGATTTCTTAGAATAAACAACAATATAAAACATTAACTAGAGAAGGAAGGGGATCATTTTTGGTTATGCTGACATAACACACATGCTAAAAATGGAACAATTTTTTCCAGTTTTATATCTATCAATCTTTATAAAGTTATTTTTTATTTACAAGATCCACTCCTGAACTAATTAACTGATTATGATTTTTGGAATGCTACAGAGTGATCTGAATGTGGGCTATGTTTAGAGGAACCTCTTCATAAAAATTCAAACATAATTTTTTGTGAAATTTAGAAATATATGACATCAATCTTAAATTTTAATTTCTTTGGGGTATTTTAAAAGATTTTTATGGACATAATAGACCCCATTTGAAAATTTTAATTTATCAGATTTGCATTATCTGTAGTCAAATTCATCAAGAGGAATTCTAAATTTTCAATCCATTCTAAATCTTACTTTCTGAAGAATTTTAAATTTTAGACATTTTCTAGAACTAAAATCATGCAATGGATTTTAATCAAAATTAGAATAAAGATTCTAAACATGAGATTTAGTATCATTACATCATGATTTTAATTTTTATACAAGGACTTCAACTTGGTGCTAAACAATTCTATTTTGGCGGAATTAATTTCACCTGCTCTGGGATAGATATCCTAGTAAGAAAGTAGTAAAAAAAAATAAATAAATAATAAAAAAAAGTATTCTAGTAATAAAGAAAAAACTGTTTTAGAAGATGGGAAAAATTATACATGATTATCTAGAAGATTGTGTTGTGCTATTTTGTTGGTCAGTTAATGAGATCAGATCAGATATTAAGAAAAAGAATGTTTTGAGTATTTTAAAACTGGTAGAGGGGTCAAGTTTTGATTTTTGAAACCTATTTTGTATACTGTAGTTTAGTGTTGAGTGGAGGTATATATTTGTTTTTACCAAAATGTCTATATCCAAAAAAAAAATTTTAGCATGCCAGTCTTTATACCTGCAATATTGATATGAGGTATCAATTAGAAATAAATACAAATTAAACATTTCAATAGGACCAAAATTTAACATACACAATGTCCAACATATTCAACAAAATATACTTGAATATCTGATGTTGAATGACCATAAACCATCAATGAAGCCAGGTGACGAAATAACTATATTGCACTTACACAATGTATTCATGGCAAATTAGAATATTGAGCTAATCGGTAACTTCCGAGAACAATCTAGATGATGAGAACAGTTTCGCCGACTGGTGGAAACAGTAAAAGTTTAAAGATACAACAAATTATACACCTTATGAATAATAAGGAAATCTGAAGAGAAGGAGAGAATAAGATAGCTAACAAAATCAATTTGAGAATTTTGACCACAGACAGTACACAGAATTTGAAAGAAAAATTCATCTGTGGAAGAGAATTCACGAATCTGTGAGGTTTAAAGATTAGGAAGAAATGGCTGGAGAATGAAATATGCAATATACAAACTTTCATGAGATAAAAAAACAGAAGCAATAACAGAGTAATTTAACAGTAGATTTGATTTCCATATGTTTTTTTATAAATCTTGCTTATGGGTTATAGATTGTTATTTAAGCAATACCAGCCAGGTTGTCAAGATCGGTGGTTCCCAACCTTTCAAATATGGTAACTCATTTTAGAACAGGCAATCAGGAAGCGACATCAATCCTTAAAATACTTACATATATATATATATATATATTTGGTAAAACTGGTAATTAGTAAAAACTTGAAGAGAGTGCTCAATACTATTGCAGAGCCAATATATGTTTTATTTTTTATTACCGTTTTATCTGTTTGGCTACATATGTTTCAGATGTTGGACCATGTTTACGATCCAACAGCCTCGTCAGGCCTCGCAGAAGTGGTTGTTATTTATTGGAAAAAAAGTGTTTTTAAGAAAAATAAAAAGAAAGAAAGAAAGGGGAGAGGCAGGTGTTGACAATATTTCAGTTTTGAAGGTTAAAGATACATTTGATTGTATTGTTTGTGTGGAGGTAGCAGATTCAGGTAGGCGTGGGTGGAGATATATGGATATAGGGAGGGGGAGGTGGAGAGAGGATGATAAAGAGAAAAGTGAGGGTGTAAGGAGAGGAGGGGGGAAGTTTTAATATTTTATTTTAATTGGCTTTTGGTTTTTCAGAAAGGTATATTAAATAGATGGGAGAGGGGGAGAGAGAGCGAGAGGGAGGGAAAGGGTTAGCGTAGATGTCATTTTTTTTTTTTTTACAAGTACGGGGTTCGTTTAAATGTTTGTAGTCGATAAGTGGGAGCAGCTATTGTCAGTTGGATATGAAATAGCTAAAAATGAACTAACATTAATGTATATATTTTTGCATATGTACAAAAGAACATTAAGTTGACTTACACTTGTCAAGTTCTAATTCCTTTCAATCTTGACCCCTTAGCAGCTAATTTTACCAGCCAAAGACCTATAAACACTTCACAAAAAATGCAACCATTTGATCTGCCTTTAGCCACTCTGCAACCTGACATCTCAGAGATGCAGTTTGTAAAAATGGCGACATAGTGAATTTTATATATAAAATTTTGTCTAGAAAAAAAAAAGAAAATGTAATATATATTTCACTATGTTAGATTCTTCAGAGTGCAGATATTAAAGTGTTATAAAGCTTCTAGTTAAGCAAAAAAAGTGTGAGTTTCCTCCCTTGGATTGTTGAAAATCTTGGTGTAATGTATAATTTGCTTAAAAATAATACATTTATTTCTCTTCATTCACCATAAATAAAAACATCAGATGAGTGTTAAAAGGTGACTTAAGTCTGGAGTTCAACGTGTGCAACCAGCAGAACAGTTATATCTAGCCACACGATTTTTGGTAAAGATGAAATATACACATAGGTAAATATTAAAATTATAAACTGCTTTGCTAATAATTTTTCACATGATGAACCAATAACGGGGGGGGGGGGGTATCAACTGTTGATTTTTTTTTTTTTAATATAAAGTGGAAGATATATTTAGACATGCCATAAAGTAAAAGATTTATTGATATTGCCAAATAAATCTACGAGATAATTGTCCAAAACTTTACCTTGAATATTTCCAAAATTTCATAGAATTATAAGATTTAGATGAAATACTTATTTATGTAATATCCAGTGATAAGTTTTTTTTTAAATTTAGTGAATCCAACCAAAATATTGTAGCATTATACCACAAACTCAATATTTTTTTATGATTTTTTCAATAGAACAATCCAAATTAATCTGAATCATTTAAACTTATATACAACTTTTTTTTTTTAATTCATTCAAAAACAGTATTCACATTTAATCACAATTAACTATATATTTTTTAAAAATTTATTTTGCTTTTAAATTTGCAGAACAAAAATATTTACATTTAATTAAAAACATTGATTTTGGGTGAGAATTGTTGAATTTTCTCCCTTAAATTGGATGGATGGACTAAAAAAATTTTAAGTAATCTCCCTTGAATCAACTTAGAACCATAAGATAGATTAATGAGTACAGGGGGTGGGGGGACATTGTAGTACCAAAATAAATGAATAGCATTTTAGCAGAGGAATACATGAAAAAAAAAAAAAAAAAAAAACGCCCTCATCTTGATAGACTGAGAATAAATATTTAAATCAATTTTGATTTTAATTGATGAGACAATTTTAGTACAACAATAATAAAACTTAAAAACATTGGAAATTATGTTGAGAAAGATTAAATGAGGCGGGTATGTTTGCACAGTATTATAAGCAGATTAATGCGACTATCATTTGTAAATGATTACTTATAATCTTGTATATAGCTTTCTCTGATTAATTCCCTTTTTATTTGAGTTCCAGGTTGACCAAGAAATTGCTCTTGATATTCTGATGACTGCCTGTTCCAGTGAGGATAAGATTGTGAGCAGTCAGATGTAGCCAGTTGATAAACGTTCATACAGGAGATGAATATGGATGATGTATAAATTGTTATTGCGTTATCAAAGTTTAGCTGGTCCTCAATAGGATCGTCTTAACACTACCTCTGTAATTTTTTTTTTTTTTTTTTTAAATACAAAATTTAAAAATTGTTTTCTATTTACAGTCAATGTATATATTAAAAAAATTTTTTTTAAAAACATTATGTTGATGTGAGAAAAACAAGTTGTTTAACAATTCGACAGCAATTTTGTTAAAAAAAAAAAAAAACAAAAACAAAAAAAAAAACACTAAAAATCTGGATTTGCTTTGCAAACAAATATAAAATTGAAAAATTAATACTTACCACTGGATCTTTCACAATAGATAAAAGGGTAATTATATTGGTTCCACCCCGTAGATTTTCTAAAATTTTTATCTCTCGTTTAATTTTCTTCTTTTTTACTGGCTGAAGAAATAAACAAAAATAAATATATAAATAAAAAATAAATACCAATAATGCATATATTTAAAATCATCTCAACTTTAAGTTATTTGTAAAATGTGAAGTGAAGAGTAGGACGAAAGCCATTTCTATAAAAAACAAAGTCAGTAATAGTCAGCTAACATGCTTCCTAACTTCTGGTGTATCTGCTACCAGAAGTGAGTACAAGGCAAATCAGTTCCCCCCCCCCCACGTCTATACTTCCCCTGTGCATGTACTTTTATTACGTTTTTTCCGATCGTTTTTTTTTTTCTTCTTTTTTTTTTTTTTTAAATTTAATAATCATTGAAAGTTTTTTTTCGGTCTTATTTTAATTAAGAATTATTGTAATCTTTTTTTTTAAAAGAAAAATTGAAAACGCATTTAAAAATCTTTAAGTCATGAACTATTTAGTTTATGAACTGTGTATCAGCAAAAAACAGTAATGAAAGCCCTATTAAACAAAACTTTAAACATGTTTAGTACAATTCGATGGTTGGCAAGACTTATAAACATTATACAAATTAAGAAAAAAATTATTTTATTAGTAGACTTTTCAATAATGTCCTTTTCTTATATCTTATTTCAATAAATCACTTCACAATAGAAATACTGAACCACAATAAAAGTGAATGAACTGATTTGCCTTGTCACCTCTACCGGAAGTTAGGATGTATGTCAGCTGACTATAACCAACAAAGGCTGATAATTTTTCAGTCACTTTAGAGTACGCATTAACTTTTATAAAATCTAACATTATCACCATAAGTGTTTAGTTTTGTTAGCACAAATGGAAAACGTCACTAGGTGCAAGTCACAAATCGTTTTCTTTTATCATTTTTGTCAATCACTAATTATGTAAAATCAATATTGTTTTTACTTAGTTGTCTGTGTATGTATATGTGTCCACTTAAATACATCCACAATGCCAATATTATCTTTCAATATCAACTGACAAAATACGGACACATTTTAAAAAAAATTATTTGGGTAATAAGAACATAAGAAAATTAGTTGGGAATGGTTTGATATTTAGAGCGATATTTTTTTTTTTACGATCAATCTTTGGTATGCAAGTAACTAAAAATACTATTTCTTGGCCTTTGTGGGTCTGGAAATAAATATGGAACTTGATAAAATCTAAAATAATTACAATATTATAAATACACTGGTCTTCTTGACAGGTGTATGTTCCAACCAATTGCTATGAAGATAAGTAAAATGATAGGCCCTGCCACTTGTGACTTCCTCAATGGCTTGTTAATGACGCACCACACTGGGGACCATCATGAATTGATTCTGCTTCTGGCCTGCGAAGCCAGCAAGATAATAGAAAGTAAAATTGTTTAATATCAAGTTGTATTAACTATTAATATTTAACATATTTCATACAGAAATAAAGCTGGGTAAATCTAATTATACAGTTGTGCGCAAAAATATTTGACCCCTGTCTAAATTTTCTTGTTTCGTTGAATCTATACTTCAAAAATCTTCATAACGCCTTTTAACGGCTAATTATGAATAAATTGTATATTTTTCAACAATAAATGAGGAAAAGTAATTCGAGATTAATAATATATATCAATTTATTTACAAAAAATATAAATATGGATGTTGCAAAAATATTCGATCCCTTTAATTTAAAGTTTAAATAAAAGCGTCATTAAGTTTATTATTTTAGTCTGACCTTGTATTTATTTCCTATAAATAATATTTATGACTCTACTGAATCTAAAATCAGTTCAAATTGAACTTCAATGCCATATTGAATGATTGAATAATTGTTTCAAGTAAAAAAAAATTCTTTTTCAACGTCAACAAATCTGCAACTATGACAAAGAACAAAGAGTACTCTGAAGACATTAAAAAGAAAGTAATCGATGCCTACCAGTCTGGAGAAGGTTATAAAAAATTTCCAAACGTTTTTCTATACCACGGTCGACTATTATGTCCATTATCAAAAAATGGAAAGTAAAAGGGATTGTATCAAGTCTTCCAAGATCAGGTCGTCCAAGAAAAATTACGACACGTGAGGCTAGGAAAATTGTTAGACAAGTTTCAATAGACTCTAAATCTAACCTAAAGGATGTGCAGAACGATTTGAAGAATGCTGGCTCAGATGTACACTTGTCAACTATTCGTAGGGCATTAAATCGTGCCGGATTGCATGGACGTATTGCCAGAAGGAAGCCCTTACTTTCCAAAGCTCATCAAAAGGCTCGATTAAATTTTGCAAAAAAGTTCCTAGAAATGCCTATTGATTACTGGAATAATATAATTTGGTCAGACGAAACGAAAGTGGAACTATTTGGACGCAACCAGCAACGCTATGTTTAGCAAAAAGAAAATACTGCTTATAATGTGAAGAATACCGTTCCAACCGTTAAGCATGGAGGTGGATCAATCATCGTGTGGGGCTGTTTCAGTATAAATGGAACTGGAAGATTAACCATAATCGATGGAAGAATGGATTCAGTAAAATATCAGTCCATACTGAAAGAAAATCTTGTTCCGTCTGCGAACCAGTTGGGGCATGGAAGGAGGTATACCTTTCAACAGGACAACGATCCTAAACACACTTCAAAGAGCACTAAGGCATGGTTAAAGAATAATAAGGTGAAAGTTCTAGAATGGCCTTCCCAGTCTCCAGACCTAAATCCGATTGAGCACTTATGGCAGGATTTAAAAATTGCGGTACATAAAAGAAAACCATTTAATTTGATTGAATTAAAACAGTACTGTCAAGAAGAATGGCTTAAAATTCCAGTGGACAGATGTAGAAGTCTCGTTAGATGTTATAGGAAACGTTTACTTGCAGTAATCAAGGTCAAAGGAGCTTCAACCAAGTATTAATGAAAAGGGGCCGAATACTTTTGCAACATCCATATTTTTGTAAATAAATTTATTTATATTATCAAGCACTAATTACTTTTTATTATTTTTTGTTGAAAACTATACAGTTTATTCGAACTTAGTCGTTAAAGAAGGTTTTAAAGATAATTGAAGTATCCATTCAAAGAAATAAGACAATTTTGGTAGGGGGTCGAATACTTTTGCGCACAACTGTATATCTCCATCTCCACTCTTATATAAGTCACTGTGTGTGTGTGTGTGTGTGTGTGTGTGTGTGTGTGTGTGTGTGTGTGTGTGTGCGCGCGCAAGTTCCTTCCGCATAGGTTTCAAAACGTCCATCTTCTGCAAATTTCACACAAAGATAATTTACATGTCTGGCAATGTTCTTAGATATGTTTTGTACAGAAATTCATCCAACAAGAATCGAAGAAAAAAAAAAAAAAAGATTTTAAAGTCTTTTCTCTTTTATAGATTAAAAAAAAAATTTTTACAGGAGAAAACTTTACATTAAACCTGCTAAGGGAAATAATAAAATCTCAGCAAATCATTTATTCTTAAAAACAGATATTATAATCTGGAGATATAGCTAAGTGGTAGAGCATTCGACTGCAGATTGAATGATCCTGTTCAAACCCAGGTGTACCTCACCATTTTATTGGAATTTTTTATTAACGAGTTCAATTTACGATGACATAATAATAGGTACCATTTAAAATTGCCACAAATCATTTCTTCATTTGCATATTTTAAAACTAAATATTAATCAGAAGTGACCTTTCCAGGGCATTTATTGTCAAGCCCAAATATCAGCGGAGGTGATATTGTATGGAATTTGATATTTTTATTTAAAAACTTTTTTTTGCAAATTAGTCATACAGGCAAATTAATCCTTGTAATATATAATATTCAATAAAGGATTAATTCTATGATATTTTAATACATAAGCAATCTGCATAAATTATCATGTTTAAGCATATTGTACGACCGGGCAATGCCAGGCATCCAGCTAGTATAATATAATTGCCCAATTAATTCAAGTATACTGATTAACAAAATCAAGTGCTCATTATTTGCATAGAGCTTATAAATAAAATTGTATAAACCATGTTAGGCGTATACGTGGATCGATCAACTTTTCGACATTTCAAGGTTGTTGTCAGGACTCCCAAAATATTTGGAGTTCTGACGACATGGAAATGTCGAAATGTTGATCAATCCACATAAACTAACAATGTTTATATAATTTTATGTATTAGCAAAATAATATGCTTCCTCTGCTCACATTTTTGCTAGCCTAGAAATATATATACTACACTGACCGACAAAGGTAATGGCAGGATATGATTGCATCTTTCAAGCAAGAGTCATTCCTCAATTTTTTTAAAAAAGATACAAGTGGCAAACGTGTGTATAAAAACCTATCAGATGAATGAGTTACTCCTTTAACATGTTCAATTTCCCTTTTCAAATTTGTCTTCAACCTCCCAACTTTTTTTTTCCTCCCCTTTTACACTTATACTTCACTCGCATTTAGAGGACAACCTATTTGTTTCCAGTTCTGAACAAGCAAACCTTCTGCCTTGACTCACCATTTTATATCAATGAAATCTTTATATATAAAATATATTCATGAAAAAATAAAATTCCTAACAAATTTTGGGTCATCTCAAGTAGGATGGGCCCCTAGTGTAAATGTGGTATTGTGGTAACAGATGATTCTAGTTAAGAGTAGGAAGGCATTTTTATCACTTTAGACCAAGATGATCAACAACGCCCATTTTGTACACATTTTTTATGACTTTGTGTGAAATTTATTTTAAACTTAATATAAACATTTCAAATTAAATCTTCAGTATCACAGTGACATCAGATCTTTTACTACAGAAAAAATATTGCTAATAACAATTCCAAATTGCCACTATATATTACAAAATATTGATTTAATAGAAGCTGCCTATAAAATAAATATAAAAATTAAGACCTAAAGCTGTTTATAGGTATTTTCAGATTATATGTAGATTATTTCAAGATCTATTGTATCATAAATAAGAATCCGCTTTGATGTTAATATAGTTAGGATAGATGGAAAAAGTTGACTTATGCCTGCTAAGTTTATATTTTTCAATTTTGACCCCTTAGCCACTATTTTTAGCGGCTAAAAAACAAAGCGAATTTGTTCCACAGATCCAAATTCCCTATGACAAAGCCACACTAAAATTGACAATGTCATTCGGAGACACTAAGATTCCATTATTGGAAACTGTACAAACAAGCTGAAATCATATTCCAAAACAATAAGTACATTAATTTTGTTAGGAGCAACAATTTATTTTACATCTTAATGTACCACAAATAGTGGATTAACATCAAGATTTACAGATATTAATAGTAGTTAAAATAACATTTTTTTTAATAATGGCCTGTTTTTTTTGTTTTTTTTTTTAAGTTTGTTTCATTTTACAGCATATTAAGCATCTATGAATTATTTCATCTATATAATTATACAACTGGGGCCCATACTGGCATCCTTGCTTGCTTGAATCTTGTATTATAATAAAGTCGTATTTCAGTGTTTGTTAGTGCACAATTTAATATGAACAAGGAGTACAGTTTCGCAAATTAATTTTCATACTGAAAACAGACTTATATACACTTATTTCTATATATTTAATTATCAAAAAAAAAAAAATTTACATTCAATGAGTAATCTAATTTGCACATTACATAAAAGAAAATCTATTAATAATTAGTTTGATGTTAATAATTTGTAATAGAATCGTTTTAATTGTTCTTAGAAATATTATTTATAGTTAGTTTATTTTCAATTATCAAGAGTTATTTATTACTTTCAACTATGAAAGTTACTTCGAGTTTAATTACCATAGACCAAAATGGAGGTTTATACTTCCCTAAAACCAACTTTTCGTAACAAGTTAGGATATTCAGTTTATCTTAAATAGTATGTGACTAAACTCTCCACCACGCAATGTTTTGACGGAGCAACGCCAGATAAAGTTATTAAATAATTCTATAGGTAACAATTATTTATATTCCTAACATACATTGCTCTCAAAATACATTCCACTACTTCTAGAAAACATTACTCTTATAAGGAAATTTCAGAGGGTATCATCATTTTTCTAAAATGAATGAAAACAGAGCATCCCAAGGAAGCATCCCACCAATGACACCATTCTCGAAAAACATTACTCCTTGGCATTGGTAGACTTTTCTTCTCAACATAATTGATTTACAGTCACTATCTGCTTCCAGTATCTATTTAAGAGATTTAAAAAAATATAAATAAATTAAAAAAAAAAAAAAAATACGGTTGTGATTTTTTGAAGAATCAGATTGAGACGGAATCAGGTCTCTTCAAACTCACGGTAGTTTAAGTGTAAGAATGACTCAGCCAACACGATTTCATTCAAAAGCATCGTAGGTAATCAATCACCCACAGTTTAATGGTAGCTTCATATTCAGAAGGGGTTGCACCTCTCTATGTGGGGATGCAGTCAGTGAATTTATGACCCTCACTGATAGAACAGTTTTTGTAATGGTTAAATTAAAAAATATTGAGAGACTAGAGTGTGAGATCAAATGATAGCTAATGTTGATTCTGTAATGTAAACGATTGTTGGTTTCAGAATTATCAGATTCAAATTTGATTTTAATTTTTTTTTTTCTGTTTCATGTTTATAGTTTAAAGAATTATTAGTTTTTTTGTAAAAAGAAATTTATGCTTTTAGATATATTTTCTATATCGTTTTTAGTTATTGCTTTAGTGAAGTTTTGCAAAGTAGTTGAACAGGTTTTTCCAGAGATTTTCATAATCATTTTCCAAATAGTTTGAAGCAATTAGAGATTTGCATTCTTTGCTAACTTATCTGGTTTTGCATGCCCTGGCATTGAGTAATTTGCAGGATTTCAAATAGGTGGCTGTGGTATAGGACTGCAGTGGGCCAATTCTTTGATCCTAGCAGATTATCTGGATGGCGTCTCATAATGTTGACATCTAATTTTATGTTGCATAGATGCCATATAGCAGTGGTAGGCATCAAGGCGATGTTGCCCTTTCTTTTTTCCTTTCATTGCAGCCATCTTAATAAAAGCGTTTTTTTTTTTTTTTACATGGGGTGGGGGTCACCACTTATCAAGGCCCGGAGGCCACTCAGAGATAAGGGTTATTGCATGTACAGTAATCAATGAGATAGTATTGCAGTAATCATTAGTATTGGAGATTTGATAGAGTGTCCTACTTAAGGGGGCGGTTTGTCAGGAATTTGTTTATGTTGGATTTGAAGACATCCAAGTTGTAGTCAGGTGGGAAACAGGCAAATGGAAGAGAGTTCCACAGTCGTGCACTCCTGAGAAAGAAGCTCTTCTCATGGAATCTACGTTTGGATTTAGGCACAGATAAAGAGTGGGGAAAATTAATGACAGACGGGTGTTTCTCGTGAAAGATTGGCAAGGGGGGACGAGAGATTGGAGCTCAGACGAGCACTTGCCATCGAAATAACGATAAAACAAAGACAAGCTTGCAACGTCTCTTCTGTGGGAGAGAGACTGCAGGGAAGAGAAAAGGGCATCCCCCACTAAACCACAAAGTCTATTTTGTACTCTGTCAAGGCAGGATAGACTTTTTTTTCTTTTTTTTTTTCCTGCCCAGATGTGGCAGCAGTATTCCATCCTTGGACTTACTTGGCTTTTATACAGATAGAGAATTGCATCAGTAGTGAGATATCTTCTGGAGTGGTAGAAGGATCCCACCATTTTCCCAGTGTCCTTGGCAACAGATCTGATGTACGTGTTCCATTTCAGATCAGAAGTAAAGGTCAAACCCAGAAGCTTGTAAAACATGGAGCCTCCCCAAGATGAGAGCCATACATTTCAATTGATGCCAGATGGGGATCAGAGCGTTGATGATGTAAAGATAGAAACTTAGTTTTGGATGCATTAAAAGTGATCAGCCACCTCTTCCACTACTGTACCACGCGTTCAAGATCAGAGGAGAGAGAATTAGAGAGAACTTTGTCATTTACGGCCTTTGATGTGTTGCCATAGATGGTCGTGTCATCAGCATAGATGTCAATGAATGATTTAAGTATGTGTTTTGGGAGATCATTGATGTAGATCAGGAAGAGAGTTGGGCCCAAGATGGACCCCTGGGGTACTCCAGCATAATTACTGTGGGCCTCTGATTTCTGCCCATCAACCACTACTCTTCTGAACCTATCAGAGAGAAATGATTTAATGATTGAGAAAACACTTCCAGTGATACCGCAGCTGGAAATCTTGTGAAGTAGGCCCTTATGCCATACCTTATTGAAGGCCTTCGATATGTCAAGAGCAATTGCCCTGGAAAGGAAGGTTGTAAGAAGTTATTAATAGCAATCATTTTGGGTTTATCAATTCTTTCAGAGTCTTTTTACATTATATTCCATGGATCTTCCCTCAACATGTCCAACATGGTGGAGATGAGGATAGCTGTCTTAATCACAATGGCTTCCTCCAGTTCAAAAACAAGAGCAAGATTTTATCCACATTAATTGCTGTGTGTGACTGGAGACTTCCAGTTTGTATCAGAACATCCTGAAAAACTAGCTCAAATTCTAACCTAACTTTTAATTGAATTTTTAATTTCATTTAACCATATTTGGAAAATTTTGTTTTTAATACTAGTTCCACACACCCATGGCCAATATTGCTATAATGAAATTTTGTTATTAAATTTGTACAGGCTAACAACTCCTTGTAAGTAACAGACGATGTAGGATGTTAAAATAAGACTTATTAAAATATAAAAGAAATTATTGTTTATGTTACATTTGTCCAGTGTTTAATCATGTTTAATGTATCAGGATGTCAATAATAACTGACAAGTGAGTATTATGCTGATGTTATTGTTAGTCTTAATTTCTATGTTGTCATCGTAATTTCTTTTTTTTTCCTCAATCTAACATGACTTAACGAGGAAAAAAATTCTATGTGCAGAGTAATATGAATGGAAATGAATAAAGAAATTGGATGTTTACAATAATGAAATGACAGTAAACATTTCTTACTGAGTTACATAATTTGCAAATTGTGAGCTATTTCATTTGATAATCATCTTTATTCATTATTCAATAAATGTTAAATCTAATTCTCTATTACTGCAAGATGAATGGGATAGGATAAAATATGTAATCTATGAAATTGATTGGAATCTATAAATACAGATTTAAAATTTCTGTAAATGATTGACTGGAAAAAAATCAAATATCAATTTGTCAGAGGCAATGCTATTTAGGTCTAAATTAAAGTGATTAAACTTTATGTATTAGAAGTGGTGAGGATCTTTCAATTTAAGTTTAACAAAAGCTAAAACAGTCATTCATCAAAATTGGCGTAAAAACAGATCCAGATCATGAGCTTCATATACACATATGTTGGGTTAATTCATTTAAAAGACTCAAATTTAAATAAAATTTTGAAGCTATATTTTATGGGAAATGAATTGTATCAAAACTATGCATCAAAAAGCTTTGATAATTAAGGCTGTAATATATTCATCATGGTTGTTAAATTAACATAATTGTTGTGTGCAATTAAAATAGATCTAATTAGCATTTAAATTAATGAACATCTTTAAAATTAAGTCTATTAATCACATTAAAGATATTGTTGGTAAAATACTTTCACAATCTTAATGCACCAGTTTTGGTTTAGATATAGATAATAACAAAAAGGTACCAATAAAAAAGACCTTTGGATCCTTTAAGACTGAACACTGAAATACTATTAAACAAACAGATACATACTGTTATAGTGAAAACTTAAAATTAGTTATGAGTTTTTGATGTTAAACCTCCAAAACTGGTTGAAACTTGCTTAATTTTGAAATCTGTACAATTTCATGCAATTTTCTTGTAATTTAAATTTCATCAAAATTAAAAATTTTGTTGAGGATGTAAAGGCTATAGTCTATTAAGGTGTGAACGTCCACAACTAGAACAATTTGCATAGTTTATGGATCCTAGCATATCTCATGATTGTCAGCCTAATAGCCTAAAAATATTTAGACCGTTATAAATCTTATTAGTTTAATAAGTTTACATTTGCATTTTTTTTTTATTTATTTTTTTTTTTTTACATTCACGTTAACTCCTTAGAAGGCATATCGCCACTTGAATGTAAACGGCTACTATTTGGGACTATGCCTAGGAAAGATTAACAAGATGTTTGTTTACATTACATTTACACTTGTGCATATCAGTACAGGCAGGGAAGTAGGTTGCAAGAAGGGAATTCCAAAGTCTAGCTGTTTGAGGGAAGAAACTATTAGAATAGAAAGCTTTCTGGCATTTAAGGATCTAAACAGTGAAGGGGTGAGATTTTTTTGTTAAGCACGTTTGTCAAGGATATGTACGTCATCAGAGTACATTCCATTAAAGTATTTGTAAAACAGGCACAGGGATGCAACATTATGGCAATGGGTCAGGGATTGGAACTTAGTTGACAAAGTGGGACCTATTAGATTTAAAACTTTTTTTGGACCCTATCCAAGAGGAAGAGGGGCTAGTGGTAAATGCACCAGCCCAAATGTGGCAACAATACTCCATGCATGGGCGAATGATGACCTTGTAGAGGTACAGGATACTCTCAGGTGTGAGCAGTCTTCTAGCTCGATAGAGGGAACCCACCTTCTTTGCAGCAGCTTTCACAATGTCATCAATATATTTTTTCCAGTTCATATTACCCATAAATGTTAGGCTGAGGAATTTGAAGGAAGAATTCTCAGGTAGGATGTTATTTGTCATGGATATATGCGGTTGGAGAGGCGTAATTGTTAAAAGATAATAACTTAGTCTTGCTAGCATTAAATGTTACCATCCATTTGCAGCCCCATTCCACTACTGACTGGAGGTCATTTTCTAATGATTCTGCCATTGTCTTTATGTACATCTGTTTTTCCATCATGAATTCTATAGAGCGCGTTATCATCAGCAAATATACCCATCTCGGACACATTATAAGGGAGGTCGTTTATGAATATCAGGAATAATAATGGTCCAGGGATTGACCCCTGAGGCACTCCTGCATTAATGTTATGTTGCTTGGATGTACACCCATCAATGACAACCCGGATGGTTTTATTGTCCAAGAAGGATCTAATCATATTAGTATACGTTCAGTTATACCATAGCATTTAATTTTTATTACCAGGTCTTCATGCCAGACTTTGTCGAAGGCCTTGGATATATCAAGGGCTACAGCCTTGACTTCGCCCACCTTATCCAGTACATGGTATATGCATTCAGAGATGACTTAAAATATCTGCAGTAGAACAACATTGCCTAAATCCATACTGTTTGTCAGAAGATTTGTTTTTGCGAGGTGGTGGACTAGTGCTTGATAAATTAAGGTCTAAAAGATTTTAGCAAAGAGGGAGAGGAGAGTGATAGTACAATAATAGAGAGGGTCAGTTCTTTCAACAGAATTCTTGTACACTGATACCACAGAGGCCATTAGGGAAGCAAGATTTAGCAAAGCATTTATTGTAAAGCTTGGAAAATATGGGGGTTAGCTCAGCTGAGCATTTCTTAATCAGTATAGTAGGGAGGAGATCAGGCCTACACGCCTTGGAGGTGTTTAAGTTTTTGTGATATTGCGGACATGAGAAGGCAAAGTTCCGCTTTCTGTTGCTATGCATGCGACCTTCTGGTTGTTGGATGGTGGAGGAATTACTTGGCGGAGGAGTTTTGAATTACTGATTGCACTTTATTCACTACACTTACAAATTTTACAGAAATCACGAGAAAACATGCATTTGCTAAAGAGACTTTACGAGAGCTGCAAAGATATGCATTTTCTATTATACGATTAAGCAAACAAGTTGAGGAAACTTGGGGACCCAGGGTTAGACACTTCATGCCCAGGACATGATCATCACTGATCAGTGTTTTGGGGAGATCTCTTTTCAGAATACTATTAATTGTACATAAGTGTTGTATAATGAGCTCTATGTAGACGGAATGCGTCTATAGTTGTGGTCAGTACAAATATCTAAAATTGAAAATCAGGGCTCATCGCTTTTTAGATTAGAAAGTTAAAAACAAAGTCTGTTGCGAGCACAGCTGCAGGTTGTTTTGGGAGAAGTGTCATGGGTCACACTAGAAATGGATCAAACTGCAAAGCACTGGATACATGGTATGATGAGCAGTATTGGTGGTGAGTTGTGACGAGATGAGTTAGTCTGGTTCTGGGTGGAAGAAAGATTGGAAAGTCAGTCTCTGGAAATCAGAGAGGATGGATAGGACAGAGTTTTCATAGAGGTGACGAGAAGCACATGATGGCAGAGATCATAGAAAGAAAAAAAAAAAAAAAAAAAAAAAAAAAAAAACACTCTTCCTCTAAGGTATCAAGAATCGTCAATGCAAATTTGACCGGGACATAATCAATGATGCTGAACAAAACTCAGTCATCCAGGAAAACAGACTTGCATCTGTTATTATGTACTGGGAAAGCTTTTATTTCTAGGGACGAGGAATGGTGGGATGCAAGCAACTTAAGGACAAAGCCACAAGACAAGGTGAAAAGGTATGTTCGATTTTTTTATTAACGAGTAAAAAAAAAAAAAGAAAACAAAAAAGAAAAAAAAAGTTGTATGGATGATTTGATATTACGTATTCACGTAATAGGTTGCCACGTGGCAAAGCTTTCAATGATTTTTTGTTTACGTAAAGTTTTAACGAGTTATAAAAATCATATATGAACGCAAAAAATACAAAATAAGGATAATATAGAAGAAAAACAACTTATTTACCATCCGATTTACATACGCGCTTGTGCAGTGTACAGACACATGTATCTAATTTTGATGACTTAAGAATCCCCATTTCTCTAAATGCTCACAGACATTAAGAAATATTCAATGTCTCCAAAAACAAAGGATACCCCCTGTAGGGGTAGCTCCACGTTTAATTGTGTGGCAAGAGTTGTGTAGTCCCCAACCACACCTCTCTTGAATCGGCATTGCTTGAGTCCAGTGGCAAGGAGAAGTCCAGGATGACTGGAAACAATGCTGAGATAAACAGAGAGCACATACAGCACCTAGAAGTTCCAAATGGTCGCCCAGCTGTTACTGGCCAGGCTCATCGTAGCTTAACTTAGGTGATCCGATGGGAACCGATGCGCCAAACGTGATGATGCCATATATCAATATAAATATTAGAGTGGCTTAATCAAAATAGTTAAAAGGAGGCAAGAGAAATAGATAGTAAAGATAGAAATGAGTAACCTGTTTAGTTAATCATAAATTACAGCTAATTAAAACATTTTTCTTAAACACATATATATATATATACTAGCAATCGGTGCCCGGCGTTGCCCAGGTGTTTTGAGGTTAATGCTGAGAAAAAAAAAAAAAACGGTCAATTTTTTAAAACTTTGACCCCTATTATGACCTCTTAACATTTATTGTTTAGGGATCAAGTAAAGTTAATAAGTTAGATCCATGTCCAAGGAATCTATATCTAAAATATCACGTGTTTACTGTTTAGACCCAAAATTGTAGGAGGAGTTTGGTAGAGTTATCAAAGGTCAAATCGTTGAATATTGACCACTTAATCGCCAAATTTTATCCCATGACGAGTACGTATAATATATTTTTTTAAAAAATATTTCCATTTTTTAATGTCAATGGAAAACTGCACAAGTACCCAAACCCTACAGAAAAAATCACGTAATTTCATCAAGTAGTTATTTTTTTATAGCGAAAAAAGAAAAAAAATCAACGCTACAAGCGAAATGAAACAGAAAGTTCAAGTAGGGGGATTTCCCTTTTTTTTTTTTTATAGCGAGGCCAAATTCGTGAAATTTGGCCTTTTTTTTAAAGCAGTTTGGCCTTCAAAATTTCTGTTTGGCCATTTTCTTCACCGATGAAATAAAAAAAGCAAATAAAAACAACGCAATAAAACTTTTAAAAATACGGCACACTTTTGTTGTTCTTGTTTGTTTTTTTTGGTAATTTTCCTTATTTTTTTATTTTTTCAAGATAATACTATGAAATGGACATTATTATGCCAAATTAGCCCCCCCCCCCCAAAAAAAATGCACAAAAAAACGAGTGAACGCGCGTATTTTTTTTTTTTTTAGTTTAGTTTCATAATGGCGGCCGTGATGTCGGAGGTTCGATTGTTAGATTGTAAGTTAGTTTCGTATTTTTTTAAGTTGTAAATCGCAAGTTAGAAAAAAATTAAACCCTTCTAAGATGGACAATAAATAAGACCAAAATATTTTATGGTAAAGTTAAGAGCGTAAGAACTATACTTTTTTAGGAGATGTGATCAGAAATCAGAAATCGTCTGTGGCACACACATCTCTGTTTTTATATATATATATATATATATATATATATATATATACACTAGTATTTTCGCCCGGCATTACCCGGGTGTTTGGAGGTGTATGTTGAACAGAACAAAAAAAAAAAAAAAAAAAAAAAAAAAAAAGTAATTTTTTTTTTTAATTTGATCCCTATTATGACCCCTTAACATTTATTGTTTGGGGCTCAAATCAAGTTATTAATTTAGATCCATGTCCAAGGAACCTATATCTAAAACTTCAAGTGTTTAGGCCCAAAATTGTCGGAGGAGTTAGGTAGAGTTCTCAAAAGTTAAATCGTTGAACTTTGACCTCTTAACAGCCAAACTTCTGGCCGAAAACTGATCCCAAAGATTTCCCCAAATCTCAGTACCCTGTATATCAATTTTGTGTCTGTAGACTTAAAATTGACAAAGTTATTTCGTAGGAAAATGTGCACTGATACACAGACAGACAGAAACGGTCACTTTCATAGATATATAGATAGATAGATTAAACAAAAATATATACGTATACATAAATATATATGGAAACAATTGTGTTTACTATAAACTTTTTACGCAAATATTATACAAGTATAAATCATGTAGAATATCTGCATGAATATAATTACACGTAATAGTTAACAGAAGATGATCAGCCCATAAGAAAACCGAAAAAACTAACAGAGAATTAATTAAAATGAATGTTTAAAAGAATATGCAAATAAGCTAGATCACTTGCAGATGAATGCAATTGCACGATCCATATATAAGAAAATTGTATTTCCTTTTTAAATAAATAGAAAAAGAGGGTTTTAATATGAATATCAATACACACAAAAGAAAAATGAATTTATAGGAGTATAGATATATATAAGTGAACGTGTGTGTACATTTTCCTACGCAATAACTAAATTTTCAGTCTACAGACTCCAAATTTGATATACAGGGTACTGAGATTTGGGAAATTGTAATCCGTTTTCGGCCAGAAATTTGGCTGTTAAGGGGTCAAAGTTCAACGATTTAACTTTTGAGAACTCTACCAAACTTTTCTGCCAGTTTTGGGTATAAACAATTGAAATTTTAGATATAGGTTCCTTGGACATGAATCTAACTTAATAACTTGATTGGAGTCCAAAACAATAAATGTTAAGGGGTCATAAGTTAAAAAAATGTTAAGGAGTCAAAGTTAAAAAAAAAAAAATTGACTGCTTTTTTTTTTTTTTTTTTTTGCTCAACATGCACCTCCAAACACCCAGGCAACGCCGGGATGAAATGCTAGTAAATCTATAAAAGTGAACATGTCTGTGTGTACACATTTCCCTACGCAATAACTTTGTCAATTTTAAGTCTACAAACTCAAAATTTGATAAACAGGGTACTGAGATTTGGGAAAATTTTTATGATCGGTTTTCGGACAGAAATTTGGCTGTTATGGTGTCAAAGTTCAACGATTTGATCTTTGAGAACTCTACCAAACTCCGACAATTTTGGGTCGAAACACTTGAAATTTTAGATATAGGTTCCTGGGACATGGATCTAACTTAAATTGATTTTTGAGCCCTAAACAATAAATGTTAAGGGGTCAAAGTTAAAAAAAATTGACTTTTTTTTTTTTTTTTTTTTGCTTAACATACACCTTCAATCACCCGGGCAATGCCGGGCTGAAATGCTAGTTCAAAATGAAAAAGCCTTAGGGAAACAAAATGTTGGTCAACCAATATTTAGTATAATAGATTTAGGTCAGTCTTTGAAAAATCTTTTTCCTTGTTTGCTAGGTAATGCTTGAATGGATTCCATTATGTTTGTTACATTTTATGCCGATTGGATAGGGAATTTTTATTGATTTGTTTTTTTAATGGCAGTGGCATTATAATAAATTTGTTTCAAACAGAACTTATTTCCAAAAAATATTCTACAATGTACAAATACAAAATTTGCTTAACTTCATTATTACTATTATTTCTAAAGTATATAATGGAGATGAGAACAGAAAGATAAATTGAAATCAAATGCACTTTTCTATCAATATAGAGCAGGTGCTTTTAAATCGACTAGTAGTTATTTTAAACAATTAAATATAAAAATCTCAAATTAGATAATGTAGCATACCGATTGGCATAATTTTCAGAATCATTAGAGCTTAATCTTGATTAAATCCTAAAAAAAAAAACCCTGTTTTCCTCACTTGTTTTTTTTTTTTTTGTGAGATCAACAGGGTTCAAAAGTTGGCTAATTTTTTTTAAAGTTCCATTTTTTTTTCTAACGGTGGAAAACAGGTTATCATAATATTCAGTTTAGCACCTATTTTACATGTTGGCTTTTAGAAATTGATTTCAAAACTAGCCTATTTCTAGTCAGGTTTTTATTTAACACTCAAAATCTATCCATAACCTCCCATGATTTTCTTGGCCTTCCTCTGCCAACTGATTCTACTCACCTAAGAATTTTCATCCATTCTTTCAATGTGACCAAAAAAGATCTCCACATCTTATACTATTCAGATGTAATCCTTCTGAGACAAAATCTAAGCCAGTCTTTAAAACCTACATTACATATCTATTACATCATCCATTGTATAATTCTAGTATTAAAAGCCAATAACCGGTTTTAATCTGCTTAAACCATAATTTTCTCATTTGTGAGCCAATTTATAAAACAATTATATGGAAAAATAAAATTAGCATTCCCATGATGTTTATTTCATGTGCCTTTTTATACATTATACATCAAATATTTTTAGATTTAGAACTAACTAACCAGAAAGGAAGTCTTTTTCATTTTTATGTATTTCATATTTTACATTCCAATTAGAATATGCAGAGCAAGATTTGATTGGATATTTTGAGATTTCATAGGCCATTTAAACCCAAGTGACTAGGTCTAGTGTCATACTTATAACGTCACCAACTAACTTCGGAAGAAACCCCCCCCCCCATCCGATTTTGTTTTATATCATAAGTTGCTTAAAACGTGATTAGTTAAAGTTCAGAATAAAATCACGCTTTCTCTTAACGGTTAATTTAAAAAAAAAAAATCTTCTGAACGCTATTAAAAGTTAAATTCTTCACTAGTTTGGAGACGGAATGCGTTGTTGTGATAAGTGATTTTCTCTATTAATTCGCACTTTTTATTTTAAGATTCAAATATTAATAACTACATTTTATTTCAGTATTTAATTTATGTATTTCTGTTGTATTAAATGCTAGCTTTAATTTTTTTTTTTTTTTTTTTTTTTCTCGTCCATAAATGTTTATCTACCAAGTTGATCTTAAATATTGTATAATCAATCCATTATATTATCATTTTCAGTCCCCCACCCCTAATTTCTGGCTCCCATCTTATCTCGCAATTACTTATAACGTCACCAACTAACTTCGGAAGAAACCCCCCCCCCCCCCATCCGATTTTGTTTTATATCATAAGTTGCTTAAAACGTGATTAGTTAAAGTTCAGAATAAAATCACGCTTTCTCTTAACGGTTAATTTAAAAAAAAAATCTTCTGAACGCTATTAAAAGTTAAATTCTTCACTAGTTTGGAGACGGAATGCGTTGTTGTGATAAGTGATTTTCTCTATTAATTCGCACTTTTTATTTTAAGATTCAAATATTAATAACTACATTTTATTTCAGTATTTAATTTATGTATTTCTGTTGTATTAAATGCTAGCTTTAATTTTTTTTTTTTTTTTTTTTTTTTTTCTCGTCCATAAATGTTTATCTACCAAGTTGATCTTAAATATTGTATAATCAATCCATTATATTATCATTTTCAGTCCCCCACCCCTAATTTCTGGCTCCCATCTTATCTCGCAATTATTACTTATAACGTCACCAACTAACTTCGGAAGAAACCCCCCCCCCCCATCCGATTTTGTTTTATATCATAAGTTGCTTAAAACGTGATTAGTTAAAGTTCAGAATAAAATCACGCTTTCTCTTAACGGTTAATTTAAAAAAAAAAATCTTCTGAACGCTATTAAAAGTTAAATTCTTCACTAGTTTGGAGACGGAATGCGTTGTTGTGATAAGTGATTTTCTCTATTAATTCGCACTTTTTATTTTAAGATTCAAATATTAATAACTACATTTTATTTCAGTATTTAATTTATGTATTTCTGTTGTATTAAATGCTAGCTTTAATTTTTTTTTTTTTTTTTTTTTTTTTCTCGTCCATAAATGTTTATTTATCTACCGAGTTGATTGCAAAAATAGATTACCTAATTGTACTCATTTTTAGTTCGTGGGAGGGGAATCTATCACCATACTTTCCCTTAAACAGGTCCGTTGGACTTTTATTAAGTACAATACTTAATAGTTATTTTTTTATTTATTTTTTTTTTTAATGGAGAGTAGAAAACGCATTGTGGATGCGTTATCGGCAGCTCCTGTTACTCTCGCTTCTTCTTATTTGTCCCTCAGTCCTCATTTTTAAATGAGTGATTTTTCTGACAAAGGGAGAAGAAAAAGCTGTTTTCTAGGTTGGCAGTATTTTTGCGCGAACAGTTGGCAGAGTTGGTGGAAATTTTCTGTTTCTATGTCTATCCTTGTAGCCATGTCACTAGTAAGGGTGCTGGAGGTAAACGTTTTGTCTGGGCTGACGTTATCCGCCTGATAGTCAGGGACCCGAACCTTGGATTAACCACTAAGGAGGCTGTCCTATCAGCAGGTGCAAAGTACTGGGGCTGCTGTATTGCCATTTGGTGAATGGAATCTGGACCATGCAGTAGCTTCTGGTGGGGCCTCTCGATGCCATACTAGTGGGTAATTGTTACGGCTTTACCTTATCATGTGGTACAAAAAAAAAAAAAAAATTCTTCGTTTCTTTTTCTCTCTTAGTTTCCCCTCTCTGTCCTGCTCTAAGTAAATCTGTCGACCTAGTCCACAAATTCCAAAATTTCATCATGACAAGTTTCAAGAAAAAATACACGATTAAACCCGGTTCTCCAACTTCCAACGTAGACCCCTACTACCATGTCTCCTTCTCCAACATCAGGGGTCTACGTTCTAACCTTCCAGAGGTTGAAACCCAATTACAGGAGACTAAACCAGACCTTTTATTTTTAAGTGAAACTGGCATTGGACAGGCTATTTCCCTTGATGAGTTTGCAATTACAGGATACTCTAACTTAACTTCTAAATCTGACCCCCAAGATCGCCATGGGCATGGAATATGTGCCTATATTAAAGATAGCTTTCCATGTGGGAGGGACATCTCCAGGGAAGATCCTAACTTACCTTATATGTGCTTCCGGGTTGCTTTAGCTCACACTACTGCATTTATATTTACTCTCTATCGCCCCCACAACAGCGGAGTTACTATCTTTCAAAGCATATCTGAGAAAATTGACCAAGTCCTTTCTACTTATCCTTCAGCTAACATTCACGTATGTGGAGACTTCAATGTTCACAACGTCGAATGGTTGACCCACTCAAACAAGACCGATGATGAGGGGAGGTTCTGTCATGATTTCTCCATTGCCTATGACCTCACTCAGATTGTTCAGGAACCTACCCGTGTGCCCGATAATGACGGCCAGTATGCGAGCCTACTAGACCTTTTTCTCACAACTTGCCCTGAACTATGTTCAGTTTCTGTTCTGTCGCCTCTTGGATCTTCCGACCACTCTGTTGTATCAATTAAGATAAAAATGAAATGTAATAAGTCCCCAGACGTACCTCTTCATCGTACAGTATATCGATACACTAAGGCTGACTGGGATAGCTTCCGTACATTTATATCTGATCTACCTCTGCATTCCATGTTTAAAAAGGATGTGTCCTCTATAGTATTAGACCTAACTGAATGGTTAATTGTAGGTATTGACCATTTCATACCCTCTAAAAAGTTTCAGCAAAAACCTAACAGCCAGCCATGGTTCTCTCCAGAATGTACTGCTGCCATTGCGCACAGAAATCACTTTTTCCACTGCTTCAAACGTAATAGATGTATGGAAACTAAAGCCGTTTTCAGGACTGCCAGCAACCATTGTAAGAAAGTAATAAGGAACGCAAGAGAGTTGTATGCTCAATCTGTTAAGTCCAAAGTAGCTGAGCAGCGGCTTGGTTCCCACCAGTTTTGGCAAATAGCAAACAGAATCCTGAACAGAAGCGTGTGCTCCATCCCAACTATTATCAATGGATCTGAGGTAATCTCGTCAGCATCAGACAAAGCCAAACTTTGTCAAGAACTTTGCAGCTAATTCTACCCTTTGCGACCAAGACCGCCAACCCCCAATATTTCCTCTTGTATCAGAAAACACGCTATGTGATATATGTATATCTGTACGTGATGTTACCAAGCTAATCAAAAATCTTGATTCCAGTAAAGCAACTGGCCCTGATGGTATTCCAATTATAGTACTCAAAAAACTTCAACCTGAACTAGCGCCCATACTTACAAAACTGTTTAAACGTTGTCTTAAGGAGAATAGTTTCCCATCTCCCTGGAAAATCTCATCAGTATGCCCTGTATTTAAGAATTCAGGTGATCGCTCATCCCCCTCTCAGTACAGGCCAATAAGTCTCCTGTGCGTCATGAGTAAGTTGCTAGAATCTGTATTAAATACAGAAGTAATCAAACATCTCAACAAAAATAACCTTCTTAGTGACACTCAATATGGTTTCCGTTCTGCTAGATCTACAGCAGATGTCCTTACAGTTATATCGCATAGGATTAGCAAATCTCTCGACGGTGGCAATCTTTCTAGGGCAATTGCTCTTGACATATCTAAAGCCTTTGATAGGGTATGGCATAAAGGTTTACTTCATAAGATCGCTAGCTATGGTATAGCTGGAAAAGTCTTCTCAATTATTAAATCATTTCTTTCTGATAGATTCATAAGAGTAGTAGTTGAGGGGCAAAAATCAGAAGCTCACAATATTAATGCCGGTGTCCCTCAGGGATCCATCCTGGGCCCAACTCTTTTCCTGATCTACATTAATGATCTTCCAAATCATATCCTTACATCATTTGTAGACATTTATGCTGACGACACTACCATTTATGGTACCACATCTAAGACAGTAAACGACCAAGTTCTCTCCAATTCTCTCTCCTCTGATCTTGAGCACGTAGTACAATGGGGAAAGGAGTGGCTGGTTACTTTTAATGCATCTAAAACCAAGCTTCTCTCTTTACATCATCAACATTCTAATCCACATTTGTCATCAATTGAAATGAATGGCTCTCGTCTTCAGGAGGCCTCAAGTTTTGACAAGCTTCTGGGCTTGACCATTACTCCTGATCTTAAATGGAACACGTATATCAAATCTGTTGCCAAGGCCGCTGGAAAAATGGTGGGATCTTTCTATCGATCCAGTAGATATCTCACTGCTGATGCTATTCTCTATCTATATAAGAGCCAGGTACGTCCAAGGATGGAATACTGTTGCCACATCTGGGCAGGAGCTGCTAGAAAGAACTTGTCCTGCCTTGATAGAGTTCAAAATAGACTTCGTAGCCTCGTAGGAGATGTCCTTTTCTCCTCCTTGCAACCTCTATCTCACAGAAGAGATGTTGCGAGTTTGTCTCTGATGTATCGTTATTTTCATGGAAAGTGTTCAACTGAGCTTCAATCTATGGTCCCCCCTCGCCAAACTTTCACAAGAAACACTCGTCTAGCTGTAAACACTATCAATAATTTCCCCCACTCTTTATCTGTGCCTAAACCTAAACGTAGATTCCATGAACAAAGCTTCTTTCTTAGAACTGCACGCCTGTGGAATTGTCTTCCGTTTTCCTGCTTTCCGGCTGACTACAATATGGTTTTGTTCAAGTCTAAAGTAAATAAGTTCTTGATGAGCCGTTCCATATAAGTTATTAAATTTACCAAATTTTCATTACTAATGATTACTATATTGACCAACTTCTACTGTACACTCTTTAACCCTTATCCTTGAGTGGCCTCTGGGCCTTGATAATGTGGTGATGCCTTTGTAAAAAAAAAAAAAAAAAAAAAAAAAAAAAAATGTAATGTAGGTTTTTAGTACTACTTTGTATGACCAATCAATGTTAACTAAAAATATTTTGAAGTTGATAAGGTATATAGACATACATCAAGGTTTATATAAATAATAGTTAAGATAATTTTTATGTAATGTCATAATTTTTAATAATGCAATAATTTTTTTAAAACCTTATATATCGCTGAATAAGTCATTAGTAGAATAATGAGCATTAACTTTAATTTCACTATAATAGCATCATTATCTTTTAAAAAACAGAAAACACTTTCAGTAATAAAAATATAATTTTTGTTCAAATTTTTATTTTCAAAAATCTATCTAGACTGAGGCAATTTTTATTTTTGGTCCTAATTCAGAGTGCCCTTTTTTGATTTGATGCTTTATTTTATCTCTATTATATAAAAGTCACTGTGTGTATGTGTGTGTGCGCGCGCAAGAGTTCCTTCCTCAATTTCCGAAACCGCTGAGCATATCTTTTGTAAATTCCACACAAAAGTAATTTATATATCGAAACAAATCTGATCTTAAAAATAAGATTTTCTCTTATAGAGATAAGAACCCCCCCCCCCCAAAAAAAAACAGATATTGTCATCTGGAGATATAGCTCAGTAGTGGAGCATCCAACTACAGATCGAATGATCATGCTTAAGCCTGGGTGTACCTTACCATTTTATTTTAATTTTTTTCTTATTAAGGAGTTCAATTTACAATATAAGAAAACGTACCATTTAAAAATCGTCCCAAATCATTTCTTCATTTGCATATTTTAAAACTAAACATTAATCAGAGTTGTTTTTTCCAGGGCATTCATCATTAAGCCCAAAATTTAAGAGTATTGTATGATCAAACAATGCCGGGCGTCCAGAGATATATATATATATATATATATATATATATATATATATATACTGAAATTTTAGTGTGATTATTGTAATTTGATAGGTGTTAGTTGCGTTTTAAGGGCGTTTTCCTTTTCAAATTATAGTATAGCTTTGTTGCTTTTAAGAACTCTAAGAGATTGTTAGAGTCTACTTTGTGGAAAAGGTCTTTTAGACCATTTTCTTGGTAATATTTTTTTTTGGAGTTGGAAATCTTTGCAACTTAATAGATACTAGCCTGGGTGCCCGGCGTTGCCTGGGTGTTTGGAGGTATGTGGAGAAAAAAAACAGTAGGCAGGCATGAACCCGTACCGCGAAGGAAGAGGGGGAAAGAGAGAAAAAAAAAAGCGACACGTTAGCTGTTGCGCTAATCGCCAAACCGGAAGTGACCTACATTTAAATTAAGGCTAAACAATCGAAAAGAGACTATGACTTTCGAAAATATCTGAAAAAAAAAAAAAAAAAAAAAACGACCCCTCTTTGTAGAAAAGTGCCCAGTTGAGAGCGAAAGAATTAATGGTTTTGGCCAATTCTTCGATATTTGTCGTCCGAAAGATCAGGCTTCAAAATGATACTGATTTCGTGAAAATCCATCGCCTCTGTTGAAAGTTTTTGCGAGATATACAAACATACATTTAAACAGAAAGGTGAGATTTATATTATAGATGTTTTACGGTATAAGGTTCCTGACATGGTATACAAATTGGTGCTTCTTTGCCCTTTAGTAGGTACGAGCGTGTGATAATTGTGTTCTAATTGGAATCTTGCTATTACTACTTCCTCTCTTCTTGTCATCTTCCTATTAGAGATTTTGTCTTCTGTTTTTTCTTTGAGGTTGGGTTTTATTTGATAGTTTGGTGTTTTAGGAGATACAATTAATCTTTTGTAAGAGATTGATGACAAAGGGGTTATTTAAGCTTTTGTTTTTTAACAGCATTAAAACTGATGAGTCTGAGAGTATTATTTATGCCTTGGTTTGAGTTGGGTTAAAGGGTGATATCTATGGCGGTTTCCGAACTAAAAATTTGGCTGTTGTCTGGAAGGCATTTTTTTTTTTTTTTTTTTTTTTTTTTTTAGAGTGGTATTGTTAGACATGGCTGCACTTCCAACTTGTTCAGGTCTTTAGATCCATTTGTGTATATGTGTGCCCAGTTTGGGTATTGTTCTAATATGTTAAGATTGTCTACAGGGTGGTCAAAAAGTCAGGTAACATTTTAAAGAAAAACGATATTAGCAATACACGTATATTTAAGTACCATACATTGAAATATAAAATGAAACAAACATGAAATATGTTTATTTTGTTAATTGTCGTCCATTTCTTTCTATCAATCGCTGGAAGCGATTAACCACTGATTGTGTAACACGTGTAATCATGTCAGCTGATATCCGCGCAATCTCCTCTTCAATAAATAACTTTAAAGACGCTATTGTATCAGGCTTCTTGCCATAAACGCTATCCTTTACATAGCCCCAAAGCCAGAAATCAGGAGGGGTAGTTTATATATTACACTCAAATATTTAAACAAATAATATTAAACGAATAGAGATTATAATGGATCATATTGTTTTTTCTACCTTTAACATGTTACCTGACTTTTTGACCACCCTGTAGATTGCAGAGTATTAGATTTGGAATATTTTGTCAAGTTTAGGAGGAGTCTTAGTTTTAATAGCCTGTGAAGGTTTTCTGGAAATTTGAATTTGTGGATATTGTTTTGTCTATTAGACAATTTTCTAGTATGTGTTCCATAGGTTTTTATGGCATACTTCTGTTTGTTCAAGAGGTTTCAATATTTGGGGTGGAAGGCATAGTTGTAAATGAGATTATTATGGTTTGAGTAGAGTTTAATCTCTGCAATTATATAAATGTAACTGTGTGTGAGTTCGTTCCTTAAAGACTCTGAAATGGCTGAATAGATTTTCTTTAAAATTTACAGAACTTTAGTGTATAAGTCTGGGAGTGATCTTAGTTAAGGTTTGTCTCAGAATACCTCTCATAATAACCAATAATCGAAACCGTTATTTTAATTTATCTATCATCGGTGAAGCCATTTTTCCATGTCGCTTAGCAATCATAGAACGGCCGTGAAAGTTTTGTGGGTAAGTTGATAGTTTTTTTTTTGCATGACGTGGTCTGTAGGTTCAAACTCAGCACATAAATTTCTTAATTTATTTTCATTAACTGCAAAGAATTTTATAAAACTTGAAAATTTATGCATTTTTTAACAGTGCAAAAGTAAATTAGGTTACGTTTTTGAATGTCCATTGAACAAGCAACTGATCCTGAAGAAATTACAAAACAATCTACACACATTGTTTAGTTAAAAATGTGATTCAGGTTTCTTATATGTCGGTTTAACAAAACATTGGCTCCCAACAACCAAGCACAAGCAGTATGCCCGGTAACACAAGATAAGGAATTTTTTGACACAGTCAACTAATTGTAAAACTATACAACAACAACCACATAAATTATTACAAATAGATGGTCGATGTTGATCCTGTGATTTCTTTCGCATACGGTTCAATAAATCATGGCCTCCAAAACCTTGCCAAAGTAGTTGGTTTTGAACCGGAAGAATAGTTATTGGGACAAATCAAAGAAATTGGATCATTGCTGGCATGTTGCATACACTATGTGGGGGCTTTGTTGATTAGTAGGGTGTAATATAATCGAAATTTACAAAAATAATTTTAGCATTACAAAAATTGGAATTACCAAAGATACAGATCAAAATACGCATAAAAGCAACCCCCAAGCAAGGCCAGGTAATACTGCGAGTACATTATTAAAGTGTTAGTTTTTCTTGTCTAAAGAAGATTGGGTATTCGAAGGCTTCTGCATACAGACTGTTGGTAAAGTATTGTAAACTCCTAGAACGATTCAGAGTCCTTGGGAAATGAATTGTTCCCAAAAACTTTCTGGCAAATCCAGATGAAGGTGGTGTAGCCCAGCTTTGATCTGATAAGTGATCTGTATATTTTTAGTAGGATTCTGTCTGTTCTCCAGTTTGTATTGTCAATTATAGTTTTTTTATAGGTAACTATTGTTTTGTTACATTTAGTTCTGAGGTAATTTATACTAGCAATACATATGGCCGTTAAAACGCTTTGGATTATCACAGATTCCAAGGGGTTTCTGCTAAAATAGTCATATTCTAAAAACCAAAGCACTTTAAGTCTTCAAAATACCACAGTTTTGTTCAGAAATAAATATACTTTCAAATGAATTAGTAAATAATAACATACATTATATATTTTAGACTTTTAAGCAAATAAAGTGATAAAAATGTGAACATCATAAAACGGCATTTTCGGTAAGATTTTGTAACGACCCCGATCCCGGGATTTCTAAACATTCGTACCATGTTTCTGTTAAGAATTTTTTTAATGAAATTTGGAACTTAGCCAAAAGAGATGTCATTTTTAATAATTTCGAGTGTCCAAAATTCATTTGGCCACTCGGTTTTTTGTTGTGTTAAAAAAGATTTCAAAATTATGAGTATTGAAAGTTTTGAAAAAAATTTTCTCCGGACACTCACTATTAAATAAAACAATCTTTTTACTATGTTTATTCGTTAAAAAGATTGAACAGTGTTTTCTCTAGTGGTACGTAGCAATTTAAAAACATAATATCCGAAAAAATCGTTATGAATTTGAATCAAGACTTCTGTAGTATTAGTGATAGTAGCACTCAGCAGCAGCGATAACATGGAATAAAACAGACGTTTTGTTTTTGTTGTTTTTTTTTATTCCAAATCGATTTTTTTTTTTTTTTTTTTTTAATTGAAAATCTGATTATAAAAAAAATTCTTACAGGTTTAGTTAGAGCTATTTTGTTATCAACCATACAAATATTTTTAAAAAATTGGGTAGTAGTAAATTTTAAAATATTTTAACAAGCGAAAATGTGAAATATGATGCTTTGGTTCACGTGTACGAACGGTACACACACTTCTAATTTTTGTCCCTTAAAAAATATTTTCAGTGAATTATCGAATAAAAACTAATCTAACCGATTATTAAAAAAAAAAATAAATAATCAATATTTAAATATTTGTAGGAGGTGCTCAGTTAAAAAAAAAAAAAAAAAAAAAGACAGGAAATGTAATTAAAAATCAAAAAAACATTAATTCAAAATTTTTAACAATTTGCCAGCTTTAGCAAAAACTGGTTTCTTTTTTTATATTTAAATAGAATTTAAATACTTGATATTTTTCCAAGCATCATGTTTCCTGTTAGAGGGACATCACTTTTTTAAATAACATTTATTTTTGTCTGTCATAATTCTTGTAAAGTTTCACAATGGGTATCAAACACCGTCTTAAAAAAAAAAAATAAAAAATAAAAAAAAATAAAAAACTCGCTTAATTCTATGTCTAATCCTAGGTATGAGTGGCAAGCCTCCTAAAACCTTTAGCCTTAACAATAACGCTAAGTACAAGTGGCAGAGCTCCCCACTAAACAAACTTCCTGTGAGCTCATAAACGGAAAAAAGAAAAAAAAAAAGTTTAAAGAAAAGTGCACATGGTTAGTCCCCCACCCCCCAAAAATAAATTGGTCAACTTTCCTAAAACGCTAGGATCGTCTTGAAATGGTGAATTAATTTACATTTATGTGAAACCAACCCCCACTCTAAATTCTAAAATTGTTTTTGTTTTGTTTCTATCAAGTCTTCGGGATGTTCACACAATTTTCCTTAGCTCTATCTTTTTTTTTTTTTTTTTTTTTTTTTTTACAGTGATCACAACTTATCAAGGCCTGGAAGCCACTCAGGGATAAGGGTTATTGCAAGTACATTACGTTAGTGTGGAGATTTGATGAAGTGTTTACTTAAGGGGGCGGTTCATTAGGAATTTGTTAACGTTGGATTTGAAGACATCCAAGTTGTAGTCCGGTGGGAAGCAGGCAGACAGAACAGAGTTCCACAGGCGTGCAGTTTTAAGAAAGAAGCTTTGTTCATGGAATCTGCGTTTTGATTTAGGCACAGATATAGAGTTGGGGAAATTTTTCACAGTGGATTCAGCTAGACGGGTGTTTTTTGTGAAAGATTGGCGAGGGGGGGACCAGAGATTGGAGTTCAGATGAGCACCTGCCATGGAAATAATGATAAAACAAGGATAGGCTCGCAACGTCTCTTCTGTGGGAGAGAGGTTGCAGGACACTATGTGATATACGTATATCTGTACGTGATGTTGCCAAGCTAATCAAAAACCTTGATTCCAGTAAAGCAACTGGCCCGGACGGTATTCCAATTATAGTACTCAAAAAACTTCAACCTGAACTAGCGCCCATACTTACAAAACTATTTAAACGTTGTCTTAAGGAGAATAGTTTCCCATCTCCCTGGAAAATTTCATCAGTATGCCCTGTATTTAAGAATTCAGGTGATCGCTCATCCTCCTCTCAGTACAGGCCAATAAGTCTCCTGTGAGTTATGAGTAAGTTGCTGGAATCTGTGTTAAATAGAGAAGTAATCAACCATCTCAACAAAAATAACCTTCTTAGTGACACTCAATATGGTTTCCGTTCTGCTAGATCTACAGCAGATGTGCTTACAGTTATATTGCATAGGATTAGCAAATCTCGACGGAGGCAACCTTTCTAGGGCAATTGCTCTTGACATATCTAAGGCCTTTGATAGGGTATGGCATAAAGGTTTACTTCATAAAATCTCTAGCTATGGTATAGCTGGAAATGTCTTCTCAATTATTAAATCATTTCTTTCTGATAGGTTCATAAGAGTAGTAGTTGAGGGGCAAAAATCAGAAGCCCACAGTATTAATGCCGGTGTCTCTCAGGGGTTCATCCTGGGCCCAACTCTTTTCCTGATCTACATTAATGATCTTCCAAATCACATCCTTACATCATTTGTAGACATTTATGCTGACGACACTACCATTTATGGTAGCACATCTAAGACAGTAAACGACCAAGTTCTCTCCAATTCTCTCTCCTCTGATCTTGAGCATGTAGTACAATGGGGAAGGAGTGGCTGATTACTTTTAATGCATCTAAAACCAAGCTTCTCTCTTTACATCAACATTCTGATCCCCATCTGGCATCAATTGAAATGAATGGCTCTCGTCTTGGGGAGGCCTCAAGTTTTGACAAGCTTCTGGGCTTGACCATTACTCCTGATCTTAAATGGAACACGTACATCAAATCTGTTGCCAAGGCCGCTGGAAAAATGGTGGGATCTTTCTATCGATCCAGTAGATATCTCACTGCTGATGCAATTCTCTATCTATATAAGAGCCAGGTACGTCCAAGGATGGAATACTGTTGCCACATCTGGGCAGGAGCTGCTAAAAAGGACTTGTTCTGCCTTGATAGAGTTCAAAATAGACTTCGTAGCCTCGTAGGAGATGTCCTTTTCTCTTCCTTGCAACCTCTATCTCACAGAAGAGATGTTGCGAGTTTGTCTCTGATGTATCGTTATTTTCATGGAAAGTGTTCGACTGAGCTTCAATCTATGGCCCCCCCTCGCAAAACTTTCACAAGAAACACTCGTCTAGCTGTAAACACTATCAATAATTTCCCTCACTCTTTATCTGTGCCTAAACCTAAACGTAGATTCCATGAACAAAGCTTTTTTATTAGAACTGCACGCCTGTGGAATTGTCTTCCGTTTTCCTGCTTTCCGGCTGACTACAATATGGTTGTCTTCAAGTCTAACGTAAATAAGTTCTTGATGAGCCGTTCCATATAAGTTATCAACTTTACCAAATTTTCATTACTAATGATTATTATATTGTCCAATTTCTACTGTACACTCTTTAACCCTTATCCTTGAGTGGCCTCTTGGCCTTGATAATGTGTTGATACCTATGAAAAAAAAAAAAAAAAAAAGTCCAATGTGAACAAGTTCTAATTGAATCGTCCCCCTAAGTAATCCAAGTTACAAAATTCCCACTGTTTACTATGCTAAAATCACAATGACTAATGTATACCTATTAACCCTTATCCTCGAGTAGCCTCTGGGCCTTGATAAGTGGTGACACCCATGTAAAAAAAAAAAAAAGGGGAGGGGGCATCCCCCACGAAGCCACAAAGTCTATTTTGTACTCTGTCAAGGCAGGATAGGCTGTTTTTAGCAGCTCCTGCCCAGATATGGCAACAGTATTCCATCCTTGGACGTACTTGGCTTTTATATAGATAGAGAATTGCATTAGTAGTGAGATATCTTCTGGAGTGTTAGAAGGATCCCACCATCTTTCCAGCGACCTTGGCAACAGACTTGATGTACGTGTTCCATTTCAGATCAGGAGTAAAGGTCAAACCCAGAAGCTTGTCAAAACACGGGGCCTCACCTAGACAAGAGCCATCCATCACAATTGATGCCAGATGGGGATCAGAGCGTTGATGATGTAAGGATAGGAGTTTGGTTTTGGATGCATTAAAGGTAACCAGCCACATCTTCCCCCACTGAACCATGCGTTCGAGATCAGAGGAGAGAGAATCAGAGAGAACTTTGCATTAACCCAAAGTTAGAGTGGCACTTCCTACCTTCTCATAATTGCACAAAGACCTTAAAACCACGCATAATCATCTTTTAGAAAACAAACAAACAAAAAACACCCATGATTTATCTACCATAGGAAAGAGGGGGGGGGTAACTGCCCTAAAACGCTCAAATGATTCAAAGTGAGAAATCATTTTACATTAAATTTTAAAATAATTTTTGTTTATCTTTTATTAAAGTTTTTCACATGCAATTGTCTATAAAGGTAGAATCACATATTTTGGAGAGGTGGTCAGATGGGGAGGGATAACAGAAGGTATTAATCTACAATAATACCAAAGAAATACGGCAATATATTCATTTTTAACCAATCCTAGATTTCGATTTCAGTTTTTGGCACATAAAATGCCTTACAACTAAACTTTCAGTTCTTTAACTTTTCTTTTAATGAATACATGGCATTTTTAAGCAATCGCAGCATATTTATGTGCATTTACTGCAGATTATTTAGAAACCATTCATTTCTGGAGATTTTCAATAGCATATTCAGAATCCTTGTATAAAAATACACTTCTATGGAAAATTTCATTGCTTAGTCTTGTATTTTAACAAAGATATAGCATTTTTACTGAAAAGTAGTGCAAAAAATGTGACAAAATGCATATGGTCTTAAAGAGGGGAAAATATCCAAACACGCAGGGCATAAAAATAGTCATAACTTCCTTGATTTTAAAAAGATTCTTTCTTAGCTTATCAAGCTCTTTCTATATATATATATATATATATATATATATATATATATATATACACCAATGTTGAAATATTTTAAGCCATTCAAATTTTTTCATGTGTATTGCTATTTATACATGCTTTTTGTTGAAGATTATGTGTAGGAATTTATAGGAATTTGAGTCCGAAATTTGTTAAATTCTAACATTACGCCATATTATCATGTGGTATCAAATGTCTTCTCAAAATCCAAAAGAAAATTGCAATTAAATGCTCTTTTTTGATGAAGACATTTCTGGTGAGCATTTCTAAGATTAAATGGTCAACCATGCTTTGTCCTTTTCTGTAACCAGCTTGCAAGTCAGTAGGTTGTTGGTTTCTAGAGTCCAAGGTAGTCTGTTATTAGCCATTCTGAATGGGGTTTATGCACACAACTGGTTAGGCAGATGGATCTATAGAGAGGTTTGATAAATCTTTTCCTGTTTTGGATATGGGATAATGTCTGCTCGTTTTCAGAGATTGGGTACTTTTCCACTAACCCAGATTTGATCAGGATGTTTAGTAAGTATTTCATGGAAGGATCTGGAGGCTGTATGTTGTCTGGTCCTACTGTGGTGTTATGTGATTGAGTAAGGGAGTTCTGTAATTCATCTAAAATAAAAAGCAAATTGTATTTTTCTGCTTTTTGGAATGAAAGTTTAATTTTATCTTTTCGTTATTTTCCAAGTTCTGAAATTTTTTTTTACTGTGGTTCGTAGTTGAAAAGTTTTGTACAAAGTATTGTGCAAATGTATTGGCAATTTCTTTGGGGTAGGTTGCTTTTGTATTGTTGATGCTTGAAATTTTTATTTTGGACATGAATTCTTTCGTGTGGAACGTTTAGCTTGTTTAATTATTTGTCGTGCTTTGGCTCTGCATATTTTGAAAGAATTCAAGTTTTCTGCAGTTGGATGGGTGTTGAATTTGTCTGATAGTGGAGATTAGCAATTTTAATGCAGTTGAATTGTTGGGATTTTAGTTTTTTTTTGACGTTTTTTTAGGAAAGTCTCTTGAAGATAAATAGCATTTATTCCCTTACAGCTCCATTGTAGTATTTTGTTTTTCTTTTTCTGTTTAAAGGGTTTTTTGGGAGGAGGGATAGACATAGGTGTCTGGTCTTTCATGGACTCAAGTTGATTTTGGATATAATTTTAGATGTTGAGAGAGATCAATCTTTTTGGGAATTACATTTTTTTATTGGGTGATATGATTTTATCGCTTTTGGTGTCTTTTTGATTTCCATGAGGGTAACTGTTTCTCTAGTAGTAGTCGTGGTTTGGGGTTTTGTGTGTATTTTTGGTTGGGTTTTTTGTTGGACTATCTGTTATGTTTTCGTTTTTATTTGGGTAGATACCGTCTTCAGTATTAATTTAGCTCATGTCTTTTTTAATTATAGTAAATTTTTAAATTTCGTTTAAGAGTTTCGTGATGTATTCTATTTTTATGTTGGTTGGGTTTGTTGCGGATTGAAACAGGTGGCTGGTTAATTTTAAGGCAGCTAAAACCAAGCTTATCCTGCCATGACAGAGTTCAAAATAAACTTCATAGCCTAGTGGGGGAAACTTTTCTTTTCGCTGCAACCTTTCCCACAGAAGAGGCGTTGCAAGCCTGTCTCTGCTTTATTATTTTCACTAGCAGGGGTACCCGGCGTTGCCCGGGTGTTTGTAGGTGTGTGTGGGGGGGGGATCGAACCGGAAGCCCTGAGGCGAAGTTTGAAAATAAAATCGGCCAGCCAGAATGAGTTAGTGAAAGATGTTTGAATTTATTTAAGAACCAAATTGACAGGTGCGCGACCGGAAGTCGTTGAGCGTTACGACGACGTTTGTTTGTTATAAGCGAAGTAAAAAAAGAAAACAAAGTTAACACTTAAGCTGGGGGGGGGGGGGCTAAAAAAAAAAAACGTAAGGCAAACGAGCGATGAATACAAAAAACGAACACATGAAAAATGGCTTAAATAAGCCTGTTTCGATATTAAAATTAAAAAAAAATCGGTGGGTACCCGGGTGTTTTTGGGTGTGTGGTCGGGGGTGGATAAGCGAAGTAAAAAAAAACAAACAAAAAAACAACAGAAAAACGAACGTTACGTGAAAAATGGCTTAAATAACACTGGTTCAATATTTAAATTTAAAAAATTGAAAAAAAGAAGAAAAAAAAAAAGACATCTCACACCACGATTCGAACCCAAAAGGTTTAGATAATGAACCAACGCGCTAATCAACTGACCTAACGCGACGTACAAAAAACTCCAGTTTTTCAACTATTTAAAGTAAATCAGGTCATGACGTCATCTGACGCATGCGTAGAACCCATCGAGAGGGCAGTTTTTCTAGAAATTATGAAATGCTTATCTTTTGGCGATTGTATTTCTTTCACAGTCAAGCTTCCAAAGCTCATTACTGAGAGAAAAATATCTTTTCAACTTTTTTTTTTTTTATTAATAAAACGAACAAAGTTAAATTATTTAAACAACAAAAGTTTAATTAGCAATACACATGAAAAAAATTGAAATAGCTTAAAATATTTCAATATTGGTATACATAGAAAGAGCTTGATGAGCTAAGAATCTTTTTTAATTTTTAAAATCTGATTAAAATTAAGGAAGTTATGACTATTTTTGTGCCTCACACGTTTGGATATTTTCCCCTCTTTAAGACCATATGCGTTTCGTCACATTTTTTACACTACTTTTTCAGTAAAAATGTCATATCTTTGTTAAAACACAAGATTAAGTAATGAAATACCATATAAGTGTATTTTTGTACAAGGAATCAGAATATGCAACTGAAAATATCCAAAAGTTCATGATTTCCAAATAATCTGCAGTAAATGTGCATAAATATGCTGCAATTCCTTAAAAATGCCATGTATCCATAAACAGAAAAGAAGTTGGAGAACTCAAAGTTGAATTGTAATGTGCTTTATGTACAAAAAACTTGAATCTAAACATAGGACCATTTAAAAATGAATATATTGCAATACTTCTTTGGTATTATTGTAGATTAACACCTGTTTAACCCCACCCAACCCCTTCTGATCACCCACCTCCAAAATGTGATTCTACCTTTTTAGGCAATTACGTATGAAATGCCATGAAAAACTTTAATGAAAGGTAAACAAATTATTTTAGAATTTAATGTAAAATAATTCCCTATTACAGGTCACTAGTGTTTTAGGGCAGTTAACTGTTTTTTTTTTTCTATGGGAGATAAATCCTGTATGCTTTTTGTTTTGTTAAAATTATGTATAGTTCTAAGAGGATTTCTATGCAATGAGAATATGGGGAGGGTTGTCATTCGGACTTTGAATTAATTGTAGGGCTAAGGAAAATTATGTGTGAACATACTGAAGACTTGACAGAAACAAAACCAACAAAAACAATATTAGGGTGGGGGTGGTTTGTTTCACAAAAATTTAATGTTATATAATTCATCATTTCCAGGCCATTCTAGCATTTTAGGACAGTTAATTTTTATGGGAGATAAATCATGTGCATTTTCTTTAAGGAAGGATCTATTTATTGTTTGTTTGTTTTAGACTCTTGTATGTGGTTTACAGAGGTATTTTGTCACTCGAACTTAGTGTTATTGTTAGGGTTAAAGAGCGTTTTAGGAAGAGACTTGCCACTCATAACTGGGGTTAGAGGTGAGGTTAAGAGAGCTTTTTTTCAAAGAGAGCGTTCACTCATATTTACTGTTTAGTGGTTCATAATTATTGACTTTTGAAAATGTTATGGATTAAATTTGGAATATCATTACTACTAAATAAAAATGTATATATAACAAATAAATGTTATGCAAAGCATTAAGCAAGATAAGTTACTTTTCTACCTAACTGAATAAGTTTTTACTGTTTTTATTTAATGTAAAATATTTATTCGATTCGAAAAGTAGGTAATATTCAGCGGCACTACCCGAAAAGAAAATATGTTCACAACTTCTATTTGAATTTTTCAAGTCTTGATAATCACTTCAAAATAAGAAATAAAGCAAAATGGGGAATGAAATCCACCCAATAAATGTCACGGTAGCATTTATTGGGTGGATTTCATTCACCATTTTGTTTCATTTCTTATTTTGAAATTTTTGAGACTTCAAAAATGTAAAGAGACATTGCGGCTACTTTTCTTGTTCTTCGGTAGCGCTTGCTCAACACTACTTGTTTTTTGAACCGAATAAACATTTTACATTAAAAAAAATAAATAAAAAGTATCCGGTTAGATAGAAAAGTAACTTATCTTGCATTTGATAAAATTTGTTTTTGACAACTTTTTTGTACCTCTGTGGATTGTAATACGAACAGTTACTTCATTTTTGTAAAAAGATTGATTTACTTACTAGTGGGTATCCGAAGAAATTTTTTTTCAAAGTGTTCGATACTCATCATATTAAAGTCTTATTTTTAACACAAAAAAAAAAAAAAAAAAAAAAAAAAAAAAAAAAAAAGAAATGGTCAAAAATATTTCGGACACTTGACAGTATTAAGATTAACACCTCTTCTGATTGTTTCCCAAATTTCATGAAAAAATTCTTCATACAATCACGGTACAGGCCTTTAGAAATCAGGGAGGGTCATTACAAAACCTTACCGAAAAGGCCATTTTATGACGTTCACATTTTTATCACTTTATTTGCTTAAAACTCTTAAAATATATAATGTACATTCATATTTATTAATTCATTTGAAAATATATTCATTTCCGAACAAAACAGTAGTAATTTGAAAACTTGAAGTGCTTTGGTTTGAAAAATATGGCTATTTTAGTAGAACTACCTTGAAATCTGATTATCCAAAGCGTTTTTTCTGTCCATGTGTATTATTAGTTTAATAGAACAATATACACCTTTTTTTTTAATAAAGGCTGTTTAAAAACCATCTGAAGAAATTAGAATGTTTATACCTTCGAGTATCAACATAAAATTTGTTGTATATTTAGAAATGATGTACATACTCCTCAGAGAATGAAGTTGTAATATACTAAAAATCATGTGGGGGTTTGGCTAGTAACTTTTCTGTTTGGCTATCAAACAAAAATATTTAGTTGTTAAAGGTCAACTTAAGATAAATTTGTCCATAGAGTCCTATTATGCCTAGTTTTCTGATGAAAACTATGCCGTTCTGAAGATTATGCTGCCACTAACTTAAAATACATGACTTAATGAGTGCAGAGATACATAAAATCTAACAGCATAATCAACAAGAGCACATTTTTTACATAAGAGTACATAAGAATAAGTTTCTTAAGAATAGCTTAAAAAAATAAATCGAAAAATGAGTGAATTTCTGGAAATGGTGAGGTCTGCGTTTTATTTCACTTTTCAAAAAAAAATTAAATGTCCAACAAAAGATAAATTTTGACAGTTTAAATTCTCATAACTTTTCAATCACTAATGATATTTGCATAATTCAAATTGTTTTTGAGCTTCTTTACACAACAGCTCTATTAATCCAACTTGATAAAATAGCATAAAATACTGTTAAGAGAAAATATCATAACTTTAATATTGTAGCACAATGATTGGTACCACTGACTTTAAAGATAATCAGGACTCAATTGTTATTGAATAACCCCCACCTTGTTCCCCTTTAAGGGTTTTGTCCCCCCCCATCTTTTTTTAGATGAAGAGATTTTCAGTTTATTCATGTTATAAAAGGTGAAAAGTGGTTTCTTTATTCAGCAAAAAAAAAAAAAATGTTCCTCTCATGTCTAAGAGGAAAACAATAATATAGTGCACACAATTGTGCCTATTCAGCAAAACTATTTAAATCCTTTTCATGTATCATAAAACTAAAAACAGGTTTTTTTAAAGCAAGATATATTTGTAACGGTTTCTCCAGGCTGAGGTGTTAGCAAAGTAACATTTTACCGCATAGACACTTTGATCCTAGACAAGTGCTCATCCACAACTAAATTATCTCATTTTGAGGAAGGAGAATAAGGGGGGGGGGGGTCTTTGGTACAAGTCTTATGCAAGTACTTGAGGAATGCTTCAGGTTTATTCAGAGACTTTGTTTTTTTTTTTTCTTAGAACGTATCACTACTACAATCTCACACGACCTGGCCATTAAAAGAAATTAAAACAATAGACTGAGAAAGCTTTTTTTTTGCACGTAAACAGAACTCTAAGAAGAATCACCCCCACCTCTTCTCCCGGTCAAACATTCCTTCACAATAAGTGTTGAAGCTTTCTTTCACAGCAATATTTTTGGTATACAAGTAGAACAATTTAGTAGAGGAAAGCTAAAAATGTTGCCAACAAAATGAACCATACCTTTAATACTTTTATAACACATTTTTCATTGTTTGTTATGTTGATTGCTTCAAAAACTTCGCTGTATTTTCCTCTTCCAAGTTTACGTACAATCTGGTAATCATCTTGAAGCCTAAAAATAAAAATTAAGTTATTTCACTTTTTAAACACATCAAGAAGACCTAAAATATTAAGAGAAATATAGTGTGAATAATGTAATCTATAATATAAATCTCACCTGTTTGTATGTATATATGACTTTCGACAGGCGACAGATTTTCACAATATCGGTATCATTTTGAAGCTTGACCCTTCAGACGACAAATATCGAAAAATTGGCTAAAAACATTAATTCCTTCAACTGGGCACTTTACAGGAAGGGGGTTGCTTTTTTCACCGATATTTTTGAAAATCATCCCTTCTTTTCGATTGACTAGCCTTAATTTAAACCTTTGCCACTTCCAGTTTGGCGATAGATGCAATGGCAAAGATGTCACTTTTTTTTTCACATTCTTTTCCTCCTTCGCGGTACAGGTTTGACCCTGCCTGCCTACTACCACTTTTTTTTTTTTTTTGCTCAGCACACCTCCAAACACCCAGGCTAGTTCAATTAACCATATAAACTAATCTAACACTATGCAATCATGATAAAATGTGAATATAAAAACTATGAAAACAATAGACAATCCAAATTATCAAACATCTTAAAAATTCCGAAACATAAGAGATTTGACATTCTTTAATCAAAGTAATTCCGAATTTTTTTTTTTTTTTTTTTAAAATAAAGTCCTAAACTATAGTTTCCATGGCAGGTGCTCGATTGAGCTTCACTAAGACCCCCCCCCCCCCCAAAAAAAATCAGCATTCACTTGGCTAACTACAACCATTATCAGCAATTTCCCTTACTCTCTATCTTTGTCTAAAACTAAACATAAAATTTCACGAGCAAAACATTTTTCCCACAACTGCTAGTCTGTGGAACACAAAATGGCAGAGCTGCTTCCAGCTGATTACAGCAGTTATCAGCAAATTCATCGGAAACAAGTTCTTGTTGAACCGTTCTCTTGATTTCTACCCAATTTGCACCATCATCTTGTCTCGCCCGACACTCATTAACTATTAGCCTTGAAGGACCTCATCAATGACTATAGTACATAAAAATAAATATACCATGATTAAATAACTTAGATTAACACATCACTCAAAATGTCTCCAGTATAATTGATAAACAACTCTAAAAGGCAAAATTTGATTTTATTCATCAACAGTATATTCTTAGGAAACTGATTCAAACACAATTCAATCCTTTTGTACAACTGTCTTAATCTCAAAATATGTCTCAGTTTTCAATATAACTTCATTGGAGCTAAATCTCTTTTCCTGGAGCATTCTTTTGAGGTCTGAAAACAGTCACTGGAGGTCAGATCTAAAGCACAAGGTGGGTATGGCAGTAATTCAAAGTTCAATCCATAAAATTGCTAAGCATTAAAAAAAAAAAAGTGATAATGATTAACTGGTTAAGTCATGCTTGAATATTAATTTGAATAAAATCAGTAAGAATTATCCAAATGCACTATTCATGCTATCTAACATTCACATAATTGAAAATCATTTTATATGAATGCATATTATAACTGAAAAGATGTATAGAAACATTTCATTCAGAGTAGCACATATAGATTCTAAGAATTAAAATAGTCATGACAGGTTTCAAACTTTAATGAGACGGTGGAAATCTGAGCAATAACAAGGTTAAATTTTCCACTTACCTTCAAACAGGTTTTCAAATGTTTATTCTAACAAATACAATTGGGTTCTACAAAATTGGCTATGCCAAATTCATGTTTAATCTCATCAATTTCAATGATTTTTGAAGAAATTTTGTTCATGCATCTTTAGATTTTTCTAACATTCTTTTGCTTAAGGTAGAATATATGGGGAAAGTGATCTAGAAGGGTTTCAGCTTAATAACCTGCACACAAGCTATTTCAAGTCACCATGACAAACAAGGATTAACACATCCTTGACAATAAAATAAAATATGTATTATATATGTTTGAAGCCAAAACAACGCATTACAAAATAAACAGACATTTATTGTTTGAAATTTATAAATATATTTATTTTGAAGCAAAGCTTCATCTTCAGTATGTATTTTTTTTCTTTTGCCATGTTGGAGCAGAGAATCAGCAAGTAGAAGTCTGTTAAGAAGTAGTTAACATGAATCCCGCCTGACCAACGCACCGTTCCAAGATTTAAAAAAACTACCGTAAAAACAACAAACAGACTTTTACTTGCTGATTATCTGCTCCAACAACCACATGGCAAAAAACATACTGAAGATGAAGCTTTGTTTTGAAATATATTTATGAATTTCAATATAAATTTAAAAAATAAATGTCTTGTTTTGGCTTCAAACGTATATAATACATATTTTATTTTATTCAAACTCAACCAACGCTTTTAAGGAACAAAAATCTTCATTTTTTTTTTTTTTTTTTTTTTTAATACAAATAGGAGTCGCAACTTATCAAGGTCTGGTAATCACTCGAGGATAAGGGTTAATGGGTCTACATTAGTCAATGGGATTATAGCGTAGTAATCGTAAGTAATGGAAATTTTGTAAATTGGATTACTTTGGGGGACGGTTCATCAAGAACTTGTTTACGTTGGATTTAAACAATCAAATTGTAGTCAGATGGAAAGCAGGCAAACGGAAGAGAGTTCCATAGGTGTGCAGATCTAAGAAAGAAGTTTTGTTCATAGAATCTACGTTTAGGTTTAGATAAAGAGTGGAGAAAATTATTGATAGTGGTTTTGGCTAGACGAGTGTTTTTGTGAAAGTTTGGCAAGGTGGACCATAAATTGAAACTCGAATGAGCACTTGCCATGAAAATAATAAAGCAGAGGCGGGCTCGCAACGTCTGTGGGAAAGAGGTTGCAGGGAAGAGAAAAGCCCCCCCCCCCTATACACACACACTAAGCTACAAAGTCTATTAAGGCACGCAAACTCAACCATATCCTGCTCAACTGACATTCTTAGATCATCCTACAGTTTGAAACATTAATTTATCTGGGAGTGGGGGAAGAAAAAAAAAACTATTCACAAATGCAAAAGCTTTTAACTTATTACAATCTTTTTCACATTTTAATAATGAAAAATATTTATATTATTTATGTTTTATATATATTTTTATTTACAACAAAATTATGGTTCACCAAGTGAATGATATTGCTAAGTAATCATTCAATAAATTACCAGTATTAATGATTTCTAATCACTTGTTTCTATTTTTATTATTTAAAAAAAACTATTGTTTTGGTTGAGAATCTAATACAAATCAATCTCGATCTCAAAAATTCTGAAATAGTTTGCATTTTAATATAATTTTGTGCATAAATTTAAAAAGAAAACAAAAATATTCAATTCATTTTATTATCTACTTAACTTATTTATATCACTAAAATACATTTTACAATCAAATAACAGCGTTGCCCATTCTAAGATGTTTTATAAGATTAACATAAGCATTGAAATAATTACAGAACTATTACTACTACTTGGAAATTTTTAGTAATTGCTCTAAGTTTCTGCTTAATAGCTTTTGGACATTTTTACCAATATGAAAAAAAAAAAAAAAAAAAAAACTTGTGTTGCTTTAAATTTATACTTCCGTAACAATTTATTCAAAGCAAAACAATGATATAAACAAATAGTCCTTATTAATGCTCAAGTCATGCAACTAGTTTTGTGGAAGCATATATGACTAAGTAAACCTTGTAAAATTAAAGACTCCTTTTGCAAATATACAGAAGTCTTTGCAGATAACCGAGTGACAATTGAATCTGGACTTTGTATATTCCTCACTAAAATAGAAGAAACCATTTTTTTTTTTTAAACAACCAAAAGCAAATTGTACAAGGTTTTTCTTTAGAGTGTTTGGTGTATACTAACGACTAACTAACCAACAAAACAATAACGCAACAATAACACGTAAATTAACTATGGAGAGTCCCTATTTACTTGCTTTACACAAAGTAAGACTTAAACATAGGGTTAGTTCTTTAATGCAGAGAAATCCAGCTCTAAAAGGGAGCACTCTGGATTAAGACAAAAATTAAAATTACCTCAGTCTAGAAGGATTTCTCTATGATTGAGCGAGACGAAAATATATGGAGCACAATACCAAAACACATTACACTTTGATCTTAGCTAAAAACCCAAAGGACTGTATGTCGTACAAACTATGGACAGTCGTTTTAATTTTAAAACCTTTAATTAGCATTGAGACCATAAAATAAAAACTTTTGAACAAGACCAATTTTTTTCTAATAACTTTGCTATAATGTTTGCTGACACCTCTATTCCCTATACTGGAGAGGGAGGGGGGGCACCATCATTTATTAAGTAAACAAATGTTTTCATATCCTTGATGAAAAAAAAAAAAAAAAAATAGTACTCCGAATAACTAAAATACAAATTATCAATCCTCATCTAAACAATTCCACAATATAATTTTTAAATTTAAAAAAAAAAAAAAAAAGGTTGCAGATAAGATACAAGCCTAAATGTGAATAAATTGGCTTCAGATTCACAGTAAACAGGAATGGCAAAACTATCAGTTTACCTCCTGATCCAATGCAAAATTTGCAAGACTTAAAAAGCCATCAAAGTCTGGCAAAAAAATGTCTAGGAGCAACGGTAAATGTCCAGCAATGTACAGATGCCAGTTCTAATAAAACAAAAAAGGTGCAAAAACAGGAATAACACCACAGTTCACAAAAGTCTACGAATGTCACTTTTACTAACATGTGCAGCATGTGACTGAGATGATAGATCACTTACTGGCTGAACCTGTATGATGTTAAATGAGAAACAAGCAATGAAGTCAGTAGATTACGGAAGACTACTTAAAGAATATTCCAGATGTATTTTTTTTTTTTTTTCAATATGATTTTTTTAGTGAAATGGTTAGATTAATTTTGCTTCTCATTTTATAATGAAAAAAAATACTTAAAGTATTCATCTAAAAACAAAATTTAAAACAAAAGTAATTATCATCAGTAGATTGATTTTTTAAATACTTTGAGGTAACTATGGAAAATTGTCCAACATCCTCCACCAACATATATATATATAGTCACCGACATACAGTCCTGTTTCGTTGTATCACAACTCATCAGTGCCGCTAGACTAGCACCTCTCCCAAGACAAGGATCGAACCTAGAACTGTCGTGTTGACAGTCGGCAGCTCTACCTCTCGACCACGGAAGCGATGCCCGCAAATAACTAGTCAGAATGTCTATTTAAACAAACATCCGTCCGCTACTTACAGTGCTCAAACTGCCTGTTTGCAAACAAACCGTGAGCTTCGCATATGTATATATATTAGTGGCCTGGCAAGGCCACAGGGGAGAAAATGTTGGAAAATATAAATTCTTTTTTACCAATTGTCAAAAGATTTAACCATAAAATAGTATTATAATCTTAAAGCCTGTAAATTTTCATGTTTGGTCCCATAGAACCAAAGATATGAGCATTTCAATATTCAATTTGGCTACCAGTATGTATGTATGCATGTATATAATAGTCAGAGAGAGATTCCTTCAGTCTTAAACTGTAGACACCCACTGTAAGAGTGGCTGCATGTGAAATTTTTGTGGCAAGACTTGTGTAATCTCCAATCACACCTTTCCTGGGCCTGCATTGTTGTAAACTAGTGGCAAATGGAGGTTCAGGATGACTGGAAACAATGCTGCTTTTATATAAATACACCATCTTTTTATATATATATATATATATATATATATATATATATATATATATATATATACCATCTTTTTTTTGTGTGGGGGGGGGGGATTTATAAGTTCCAAATCTCAGTGACTAACAAATGAAGGCCCGTTGGAAAGCTAATGGCCTGAATTGTGTAGCGGGCTATGACATTTGCCCTTAAGGTTGCACATTAAGATCATTCAGAGCCTATTTTCAGCACTTCTTTTTTTTTTTTATTTACAGTCATAAAAAATTTTAATCATAGTCATTTGTTTTCCTAGTTTTGCATAGGAATTACAAAATACCTGATATTTCCCCAAAACATCTGGCCTTGATAGAGGGGAGACTAGAACTGGCTGTCGTTTCAAATGATCCGAAATACCAGTAAGGGGAGACTTGATTTCAAATATTTCACATGTTACATCTCCCCTCTTTGGTTTTCATACATAAAGTAAATTTCACAATATATAAGGCTTATTTGATACTGGAGATATTCATAATCGTACCCTATTTCCAAAAGAGGGGAGATATAACATGTGAGAAATATTTGGAATCAAGTCTCCCCCTGCTGTTATTTCAGATCATCTGAAACCATAGCATCAAATTTTAGTCTCTCCTCAATCAAGGCCAGAGGTTTTGGGGAAATATATATTTCTCATGAATTTGTACGTGGCTATGCATTTTTACAAAGTCTCAAAAATTTCACACACACAACAAAATATGCTCAAATATATTTTAATTTATACAAATTTCATATTATAGAGAGAATTCTATCTATTATATTGTCCTCAATATATACAGTCCTGGTCAAAATCATAAGACCACTTAAGAAAGTAAACGTTTACGCATATTATCAAATTTTTAATCAAACAAATGGTTGAAACCATTGCCAAAAGGGAAAATATGATGGGGGAAAAAAAAAAAAAAAAAAAAAAAAAAAAAAAAAAAAAAAATGAAATTTGCTTCATTCGAAACCTTAACCCTGATCTAATAATTATTTTTTAAAAAACAAACGGGTTGTATTACTGTTCACATAAATTTGAAAAAGTTGTCAAAAAACAAATATATAACAAATAAATGTTATCAAAGGTAAGATAAGTTACTTTTCAACCTAACTGGTATTTTTTTTTTTTAATTTATTTAATGTAAAATGTTTATTCAGCTCAAAAAACATCCAGTGTTTACCGATGCGTTGGGAAATTCAAAATCGCGACAAACTCTCTGCTAAACACGGTAAGTTTGGGAAAATGAGTTAAAAATAAACTATACCACATACTGTTAAAAACCCACCGAATATATGTCAGTGTATGTCACGGTAACATATTGCGCTAGTTTCTAAGAGTATTTTGTATATTTTTTATTTTTAACTCATTTTCCCAAACGTACCGTGTTCAGCAGAGAGTTCGGCGCCATTTTGAATTTTCCAACACATCGGTAAACACTATGTTTGTTAAACTGGATGAACATGTTACATTAAATAAAAACATTAAAAAATTATCCAGTTGGGTAGAAAAGTAACTTATCTTGCCTTTGATAACATGTTATATATTTGTTTTTTGACGTTTTTGAATCTATGTGTACAGTAAAACAAACCCAACAAACATTTTCATCTGGTCAAAATGATAAGACCACTGATAATTTATCTAACAAAAGGCAATTATAAATTACTAAAAAGGGTTTCAGTATTTAGTATAGCCTCCATTATTACGAATTACTTCAAAAAGTCTCTTCGGCATGCTTGTGACTAAGTTTTTTTATCAGTTGCGAAGGAATTTTATCCCATGTACTGAAAACCGAATCAGAAAGTTCCTTTATCGAATCATACTGGGTTCCATCTTTGAACACTTTTTTTGCCATCCACCCCCAAAGATTTTCAATGGGATTGAGGTCCAGAGAACATGCTGGATGATCTAACAATTCTATATTATTTGAAGAAAAGTATTCTCGTGCTTGTCGAGAAGTGTGTATTGCAGCTTGTCTTGCTGGAAAATTCAATTTCTTCAACACAGACATGGATCTTTAGTCCTGATAGAAGCATTTTCAAGCATCGAAATGTACTTCAATGATGTTTGCCGGCCTTTCACTACTTGCAACTTTAGGGTCCCAGCTGACGAGAAAGCACCCCAGATCATTAAAGACCCTCCTCTACTATGCCGAGTTGAAAAAGTCTCTTTGAGCAAATTTTTATCATGTCAATAGTATTGAAATCCATCTGGACCATCTAGATTAAACTTTTTCTCATCGGAGAAAATTACATTTTCCCCACTTCTCTTCATCCCAAGTCTGGTATTTGGCAGCATATTTAGGTCGGTTAGTTTTGTGCTGTTCAAGAAGACATGGTTTCTACAGTCGCTTTAAATGATTGAAACCCTTCATTTTCAGATGCCTTCTGATGGTTTTAGGGCTACATTCTGCTGCTGTTTAGCTTTTCAATCGACTTGAGCTCATACTGGAGTTTTTTTTAAAACTTCTGATACGGCGATCCAGTGATGGGGTTAATTTTTTTAGTCGACCGGGACTCTCTGTGCCCATATTGATCTGGATTTCTTAAAAAATTTGTGATGACCGTTTTGCTACGATTCACTTATGGGAGAGTCCACCCCTATTAAGCTCAAAGATCCTTTCTCTCTCAAACTGATAATGGTTTCCCTTTTGCCATTTATAATTTAGTAAGATGTTTTTTATCCACTAACAAGTTGCTTTTAGTAACATAGAAAGCTTTTCGTATTCATTTTTTTTAAAACTAACCGATTTTATTAAAGTGGTCTTATCATTTTGACCAGGTGAAAATATTTGTTTTTTAAAAAATAATTATTAGATCAGGGTTAAGGTTTCGAATGAAGTAGATTTCATTTTTTTCCATCATATTTTCCCTTTTGGTAATGGTTTCAACCATTTGTTTGATTAAAAATTCGATATTATGCGTAAATGCTTACTTTCTTAAGTGGTCTTATGATTTTGACCAGGACTGTATAAGTGTATTAGAAAGCTATAGCAATGTAGGTTACTCGTGTGAGAAACCCACATAACCTTCTAATACACTTATATTTTATTTACCAGCAATGCTTCAAGCAAACTACCTTTCCATTTTATATATATCAAATTGACAAGCAAGTTCTTGCAGTTTTTAACTTTTAAATTCAGATGAATATATCTTGGCTCAAACAAAAATTTATTGATCAAAATAACCACCTTCAGAATCAACACACTTTTGCCAATGCAAAACAAGTGTATTTATGCCAGTAATATGAAAATCTTGTGTTCTGATGGTGCCGAAGGCGTTTTTGATATCGCTTAGGTTTTTGAGGCATTTCTCATGCAGAAAGTTGTTGAGATGCTTGATAAAGTGATAGTAGGTGAGAGGTCTGGAGAGTATGGCGGATGAGGTAGAGCTTCGTAGCCTAATTCGTTCAACTTCCGCATAGTTGGTTTAGCAACGTGCAGTTAGGCATTAATTATCATGGAGGAGAATTGGCCCTTTTCTATTCACTGATGCTAAGTGTTATTATTGTCGAAGTTTCTAATGTATTACATTCATTTGTTGACAGTACTTCATCACCGTAATGGTTTCACTTGCATTCAAAATTTGTAATGAGAAGACTGGTCGCAGACTACCAAAGAGTCAGCATAACCTTCTTTTGGTACAACTTTGGCTTTGGAAAGCGTCATAGAGCTTCATCAGCGTCTGAACTGTGCATCGCAATTTGTCGTAAAGAACCTACTTTTCATCGCAACTCACAACCCTGTTGAAAAACAGGTTTTTGTGCAAAAAAGGGAAAAGGACACTTCCTAACGGAGGTTTCTTTTGGTTGTTCAATTTGTGAGGCACCCATTTATCAAATATTTTTGTCTTTCCAATCTCTCAAGTGATTGGAAATTGTTGTATACATTGCATCTAATTAAGAAGCAAGTTCTTGAATAGTTGTGCATGGATTGGCTTCGACTAAGGCTCTTAATTGATCTTTGTCAACATCTGATGGTCGACCTCTATGTTCATCATTTTCAAGACTCGTCGCTGCCACAAAATTTCTTAAACTACCATTATGCTGTGTGTTCAGTAGTGACTCCTGAGCCAAAGGCTTTGTTGATATCGCAAGCTATTTTTGCAGTTTTTCGACCTAGCTTGAATTGAAATAAGAAAATTGTGTGAATTTGTTTTTTTTCCCCCCATCTTGTATTTAACATTATGAAAAGACAATTGCTTTAAAACAATTATAATTCAAACAATTAGATAAAGCGAAAAACATTCTAAAATAATATATAAAGTAAAGGTATTATAATGAAAACTTATCTGAAAACACATCCTTTGAAATCAAAATTAAAAATTCTATAAGAACTTTCTTCTCAACCTAATTATATATATATATATATATATATATATATATATATATATGATTTCAAAAGTTAAGACTGATGCCATCAGCTGAAATTGAAATCAAAACATTCAGTGCTCCAGCCTTAGTTGTTATTGAGTATTTTAACCATTGTCATTACTGTCCGAGCGATAACCATGTGGATTAAAAAAAAAAAAAAAAGGCTAAAAGTGTATATGTATGCATGCTCAGAAGTGAGTCGATTTACTCCTGCCAAGGTCAACTGTTTTTTTTTTTTTTTTTTTTTTTCAAAAACCTATTTTTATGGGCTAAAAACCTAAATCGAAAATGTTCTCAAGGTCCAAATATTCAGAGAGGAGTTTGGTAGACATTTTGTGCACAAATACTGATATGGTCACAACATGTCTATGTGCTAGAAATGTTTTCATTTTAAATTCTATGCATAAAAAGAATTAAGCATAATAGTTAAATGAATCATCTTAGGAATTGTTTCAAAAGAATATACAAATTAGTTAATCTTCATGAAATTGTTTGCATATCCATGACTAAGTATATTAATTTTGTTTTAATTTTATAGAAAAAAGTAGGTTTTTAATATCAATGTAAAAAAAAAAAAAAAAAAAAAAAAAAAAAACTTTATAGGTATATATTTATTTCTCTTAGTCTTTTCCACATTTTCTCTGGAAGTATAGCAATCTGGCTAAGATTTTTGTATTGACTTTGTTATAAAGTGCAGTGAATCTATTATGGTATCCATTTGATGCAGTTAGGAACTAATAGGGATTAGTATTTAAAAAAAAAAAAAATGAGCACAAAATTTAACCATATTCAACCATCAATTTGGCATAAAGCATTTATTCTTAGTCAATGGACTATAACTTTTGCCAGTTATAATGGGCAAAAAATTTAGAATATATATATATATATATATATATATATATATATATATTCCCAAAACCTCTGGCTTTGATTGAGGGGAAACTAAAACTTGCTTTGGTTTCAAATGATCTGAAATAACAGTAAGGGGAAACTTGACACCAAATATTTCTTGTGTTATATTCCCCTTCTTTTGGAAAGGGAGGTACAATTATTAATACATCAGTATCAAGTAATCTTTATACACTGTGAAATTTATTTTATGCATTGTGGGCCCAGAGCGCCGATGTGGAAATAGAGATAACGAGAAGTCCTCAGGTAGTGGTTGAGGGCATTTTTGTTTAAGCAAAACGATGAGTTAAATACAGAAAAATTAAAATATTTCAAAAATGTCAAATTGGGGTGGGGATGGGTTTCCAAAAACCTAAATTCGGGATTTTGCTCCCCAAAAGTGCAAATTAGATATTCGGCCATACATTAGTGAAAAATGATCTAGGGCTTGTAAATCTAATAATGTGAATGTGGAAATAGCATATATATTACAACATATCAAGTAAGATATCTCCAACAAGAGAAACATAAAATTTCTTTGCTAGGTTGAAAAGCCTAGCATGATATCTGATAGTGTGATCATTTGCACCACATTCAGTGCAATACTTATTAGGATGCTATTGATTGAACTGCTTCACCACACCAGGATCAGAACATTCAAGCAGTCTACACATATCAGTTAACTGTTCAATTGGTGATGCTTTTATTAAAAGGAACTGCAAATAATTATGGATGCTTTCCAAATATTCCTCTGACAAGTTCCCTAATCTGCAGCTATCATTCATAACCATAAACTCGAGTAAATGTTGATTTATTCCATGAAGAGTATGATTCAGCTTCACACATTTAAAATGATCACACATATTCCTAATTGTACTTTGGCAAAGAATTTTCATCTTACCAAGGTTAGCTTGGCTCAAGGAAGAGAAAACATTAAAGATTGTTGTCAACTGCCAATACAAAATCAAAAAATTATCCAGGTTTCACACGATTCATTATTGTATGCAATCAATAATTTCAGAGAAAAAAAAAAAAAAAAAAAAAAAAAAAACTTCCTTAATGTCCATTAGTTGATGTCCCCCCCCCCCTTTTCCACCAGCAGTATTCCATATATCCATATAGAATTCACAAAGAAACTGGTTTCTATCAAGGACTAGATCTCTGGAGGCATGAATTGGGTCATCTAATGGCCCTGACTTCTCATTCCATTGTTGGTAGTCTATGTGGCAAAGATACATAACTTTGAGGAACCATGTACTGGCATTGATGTAGGCATGGATTATGGTGATACTTTTCTAGTCGGATACAGAAATTGGTTTTATTGTAACAGCTTGTCTGGTCATAAAGTCACCACACCATCAACTAGACTTTCCCACAACTTTTAGAGTATCCTCAGCACATCTGTTGATTGGGAATCGATCAGAAATAAATTCAGGATTTGTTCAGTTTGCAGGGATAATTTGTTGATTTTCTATCACAAAGAATACAATCTGCACCATCTAGTTCCGACATGTAATTCTTAAACTTTAAATCTTTCATGGAGTCACAAATTATTTTTACATCATATACCTTATTACCTACTTGTGGGCACAGACACTCAGCTTCCAACTCTCCACAACCCCTATCAGTTGTGGGGATAACGGCATTGAGACGGTCTTTCTCTGCCTTTCTTTCATTGAGGACCAAGGTCACTAAAACGCTTTCTTTTCTTTGTTATCACATCTTCACTCCTAACGACAACAATAACAGCATCAAACAACTTTACTTTTGTAGCAGCAAATTCGAGCACAGCTGAATTGCCTTCTTGTGCCGACTTAAAACGATTGAATTGCATTCATGATGATTTGAAGAATTCCAACCAATCAGCAGAATCTTGGATAACATGTAATTCTTTTCCATACTGATACAAACATCAAAATTAGGGAATTTGGTTAGTGGAAATTGCAACCTGTAATCATCGATTACTTGGAAAATTTGTTTTTGTGTAAGGGCACTTTAATTTCTTCCATCTTATGTAAATATATATCTGAAATATAAATATTGATGCTATAAAATAATTACTGCAACAAAAACCATTGTGAATAAAGTTTAAATAATATAAAGGAAAGTTTAAACAAAAGAAAACCAAGGAAATACCAAACGAACACAGGAAACTTCTCAATGGACAATTCTTAATTTTTAGAAAATGAGTATGTATGCTACAGTTTATGAACAAATGAACTAACAAGATAGCGTGCATTCAACATACATTTGCAACTAATGTTTTCCATTTGAAGACACATACGTGCGAAAAGAATTGGAGAAATCTTAATATTTCCAAATTTTTCTTGTAACCATGAAATATTTCAGGGTAAATTATTCTGCAAACGGCTAAACCATAGCCCATCAACTAAGGATTTTTTTTTTTAACATGGTAGTCACCACTTATCAAAACCCGGAAGCCACTCTGGGATAAGGGTATTGCGTTATTGCATGTACAGTAATCAATGGGATAATATCGTAGTAATCGTTAGTAATGGAGATAAAGCGTCTTAAGGGGGCGGTTTATCAGGAATTTATTTATGTTGGACTTGAAGACATCCAAGTTGTAGTCAGGTGAGAAACAGGCAAATGGAAGAAAGTTCCACAGGAATGCACTTCTAAGAAAGCTTTGTTCATGGAATCTACCTTTTGATTTAGGCAGAGATAAAGAATGTGGGAAATTATTGACAGTGGTTTCAGCTAGACGCGTGTTTTTCGTGAAAGATTGGCGAGGGGGGACCAAAGATTGGAGCTCAGACAAGCACTTTCCATGGAAGTAATGATAAAACAAAGACAGGCTCACAACATCACTCCTGTGGGAGAGAGGTTGCTGGGAAGAGAAAAAGGCATCCCCTATTAAGCCACAAAGTCTATTTTGTACTCTTTCAAGGCAAGATAGGCTGTTTTTAGCAGCTCCTGCCCAGATGTGGCAGCAGTACTCCATCTTTGGATGTACTTGGCTTTTATATAGATAGAGAATTGCATCAGCAGTGAGATATCTTCTGGAGCGGTAGAAGGATCCTACCATTTTCCCAGCGACCTTGGCAACAGACTTGATGTACATGTTCCATTTCAGATCAGGAGTAAAGGTCAATCCCAGAAGCTTGTCAAAACATGGAGCCTTCCCAAGACAAGAGCTATCCATTTCAATTGATGCTAGATGGGGATCAATCAGAGCGTCGATGATGTAAAGATAGGAGCTTGGTTTTAGAAGCATTAAAAGTAACCAGCCACCTCTTCCCCCACTGTACCACGCGCTCAAGATCAGAGGAGAGAGAATTAGAGAGAACTTTGTCATTTACAGCCTTTGATGTGTTGCCATAGATGGTCGTGTCATCAGCAGAGATGTCAACGAATGATTTAAGTATGTGTTTTGGGAGATCATTGATGTAGATCAGGAAGCGAGTTGAGCCTAGGATGAACCCCTGAGGGACTCCAGCATTAATACTGTGGGCCTCCGATTTCTGCCAATCAACCACTACTCTGAGCCTATCAGAGAGAAAAGATTTAATAATTGAGAAAACATTTCCAGTTATACCGTAGCTGGAAATCTTGTGAAGTAGGCCTTTATGCCATATCTTATCGAAGGGCTTTGATATGTCAAGAGATTCACTAATTTTATGAGATAACAGTTAGCACATCTGTAGATCTAGCAGAACGGAAACCATATTGCATGTTACTAAGAAGGTTATTTCTGCTGAGGTAGTTGACTACTTCATTTAATATAAATTCCAGCAGCTTACTCATGACACACAGGAGACTTATTGGTCTGTACCGAGAGAGAGATGACTTATCACCTGAATTCGTAAATACAGGGCATACTGATGAGGTTTTCCAGGGTGTTGGGAAGCACTTCTGAAGGCAATGCTTAAACAGTTTTGTAAGTATGGGGCAAGTTCTGGTTGAAGCTTTTTCAACACTATAATTGGAATGCCGTCAGGGCCAGTTGCTTTACTGGAATCAAGGTTCTTGATTAGCTTGGCGACCTCCCGCACAAATATTTGTATGTTGCATAGCGTGTTGTCGGTTATAGGAGGAAATACAGGGAGTTGATGGCCTTCGTCGCATAGGGTAGAATTAGGTGCAAAGTTTTTGGCAAATAGTTTGACCTTGTTGCTGACGAGATGACCTCAGGTCCATTGATGATGGTTAGGATAGAACGCACGCTTCTGTTCAGAATCCTGTTTGCTATTTGCCAAAACTGGTGGAAACCAAGCTGCTGCTTAGCTACTTTGGATTTGATGGACTGAGCATATAGCTCTCCTGCATTTTTTATTACTCCTTTACAGTGGTTGCTGGCAGTCTTGAAAGCAGCTTTAGTCTCAGTACATCTATTACGTTGATAGCTATGGAAAAAGTGATTTCTGTGCGCGATGGCAGCAGCACATTCTTGGGAGAACCATGGCTGGTGTTAGGTTTTTGCTGGAATTTTTTGGATGGTATGAATCGGTCTATGCCTACAATTAACCAGTCAGGTGTGATACTATAGAGGACACATCCTTTTTAAACATGGAATGCAGAGGTAGATCAGATATAAATGTACAGAAGCTATCCCAGTCAGCCATATAGTATCGATATACAGTACAGCGGAGAGGTACGTCTGAAGAATTATTACATTTCATTTTTATCTTAACTGATACGACAGAGTGGTTGGAAGATCTCAGAGAAGATAGAACAGAACATGAACATAGCTCAGGGGAAGTTGTGAGAAAAGGTCCAGAAGGCTTGCATACTGACCGTTAGTATTGGGCACACAGGTTGATTCGTGAACAATCTGAGCGAGGTCATAGGCAATGGTGAAATCATGACAGAACCTCCCCTCATCATCTGTCTTGTTTGCGTGGGTCAGCCATTCCACACTGTGGACATTGAAATCACCACAAATGTGAATGTTAGCCAAAGGATGAGCAGACAGGATGTAAATTTTCTCAGATATACTCTTAAAGAGAGTGACTCCGCTGTTGTGGGGGGTGATAGAGGACAAATACGCAGTGGTGTAAGCAAGTGTAACCCGGAAACACATATAAGGTAAATTAAATGTAAGCACATATTCCATTCCCATGGCGATCTTGGGGGGGGGGGGGGTCAGATTTAGATGTTAAGTTGGAGTATCCTTTAATTATGAACTTGTCTAGGGAAGTGGTCGACCCTATGCCAGTTTCGCTTAAGAAAAATATGTCCAGTTTCGTATCCTGTAATTGGGTTTCAACCTTTGGAAGGGTGAAACATAGACCCCTGATGTTGGAGAAGGATACATGGTAGTAGGGGTCTACGTTGGAGGATGGGGTTCTAGGTTTATTCAGGGTTTTTTTTCTGGAGATATTTCATGTTGAGGTTTTGGGATTTGTGGAACAGGTCGACAGACTTGGTTAGAATTCGTAAATACAGGGCATACTGATGAGGTTTTCCAGGGTGTTGGGAAGCACTTCTGAAGGCAATGCTTAAACAGTTTTGTAAGTATGGGGCAAGTTCTGGTTGAAGCTTTTTCAACACTATAATTGGAATGCCGTCAGGGCCAGTTGCTTTACTGGAATCAAGGTTCTTGATTAGCTTGGCGACCTCCCGCACAAATATTTGTATGTTGCATAGCGTGTTGTCGGTTATAGGAGGAAATACGGGGAGTTGATGGCCTTCGTCGCATAGGGTAGAATTAGGTGCAAAGTTTTTGGCAGGAAAGAGAGGGAATTACTTTCCCTCTCTTTCCTGCTCTAACCAAGTCTGTCGACCTGTTCCACAAATCCCAAAACCTCAAAAAAAAAAAAAAAAAAAAAAAAAAAAAAAAAAAAGACAGGAATCCCCCCCCCCCGAAAAAGTATATACTTTAATATGTGAGGGGGGGAGGGGGGTAGTCTGCTCTTTTTTTTTTTTTTTTTTTTTTTTTTTTTTAAGGAGTGGTACTTATTTTGTAATTGTGGCCTGGTAGACAAACCCTACCTTAAAAAGCTTGTTTTCTTTAGGTTTTAAGATGTGCTGAAAACGAATATCACATTCAAATTTTCCACAAATAAGTATTTTTCCAAGTATTAAGCAATGTAATTCTTTGTTATAAATGGTGACTATTGCTGTATGCGTGAGCACGTGCATATGTTTATTTAATACCTAGAAAAATACTTATTTGCAAAAAATTTAAATGCGATATCCGTTTTCAGCACATTCAAAAACCTGTAAAGTTTTAAGGTAGGTTTTGTGGTCTACCAGACCATGACAAACATCACCCCTAAAAAAAAAAAAAAAAAAAAGAAAAAAAAAAGACAGATGTCCTAAAAAAAGGTGACCATAAAGTAGGTGTTCATTTTACGTTAAATTAATACAGAAAAGTGATCCCTCACTTTTTGAAACACTTATTTTATATCTTGGAAACTACTCTTTTCCTGGACTTTTAAATGTTATTTTCGTTTTCAGTACCCTTAAAAGGATTTTTTGAGGATGGAAAGATACTGTACTTTTACCAAAACATTTTATGGCTGTAAAACGTGCCAAACAATAGGTTCTGAATGATCCCCTTAATGTGCAACCTTAAGGCAAATGCCACACAGTCCACTACACAATTCAGGTCATTAGTTGTTGAGATTTTGAACTTATAAAATTGTCAAAAAAAAAAAAAAAAAAAAAAAAAAAAGTGGTGTATACACACACACACTTGTAACTAAATTGAATATTGAAATGGTCATATCTTTGGTTCTATGAGACAAAACTACATGAAAATTTGCAGGCTTTTTAATTATAATACTATTCTATGGTTAAAATTTTATGACAATTGGTAAAAAAGACATTTTCATACCAATAAAATATGCACAAATTTGTCTCCATTTGTATATATATAGTGTCCTAGTAGGTCAGCTTTATTTTGCTGCTTTGGGATGAATTTTGCTTAGGGTTTTTATTTTGCTTGGTTGTTTCCCCAGTGGCCTTGCCAGGCCACTAATATAGTTTTTCATTTAAAAATTGAAAGAGCATGTGTGTGCATTTAAAGTTGATAATTTTTTTTGTTTTGCCATTCTGTATCATGTATCAAATTGAATTCTTTAGATTTTGTTTATTTTTAATAAAAATGTTAAATTCACAATAGTTTTATATGCAGTAGAACCGCGGGATACAATGGTCCTAGGATATGGTTTTTTCAGGTTACAATGTGGAATACAATGTTTTTCCAGCCCCTGGTTACGGTATTTGCCCCCAACTTATGGTGTTATTTATGTTATTTAATTATATACATGTGTATTATATACTGTACTGTATTTTGTTATGAATTTTTAAATATGTACTGTATAAAATTTTGCTTAGACTCCCACTATACTGCAATTTCACCTTACGATCCCAACCCCAGGACGGATTAATGCTGTATCCCGGGGTTCTACTCTATATATTACCAGATCTACTGGATATTGCCAGATGTTAATTTCCACGGATTAAATTTTATATATTTGAGAAAGAGGGGAAGAAAAAAAAATTAAATCTATTAAATATTCTAATTTGAAATACTTAAGTTCATTTTCATACAAAAATATCAAGAGTTAAAATAATTGTTCCCTGGGTGAGGTTTGAACCCACAAAATATGTTTATATATGGCATGTTAACGGATTAACTCACAGAGTTAAGTTATGAAATGGTGATACTATTTAATACATAAAACACCCCCCCCCCGCCACTCTTTTTAGAATCAAATATCAGTCAACGACAAAGAGAAATAAAGGAAAAAGAAGAAATCAAGATTTCCTTTGTCACTTTCACCAGTGAATAATGAAAAAATTCAAAATTAGAACCTGAAGATTTGGGTAAAAGTATTAGAACTTCTGAAGATAAAAATTCTATTATCCTTCATGATTAATAAAAAAATATAATATCGATCAGGATTAAATAAAAAATAACTGAAATCAATTGAAAATAGACATTTTTTTAACCAAGGTTGCAGAGTCAAAAGGTATGCAGCCCAACTCCAATGTTTAGAATACCAAATTTCTTATTCTAACTTTAAAGTTTTTCAATATTCATATGTAATCTCAGAATATTAAAAAAATCTGAGCATTCATACCTGACAAATGCAGTCCCAAACCTCTTACTCCACAACTCAACTATTGGCCATAAATCTATACTCCTATAAATTTGGGATTTTTGTGTATTGATATTCATATTAAAAAACCCTTTTTGCTATTTATTGTTATATGAGTTGTGGAATTGCATTCATCTGCAATTTATGTATGTGTATATATATTTGTTTAAAAAATTTTGCCTACCAAACTGTCAGTTTTTGACTTAAAGAAATGAAACTTAATATATAAGGTATTTGAACCCTTGCAAAACTTTACTCTGTGGTGGCGTGCAAGTCTTTTTCTTTTTTAACTTTTTACATCATTACTATATACTGGGTCCAATATAATATAATAAATCTGAAATCTGCATTAATCAAAATATATTTAAGTGTATTTTACAACCAGGCAATGTGGGGCGGCTTGCTAGTTACTGATAAATTATACTACAGTAGAAGCATGAATGAAAATTTTGGAAATCCACTTAGAAACCAAATAACACTCTGCAGGATTTTTTTTATTATTATTCAAATTTTTGGCTCCATGAGCCTTCCTATGGTTACCAAAGATCACTGATTTCTTCAGATCTTGTTGAAGAACTTAGTTTTTTAATGTCCGATAGCCGTACTGAGATGCACTGGTATGCATGCACAAATATCGAGATCAATTGGATTGGAAAAAAATCAGTGATCTACAGTAACGCTTTAAGATCTCAACATTGAAAAAAATTTTTAAAATTGTATCACCCTGAGGAAGACTCATGGAGTTGAAAATTTGGAATTAAAAATAAATCAGTTATTTGAAAAAAAAATAAATAAAAAATTTCTGCATCGTGTTTTCCATTTTCTTACAAACTTTTAATCTTTTTTGTATTATGTAACTTGTAAGAAAAAAAGTTATTAATCATAAATGTAAAGCGAACAAATTAATTTATAAGTAAATTAAAATTTGAGTCAGACCGGGGCTTTCTTTAAGAATTACCATTAAAGAAATTTAGGTAAAATACAGAGTCAAATTGTTGCAAGTTTCTCACTTGAATTGATAAAAGATAAAAATTCATATTTTATTTTAAACTTTTTAACTAATTGTAAACTTGATAAAAAGGGGTTAGTAATGGATAAAATTGCTATGCAAATATAAAATTTAAATTTCAAATGTGAAAAAGGATTATAGCAAATTTAAAATATGATCCATTAACTGTTCTTTGTCATTTTCAATAAACTTTGGATAAATGTAGTTGTTGAAAAATGTTGTAACCAGATTCACTTTGGTCAGATTAAGCCGGCTTCTTTCCTGTCCTGCATTATATCCCAAACCACGGCAGCTCATGCATGGTAGTATTGAGAAAAGTCACCAGAGATGACTAAATAATCTCAATTACACCATTGAAAACCAACCATCTGTGAAGTTGAGAGCAGCCAAGTCATTCTTGATGGTTGTTATCCAGAGCCTGAGCAAGCTACAATATGTTTGCACCACCCAGGCAAAGAGATGGCAATGATTAGATTGCAAATATTATTGCAGAGGAGCTGCATGTCCAAACTATAGAAAACGTTGGTGCATAAGGACGAACAAGAGACATTTTATATGGAGGTGTTGTTTAACAGCAATTGAGACACAGTAAACTTGCCGGCAATATGAAACATGGCAGATGCAATCATCAACTTCCATCAACTAATCACTCAGCTTTGATTTTATTATCAAGACTAATATTCAATTAACTTATATTAAACAATTTTTTTAAAAAATTCATTAACGTTCTATGCCCTATCTAAAAAAGATTTTATAAACAAACTTTCAATCAAGAACAATTACGTGAAATTAGACTATGTTCTGATATTACATTTCATTTTTTCTGTCCCTAATCCAAAAAGTCCTTCTAAACTAAGGAAATTTTAATTTCGTAAAAATTCAGAGTGACCCTTCTGGGGAATTGGGTTTTCCACACATTAAAAACTAACCTTGTGTCTGTCATTATGGGAAAACAAATAGGAACTCATTAAACAAAATATTAACATGAATGAGAGTAAACCGTTTCCAAAGTAAATATTCAAAACAAAGTTAATTATCATATTTTATATATCTGTCTCAGATACTGGTAGATGCAGGACAGCTTTTAGAAATTTGCTTCAAACTAACCTGCCTCTGGCTAGATCTTCAGATATCTTCCTGAGCTTATCAGATCTAAGCCTGTCTTTAAGACTTACTAGGGCTATGACAACAACATATTCTTTTCATTGTTTTTACTCTCGAGTATATATCCGACACAAACAATCAACCAAGGATCACATCACTTTACATAAAAGCATAAGATATCAATGGATATATACCTGAGAATCAAAACACAAAATAAGGAAAATATGCTGTTGTCATAGCCCTACTTATTAAACAGTCTATAACTTTTATATCATTTCTCTCCATGCGACATGTCCTCAACCCTGACTGGCCAGGTTTTATTTTCATATATCACACTCTAGACAGATTCCTGATAGCATCTCCCCTTGAAGACCAACAATAATGCTCTGCTAATTAGTGACGGCATCAGTTTTCAGATCTTATTCCATCAAATTCTAACTCTTGCAATCACACTAGCAACATCTACTCTAACGGTTTCCCCAAAATAAAATTTCAAAACAATCTCAAATATGCTTTGTCTTTCGCATCTATCTCCATTGCTTTGCATTTCTTGCATGCCAACTAGCCATCATCTCTAAACCTGTGATTCCATTACGCTTTTATATTAATTTGAGGGTCTTTTTAGTAAGTTTTTTTTTTTTTTTTTTTTTTTGTGGCAGATAAATCTGAAAATAAAACTAGCAACTTTTGTTTTGAATTGAGAAAAATTAAGGAACCCAGGAAATTTCTATCCAAAATCTGAATTCCATATCACTATTTTTTTGCTTTCTATAATTATCAAGTTATATATATATATATATATATATATATATATACTAGCAGGGGTGCCCGGCGTTGCTCGGGTGTTTGGAGGTGTATGCTGTGCAAAAAAAATGGTTAATTTTTTAAAACTTTGACCCCTATTATGACCCCTTAAAATTTATAGTTTCGGGCTCAAATCACTTTATTAAGTTAGATCCAGGTTCAAGGAACCTATATCTAAAATTTCAAGTGTCTAGACCCAAAATTGTCGGAGGAGTTTGGTAGAGTTCTTAAAGGTCAAATCGTTGAAATTTGACCCCTTAACAGCCAAATTTCTGGCTGACACCCGTCACATCGATTTTCCCAAATCTCAGTACCCGGTATTTCAAATTTCGAGTCTATAGACTAAAAATTGACAGAGTTATTGCGTAGGGAAATGTACACAGACAGACAGACACGTTCACTTATATATATATATATATATATATATATATATATATATATATATATATATATATATATATATATATATATAAAAAACTCATTGTATTTTCATGTGTTCAGAAAAGAACATTAACTGTTCAAATTTTTAATTTCCAATCAACAAAAATAGAATTTATAAAATTTTTCTTAAAGAAATTTGCATGAAATGAACGTAATAAATAAGATTGTAAATGTTAAAATAGATAATGCGAAATGTATCGTATTGTAACTAAACCTAACTGGTTGTTGTTTAGTGAAAGTCTGTACTAACTTGGAGTAATGCAGAAATGTGAAGCAATACAGAAGAAAGTAATTGACTGTTTCATAACTACAATAAAGCTTTTAAATGAAATGAACATAAAATTGTAATGTTAAAACGCAATAAATGTAAATGCTAAAATAAACCAATAGAAGATAATTTAATATTGCATTTAAACAATTCTTTATCTGAAAACTGATGAAGAAATGAAGGTCTTGTCATTAAAAACACTCTTTAGTGTGCTTAATAATGAAGTGAACAGGCTTGCACAGAATATAAGTTATGCACTCGCTACAACAGCATTCATTCTAGTCAGATTGAAGTGGCCTTTTCACTAGCTTGAAAATCTCTAATAACAAGCGCCCCTAAGCAAGGTCGCATCAGATAGCTAACCAATCAAGTACAGACTATCTGTGGATCCGAAAGCTCAACCTCCTTGATGGATGTTATCCAGATTCTCTGGAGTTGAAAGATATATTTGTGCCACCTAGGCAGAGAGGATTACATCTCAAATTAATTCTATCTGGGTGATGAGCTGCATGCCCAAACTATCGAAGACGCTGTTGCAAAGGGACAGATGACAAAGACTTAAAATTGGTACCGGCAGAAAACACCAGTTGGAATACTGTCAACTTACCGGCAACACAAAATATGGCAAGGCAGTAATTGTTAAAAGCTTCCAACAATTAACAATACTCATTAGTCATGTTTCTCGGCCATAGAAGAGGATCGACCAGATGGCAGATACATTTTTGTTGATATTGAGATCTAACACTCACATAAGGCCCACTGGAGACAAAGATAAATCCAGTAATACTAACTTCACAATTGGCCCCCCCCCCCCTCATCACACTCTGCCTGGACGGGACAATGATGGATGTAAGGTACATAAATGACAATTTATTTATTGCGGACTATTATCCTCATTTTTTTTTTTTTTTTTTTTAGTTGTTGTTTCATGATGTTTCGGCCAACTATTGCAGTAATTGCTGAGGATGCAGTTAGGAAATTCGGAGTTCCTATCCCATCGCGGTTACCACCTGACAAAGGCCAGAGAAATAGTTGGCCGAAACGTTGTGAAACAACTAAAAAAAAGATGAGGATAATAGTCCGCAATAAATAATAAATGAATTCCAATTAAATAAATGACAATGTTCTCTAAAATTGCAACATTCAGCAACCTCTAGAGAGACTAAGAAGAAAACGTACTTCAGAGCAAAGCATTTAAGTGTAAATAAAAATAAACAAAACCAAAACAATTAGCCCAAAATATGAGCTTAATTCTGATTTCATAAAATGTTATATTTTGTCAAAAGTAACCCTTTTACTTGCAAGAAAAGGTTAAGTTTTCTATTTTGTCATGATAAAATGTGTTCACGTTTTGTTTTATTTTTTCATTTATTGAAATAGTGTTTCGGAATTTTTGGGTTTTTTTTTTTTTAAAGAAAACAAAAACGTTTTACCAAGAATGAAAGTTGTTATTTTTATTTTAATGTGGAGTCTTATTTTGTTTGGTTTTGTTATGGTATTTATTTGAGTGTATATATTTTAGAATAAATTGGTTTTGCACATATTTAATGAAGAAAAGAAATTACACAAGGAATATATATCTATAAATATAAAAGCGAAAATGTGTGTATGTATGTATGTTCGCTTTTTGTGTATGCCCAAGAAAGGCTTTTTTCCGAGAAGCGATCAGTCGACTCACTTAAAACTTTTTATATCATGCCTAAATTATAATATCTACGAGTTAACAACCGGGGTCGCCCGTCTATTTAATTTGCCAGACTTTCAAAAAGATAAATATTCAAGATTTTTTGATCGCCACATGTGTATTAAGCTTTTTCGTATAAAAAGAAGCGAACAGACTCGTGGTAAATAAAACACTGTCCCCGCACTCAAAGTTGACGTCATTAAATTAGATAGGAATAGGAATTTATTCTTAGTTTCACTCATATGAAGACTCATTTCAGATGGCTAGTGATGAAGATGGCAATATTAACTAGATTTTATATATATATCTAGCAAGGCGCCCGGCACTGCCCGGTCATAAAATCCGCTTAAATATGATATTTTAAGTCATGTAAATTTTGTATTTATTATTATAGTCAATGTTATAATTATTATTATATTGTACTCAGTATACAGTAGTGATTTCAAAAGTTTAAAAAACACTTGGATGTTAGTCGTTACCATTTGATCTATCATCAAACGGATAAAAAAATAGTTAAAAATGAACCGCCGAAAATATAAATGCATATTTGTGTATGCATACGAAGTCGACTTGCTCCTGGCAAGTTCCAATTTTTTTTCCCTTAGCAGCAATCTTACTGGCTAAAAATCCATAAAGATTATTGCACAAAAAATGCAATTATTTGACCAGCCTTGTGCTGTTCTGCGACCTTGCGCCTTTGAGGAGATGCACATAGGAAAAAAAAAAAATGCAGACCGTTTATAGTGAGTTTTATAAATTAGACTAATATAATTAATTCTTTAACAAGGTGTTGTTTTGGAACTATTTTAATAGGTAAATAAGGATTTAATTTCCAGTCTACTTTTGTGATTATGCAAACCGATCATCTGTTTCATATGAGGTTTTGATATCACCCCCCCCCCAATACACACGCTTCAAGATTTAAAACAACATTTAAAACTGGTTTTAAAAGCAAAAAATTCCAGCAAATATAAAATTTTACATACGTTTCAAAAGGAACTTAAATGGGTTGATAAAAGATCAAGACAAACATGCTTTAAGAATATATATATATATATATATATCTCCAACACGAATCAGAAAAAAGTACATTACAACTCTAAGAATTAAAATCATTTCTCTCTGATAGGCTCATAAGAGTAGTGGTCGATGGACAAAAATCAGAGGCCTGCAGTATTAATGCTGGAGTCCCTCAAGGGTCAATCCTGGGCCCAACTCTTTTCCTGATCTACATCAATGATCTCTCTAAACACATACTTAAATCATTCGTTGACATCTATGCTGATGACACGACCATCTACGGCAACACATCAAAGGCTGTAAATGACAAAGTTCTCTGATTCTCTCTCCTCTGATCTTGAGCGCGTGGTTCAGTGGGGGAAGACGTGGCTGGTTACCTTTAATGCATCTAAAACCAAACTCCTACCTTTACATCATCAACGATCTGATCCCCGTCTGGCATCAACTGAAATGGATGGCTCTCATCTAGGAGAAGCCCCATGTTTTGACAAGCTTCTGGGTTTGTCCTTTACTCCTGATCTGAAATGGAACACGTACATCAAGTCTGTTGTCAAGGTCGCTGGAAAGATGGTGGGATTCTTCTACCACTCCAGAAGATATCTCACTACTGATGCAATTCTTTATCTATATAAAAGCCAAGTACGTCCAAGGATGGAATACTACTGTCATATCTGGGAAGGAGCTGCTAAAAACAGCCTATCCTGCCTTGACATAGTACAAAATAGACTTCGTGGCTTAGTGGGGGATGCCCTTTTCTCTTCCCTGCAACCCTGCAACCTCTCCCACCGGAGACGTTGCGAGCCTATCTTTGTTTTATCATTATTTCCATGGCAGGTGCTCGTCTGAACTCCAATCTCTGCCCCCCCCTCGCCAATCTTTCACGAAAAACACCCGTCTAGCTGAATCCACTGTCAAAAATTTTCCCCACTCTTTATCTGTGCCTAAATCCAAGTGTAGATTCCATGAGCAGAGCTTCTTTCTTAGAATGCACGCCTGTGGAACTGTTCCGTCTGCCTGCTTCCCACCTGACTACAACTTGGATGTCTTCAAGTCCAACGTAAACAAATTCCTAATGAACAGCCCCCTTAAGTAAACACTTCATTAAATCTCCACACTAACGTACTGTACTTGTAATAACCCTTATCCCTGAGTGGCTTCTGGGCCTTGATAAGTGGTGACCACCGTGTAAAAAAAAAATAAATAAAAATAAATAAGCAATGAGGTGCATAATTTAACTGAAAGTAAGCAAAAGAAGTATAAAATAATAAAGTCCAATTAATACAATCCCCAGTTCTTGTCTAGAATTCTCCCTATATTAAAAAGCAAAGATAAAGAAAATTGTATAATGCATTAACCTGTGACAAAACGAAAATATATTCTCAAAATCATGTAAATTTTATTATCAAGAAAATCATTTTAGGCTATTAATGGGAATTTGTGGGGATTACAACACAAATCTAGTAAGTATAAATTATTGTTGAGTTACCTCCTGGTTTTATTCTTTAACTTTTGCAAAATGGCAGGCATTCAATTCTAGGATACTCCTAAAATTTGATTTTCTTTATAAAATAAAATACTTGATCAATTTTTTTTTTACTTGGAATCAAGGCCCGAATACCACACATTGGATTTGGAGGCTACCACATTGTATTCAACTGGGAAGCAGGCCAGCAGAACAGTGTTCCACAGGCAGACAATGTTTGGAAAGAAGCTTCGTAGAATCTGCATTTAGATTTAGGTATACAGAGTGGGAGAAATTGCATATAGTAGTTGTAGCTAGTAGAGGTTTATTTTTTCGTAAAAGTTTGGCCAGGGGAACAATAGATTGGAGTTCAGTCAAGCACTTACCACGAAATAACGCTAGAGCAGAGACAGGCTTGCAACGCCTCTTCTGTGGGAAAGAGGTTGCAGGGAAGAGAAATTGGTATCACCTACTAGGTTCTGAAGCCAGTTTTGAACTCTATCGAAGCTAGATAGGGCGTGTTGAGCAACTTCTGCCTAGATGTGGCAACAGTACTCCATTTTAAGGTGTACCTGACTCTTATACAGATAGAGGATTGCATCCACAGGGAGATACCTACATAATGTTTTAATTTTCGTTTCATCACATACAAACATCATATTTTTCTTTATTTTTGTTTTTTTAACATGGAAGGGCGGGGTGGGGGCCTGGACAAAAATCGAATCATCATATTGGAATTTTCTTTTGCCAATCAATTTAATAAAAATTCATCTGCAAACCTATGTATAATGTCATGCTTGCTAGATCTTTTTGTTTTTGAAATTGGACTTAGATGTTATTTTAAATTTTCAAATGTATAAGAAATATTGTGCCGTTTCCCTCCCATTACAAATCACTTTTTTTTTTTTTTAGATAGGAATCACCACATTATCAAGGCCAAGAGGCCACTCAAGGATAAGGGCTAAAGAGTGTACAGTAGAAATTGGACAATATAGTAATCATTAGTAATGAAAATTTGGTAAATTTGATAACTTATATGGAACGGCTCATCAAGAACTTATTTACGTTGAACCCACTTGCTATAAGGTAGCCAAATGAACGAAAGATGATTATCTTAAAAACAGGCGATACATATTAGTATTAGTTTTACAAAGATCAAGACTATAGGTAAGAGGAAAACAGTCACCAGGAAAAAAGTTCTAAAGCCTGCAGTTCTGGAAAAGAATCTACTGGAATATGAAGATGCATTACAATAGGATATCTAAGCAGGAAATTGATGGAGACTACTAGATCCAAAATCAAACTAGAACAGACATACAGAGACAGTGCAGACAAGAAAAAGTGTGGCCAATTAAATTACAGATACATTTTTGAACCTTATCAAGAACCCTCAAATGGGATAGAGATTTGCAAGCCTAAATACAACAGTATTCCATACATGGTCTGATAGTAAATTTGTAGGTGTGAGAAAGTGTTTAGAATCCTAAAGAGAATAGGCCTTCCAAGAAAGAGAAAAATCAATGGATGTAATGCATTAACCCCAAGAAAGATTTAATGAAAAAGACTAAGAAGCTTCAGAACAGGAATCTCAAGAAAAAGGACACACCTACAATCGAAAGACATAATTAAATCAAAAAGCCATATGCTATCCCAATCCACAACAAACCCCAGATCAGTTGCATATTTTAAGATTCCAGAGAAACAGGCAAGAAGCAACATTAGAATATACAGGGTGGACCGATAAAATTGTCACCCTTTCCGTTTGATGAAAACAGGTTTCCTTTCTTTGTTGCAGATCATCTACTAGTCGGCCAGTTGTATACAAATTCCAAGAGTGATACGAGCCTTCTATCATGTCGAAAAGTGACGCAATGTTCAATGAGCAGGATTGAAGATGCGCCGCTGTATAACTCATGCTCTCTATCAATCCAAGTTATGACAACAGAACCATTGCCAGCACCCTCAAAAGACGGTTCAACGCTTGAGAGCACAGCTCAATGAAGTTTCCAGCCAGTTACGGTCTTTGATGTGATTTCAAGTGAGGGCAACATCATGCCACCTCACATTAAAAATTGACCTTGGTGTCCAACTCTGCCCTCATGGGGAGGTAAGTAAATAGGAACATCATGCCTCCTCACATCTTTGAAGTTTACTTGAAAGTCAACACCAGAGTGTACCTGGATGTGCTAAAAAGTGTGGTGATCCTCTGGTGCAATCAGGTGGCCATGACAAACCCTGGGTATGGCAGTAAAACTCAGCGCCAGCCCACAAATCCAAAGAAACCTAGGTTTGGCTTCAGAAGGAGTACTACAACTTTGTACCCTTTTCTCACGGGATCCCCTCCTCCCGACCTGAACCCGCTAAACTATTTCATTTGGTCATACACTGAGAACATCATCAGCATGACCTCCCACAACACCAAAGCCAGCCTGATCACTGCCATCCGCCGAGTATTCACCGAGCTACCGCTGGGGCTTGTAGAAATGTCTTGCTCTCAGTTCCTGGCCCGTATCAACATGGTGATTGAGGCTGAAGGCATTGAATAAATACATTGAATATTACATAATCAAGTGACCTGAACTGATTTTTTTCAATAAAAGTGTTAAAACAAAGCTGTAGTGTCTTTAGGCCGATAAATTTATTATTCCATTCTGTACAGGGGTATCAACATAGATACTATTCTCAGGAAGAGCAATGGTATAGAGAAAAAACAGTACTAGGTCTAGAATAGAACTATTAGAAACACCAGCATTGATAAGATGAGAAGACACTATCCAGTTATTCACAGGTTTCGAACAAAAGGAAAAGACCTAATAATGTCAAGAACCCTACAACTAATATCATAACCTTGAAGTCTGTGTAGAAGATCAAAATGCCATACTCTCAAACACCCTTCAAAATGTCAAGCACAATAGTTCTACCCTCTCCTAAATTATCCATAAATTCTGACAGATCCATTTAGCTACAAAAGTTGAAAGATCAGCAGCTAAACAAAGAACAGTTAGCTCCAAGCAGGATTTTTGTGTACAAATCTTATAATTTATATAAATAACCAAGGCATACCCATGATCCAAAGAGTTACAACCACTATTAGTATTATTCCACTTTGATTTGGTCTGAAAATTTATAAACTGATATCTTGAGACATTCTTTTTGCATAATTAAAAATAACCAATCTCAAAGAGTTAAGAGGCAAAAAAATAAAATACTAAGATCTAATGTAAAACATGGGGGGGGGGATGAATCTTAAGATCTTGATTATTCCAGTAATTATTGGCGCTCATGAAGAATTTCTAAAACTACCTGGCAAATATACCTGATGAACCAAGTGCAAGAGAATATCAAACAATTGCACCTAAATTAGATGGTCAGAATCTTAAAACAATTTGTTGGAATGTATAAGATAGCAAGTGAATGTCTGACATCTGGTAGGATGCACCATCCCCAGCTAGAACAAAAGAAAATTAGGAAAAAAAACTAAGGTTTTTTTTTTCTTTTTTTTTTACATAGGCATCACCACTTACCAAGGCCAAGAGGCCACTCAAGGATAAGGGTCAAAGAGTGTACAGTAGACAATTGGATAATAAAGTAATCGTTAGTAATGGAAATTCGGTAAATTTGTTAACTTATATGGAATGGCTCATCAAAAACTTGTTTACGTTAGACTTGAAGACAACCATATTGTAATCAACTGGAAAGCAGGAAAACAATTCCATAGGCATGCAGTTCTAAGAAAGAAGCTTTGTTCATGGAATCTACGTTTAGGTTTAGACATAGATAAAGAGTGGGGTAAATTATTGATAGTGTTTTCTGCTAGACGGGTGTTTCTTGTGAAAGTTTGGCGAGGGAGGACAACAGATTGGACCTCAGTTGAGCACTTGCCATGAAAATAACTATAAAGTAGAGAAACTCGCATCTCTTCTGTGAGAAAGAGGTTGCAGGGAAGAGAAAATGACATCTCCTACGAGGCTACGAAGTCTATTTTGAACTATTACCTGCTTTCACACCTTACTACTTATAAAAGAGCATGCTTGCCCAAGTAGCGAGCTATATCACGTGACGACTTTTCTTTTCAAAAAGGAAACGCTTAAGTCTATTTCAAGCAAAATCAATTCTTATCTGCAGTCATGAAGGACATATTTTAGCAGAGCAGATAAGTCGTGAATTTGTAATTTCAAAAATTACAAATTTGAGTTAATTACTTTATCTTCTAATGAAGGTGTAAATTATCCAAATAAAATGAAGGCTGTGAAGTCAGCAGGTAGATGGCCCGACTCTTACAATTTCAAAATATACGATTGTCTGATTCTTAAAAAAAAAAAAAAAAATCAATCAGAGTTTGACTTAATATTCTTAAGACTAACTTCTTCAAAACTTCCAACTTTGTATTTAGGATTGCATGGTTAAAGCAGCATACAATCACTGGAGTACCACATGATCCATAAATCAATAATCAACTAGAGTCCAAGATTGTGGTATGACCTGCTGCTTTGTAGGAGTGCCGGCTATCAGTCATGGAGATAAAACTGTTGTGTAGGATTTTTGGTTTGATAAGATATATCTGAAATATTAATATTTTTCACAATTATGTAGACCTCAAACAAAATGAAGAGGAAAATTGCTTGTGTTGGTTTGGAAATGTACTGGAAATCGTTAGGAAAAGACTGAAAGGACAGCTGAACCAATGGGAGCTGAATACCATAAACAAAGATCTCATGACAGTCGAATTTCACCATAACCAAACCTTTAAATGCACGCGAGAAGGATTGTCAGAATGATAAAGTGGTAGACACAACCTTTAGTTGATATTGAAATCTGCTGATGCCATCCCCTTATCAAAAATCGTTGAAGTTGCACAAAAGCAGATGCAGTAGACCCAATTTGACAAAAAACACCTCATCTACATCATGCCCAGACGGAGCAATGGTAGATAAGAGATACACAAACAATTCCAGGTCTTCTAAAACAATGGTCTCCAGATCTCTGGAGAGAACCTTAGTTTTAGAGGTGCTGCCATGCAAAAAGCAACTATATTTCTGAAGATTTCTGTTTATGCCAATATATACATATACACATTATATACTGTGTCAATTCCAGCTGTCTATAATATGGTTGTCTTCAAGTCCAACGTGAACAAGTTTCTGATGAGCCGTTCCACTTAAGTTAACAAATTTACCAAACTTCCATTATTATCGATTACTATATTGTCCTTTTGACTACTCTACACTCTTTAACCCTTATCCTTGAGTGGCCTATCGGCCTTGATAAGTGGTGACGCCTATGTAAAAAAAAAAAAAAAAAAAAAATCGTTTTATTGCAGATTAGTAAAATATGAATATTTCACTGAATATACGTCACAACAAAATAAAAATTATATCATCAAGCACCTTATTTAAGGTTAGTTATTTCCAAAAATCTTATTCAAATTCATGCAATATTCACTAAAGGTCTTTTCTTGCGAACTTTACTTTTTATATTTTTCTGTCAAAGAATAATAAACAAAAACATATCCTAGGTATGGGCCTCATATAAATTGATTATTTATCAACATATCCACCATTTTTTTTAAATAACTTAAAACAACCTTTTGTCCACAGAGGAAATCAATTCTTTGATCTTAAAAGGAGTTATGGCTCTAGCAACATCAACTATGTTCCTCCACAAGGCATCCTTTGAAGTAAATTGCTCTCCTCCCTCATAAACTCCTCTTTTTAATATTGACCAGAGATATTCAATGGGGTTATGGTCTGGAGAACATGGTGGTCGGGTCATGAGTTTCCCTCCCAACGAATTGCATAGACTCAAGGAAGGATGCAGTCGTCCCAAGCGGAATGGAATGGTACATTGTCATGTATAAAAATCATCTGAAAGCAACACGACAATGGTAGGTCATCTAGCCATGTCAACAAATGATTATCCAAAAAGGCTGTGTACGCATTGCTGGTAAGCTTTATACTCTCTGGCGCTTGGAATGGTCCAACCAACTTATCTCCAATGATTCCTGGCCAAAACATGATGTCTCCACCTCCTTGTTGGCGATGAACTCTGTAACAGGTTGGAGTTCCATTCGGGTTTCAAACTTTGGTCCATCTATGGAAATCCATTTTCATGTAATTCTGTGTCCAAGCCATTCATTTTTCCCTATGTTGTTTGCTCAGTGGAAGAGGTTTGATGTTCCTTGCAATCTCATTCAACACATTGTATTCAGCATGCCTGGATCTTGGAGTGATTCCAGCTTTTGCAAAAAGGAAAGCACTGGTACTGTTTGTGTTTCGGTTGAGTTCCGTACGAATTTTCTGAATATCATGATCTGATGCCCTTATTTTTCTGGATTTGGTGTTCAGGTTGTTCAAGAATGCAGCCAAGTTTTTGGATCCCATTCCAGCTCCGTGGCTAAATTTTTGATGAACACTCCTTCTGCGAGTCCAGTAACTATCCTTTGCTTTTCAATAACCTTTATCCGCCTGATTTTTTGGCATTGTAATAGATCTGCAATAAAGCGATGGACAGTAAAATTTCTTTGATAATAAATAAAATGCCATAACTTCGTGAATATAGCATGAATTTGAATAACATTTTGGGAAATAACTAAACTTAAAGCAACCCTTTGATGGTACAATTTATTTTTTTTTTATGTATATTTAGGGAAATATTGATATTTTACTAATCTGCAATAAAGCAATCAACACAGTTTATATATTTCTTATCTGTTAATTCTAATACTGAAGATGGTGCAAAATAAAGCAACATTAGAATTTTTAGCCAGTTAACTTAGGAGTGCACTTTGTGCCAAATTGGTGGTTAAATATAGTCAAATTTGTACTCATTTTTGTAATAAATTACAATCTATTAATCCCTAACTGTGCATATAACATGCCATACATAATGCTTAGTTTGCTACACTGTATCAAAGGTGCATACAAAATTTCAGCCGGATCAGCTCAATAGTTGCAAAAAAGTGGAACAGACAAAGAGAAATATAAGATAGATATATAGCAATTATCACTTCTCCATTAAAAAAGTAGAGGAGCATTATAAACAAAGATTGTGTCATTTACATAAAAAAAATGTGCCTCAGGAAGTCTAGATTGGTGGTCATTACTATTATCAACAAATTATTTTCTAAGATATACAATTGAGAAATTAGTCAAAAACCATATTATTTCACCTACTAATTTTGTGACCTATTTGCATAAAAAAAAAATATAATATTTAATTGAAGTTATCAGCCTTATAAGTTTGCATAAATACAGATTCTGAGTAAAGCAAACATTTTGTTTAAATAAAAATGGCTGCTTTGCTCAGAACTGTTATCTACACAAACTAAATGTTTATAACTTCTAAATATTTTTTATTACTTTCCCAAATGAATTTCCCATAAAATAATGTTGGTAACAGGTTAGTATTAAGATAGTAACAAGTATTGAAAAACTATTCAAATCCAGTATGATTTGGTTAGTCATTTTGATGTAGAGCTTCCATATGAAAAAGGAAAATGTTTCCATTTTTTTTTTTTTTTTTTTAAATACAATTGATTTATAGATGAGCAAGAATAAGCAACTACAAAATCTTCATTAAAACAATATAGAATTTAAGTAGAATTAGAAGATAGTTCTCAACAAGAGCTTTTTAAATGACAATATTAACTGATGATGATTAACAAGTACAACTTTTAGGCAAATTGATGAAGAAAATGCAGCCTATCAAAATAGCTCTAGACATTTTGTTGATGATCAAAATTGATACTATTTGAAAAGTATAGTCACCTACACTATACCAAAAACATTGTAGCCGTACTGTCTAAGTTGGATTTATTTCTAACGTTAATTGTGTAAGGGTCAAAACAACCTATTTAAAGTTTATTCAACTTCACATGATCAACATCTTTTTTTTATATACTGCTTATGTAATGTCAGTTACAAGATTAATTTGCATATTAGTTTAACAAAAATGACAATTTTTTTTTTTTTTAAATTCAATAATCATTTGGATCTTTTTTTTTTTTTTTTTTTACATGGGCATCACCACATTATCAAGGCCAAGAGGCCACTCAAGGATAAGGGTTAAAGAGTGTACAGTAGAAATTGGACAATATAGTAATCATTAGTAATGAAAATTTGGTAAATTTGATAACTTATATGGAACGGCTCATCAAGAACTTATTTACTTTAGACTTGAACACAACCATATTGTAGTCAGCTGGAAAGCAGGAAAACAAGACAATTCCACAGGCGTGCAGTTCTAAGAAAGAAGCTTTGTTCATGGAATCTACGATTAGGTTTAGGCACAGATAAAGAGTGGGGGGAATTATTGATAGTGTTTACAGCTAGACAAGTGTTTCTTGTGAAAGTTTGGCGAGGGGGGACCATAGATTGAAGCTCAGTCGAACACTTTCCATGAAAATAACGATACATCAGAGACAAACTCGCAACATCTCTTCTGTGAGATAGAGGTTGCAAGGAGGAGAAAAGGACATCTCCTACGAGGCTACATGTAATTATAAAAGTCTGGAGAATTTGGGCATTCTTGCTTGCTTAAATCTTGTAATATAATAAAGTTGCATTCTTGTCTGTGTCTACGATTTAATATATACAAAAGGTACAGTGTTTGACAAATTAATTTTCATACTGAAAAGGCACTTATATACACTTTTATTCCAGTATGATTTTTATATATATTATGCATTCAAAAGAATACTACATTCAATGAGCATCCTCATTTACATTAAAGAAAATCTATTTTAATAATTAGCTTCATTTTATTATTTGTTGTAATAGAATCACCTTAATTGTTCTATTTAGAATTATTTAAAGTTAATTTATTTTTAATTCAATTTAATTTCAATTATTAATAGCTGACAAGTTTTGTTTAAAACCGAAAGCAAGCTTATTTATTTAAGCTTTGACAATTATTTCCCACTTAAGCTTTGAAAGTTACTTTGCATTTGATTTTCATAAACCAAGATGTGTTTTATGCTCCCCTAAATTAACATGTGGATTCCTAACAATTTAGGATATTCGGTGTATCTTAAATACTATGTGACTAATCCCTTCGCCCGGCAATATGTTTTGACAAGGCAAGGCTGGGCATAGGCAGCTAGTTTTGATATAAAATTCTGTTTAAACATTTTATTTCATGGACCAAAGTTTAGTATTTGTGTTCAACTGTTCCTTTCTTCTCTTTAGACAGACTGACGTAACTTTCAACAAGTTGCAATTTCCAAGTTAAAAACAAATCGTCAACACAAATTGATTTTATTTTTTTTAGATCCCTTTATGGTCATGTGAAAAAATAAATCTGTATCAAAATTATCAAAATGTTAATATTTATGTAAACTAGCGAGATCTATTGAAATTCCAGAACGGCATCTTTCATTATATATTGTTGCTGGACATTCTGTGGATGTTCAGCATAAATGAAGACTATGCGATATTATTGTACCTATTTACGGAACAGAGTTAGACACCAGGGTCGTTTTTTTAACGTGGAGAAAAGGTACAAAAATAAAAGATTGTCTCAGTCATGAAGGACTGCTCCTCCAACAAAAAAGAAATGGAAGTGCAGTATCTGAACAGATACTACACTTTGATCTTGCCCAAAATGCGATATTATTGTAGCCCTTCTGTTAAAACTGTAAAAGTATTTATCTAAGCAATCTGATTAATGCAGTGTCAGAATATATCTAGTTATTACAGTTCATCTCAAATATAGTCGGTAATATTTCCATTGTATGGACACTGGAAACACCACTAACATACCATTTTTAGACAAGAGATACTACCCATGGATCCTAACCAGAAGACCAAAAAGATATTTTAGTTCCACATGCAGTTCAAAAGCAGCATATTTTTTTTTTTTTTTTTTTTTACATTGTGTCTTCAGTGATCTGGAGATCCTATTTATTACAAAGGAGGATAGGTAACAACATACTACAAACATTAAATTAGCATATTTATATACTATAATAGGATCTCCCGATCGAATAATTTATAATTTGGAAACCGTGACGTGTATATTAAAAGATACTATGGTATTGATATACATAGATAAATACAACACTTTCTGTTTCTTGTTTACAAAGTAACAAAATTTTTGTTTCAAGTATTTTACATAGCAAACTAGTTATAGAATTTTCTCAATTTCTTGTAAACATGAAAAAGGTGCCCATGAAACTAAAGAAATTCTGGTTAAAAACCATTAAAATAGTTGAAATCATAAAATTGTCGAAACAGAACCTAGGATTGTTGTTCATTCAATCATATTCGGTTTTACATGTTGGATGGATTTTAGAAATTGACTTTTAAACTAACCTATCCCTGGCCGGGTCTTTATTAAGTTAATTCTTATCAATTTCTCTCCTGTTTTCGTTGGCCTTCTCTTGCATGTTAACCCTGTTACCTAAATTGTAACAAACCTAACCCAAGAACTCATCCATTCTTTCAATATAGTCATACCATCAAAGCTTCATATTCTCCACATCTCTATATTCTCCAGATTTAATCTTCCTGAGATCATCAAATCTAAGCCTGTCTAATACACATCCATCATAACAATTTCATATTTCTCTCGATGCATTGCATGTCCTCAACCTTCACTGCTAGGTTCCACTTTGATATATCAATCTGTACACAGACATGACAGACTTTTCCCTTGATTGATAATGGTAAGGCTGTAAAAAAAAGTAATTCAAATAAACGAGTTTAATGGCTTTAAAATGCGATAACATTTATGTAATTCAATACAATGCCATTTTTCCCCTTTAAAAATATATTTAATAAAAACTAGACCATCCATAATTTATTGGCTTAGTATTTGTTATATTATAAAATACATAATCTTTTTAATTAATGTTTTTAAAAGTCAGAATATATTGTAATGCTAGAATAGATCAGGTCTTCCTCTTTTTAATTATTTACATGTAGGTTCTCTCACCACTTCTCTCATCATTCGACCTTCCTCCCAGCATGTGAAATATTCATGTAAAGCTGAAGTGTACATGGTGACAAGCAAGCAAGATTATAAACATAAGACTAACATCTTTCTTCAAATATACCAAAAAAAAAAACTACTGAAGTAAACGGTGTACCACAACTGTGTCCATCAATCTAAGGTTAAAAAGAAAATCTTAACTTAAGCAAGATTAAAAAGAAAAAAATACAAAAATATGTAATGTAAATTTTTTTTTGCAGTCAACAATAATCTAAGGTTATTGAAAAGATAAGGTGTGTTTATGCCATCAAGATAAATATTTGTAGAAATTGTAATCTAATTTTATTTGATAAAATAAATTTAAAATATGCAAAATGGATTTATGGAAGTAGCTATATTTTATATAAAAAAAATAAAAATAAATGATTTAAAAAATTACCAAAAATTTCATAAATTAACATTTTCTCTATATAATGCAGAATTAGGTCTATCATGTTTTGTCTCCAAGACATGCACTATTTTGGTTTACTGATTGATCTGAAAGTCCAGGAACATATGCTATCACTCAATCTTCTCAGAAGTTTACCCCCTTTTCAACATTCCATCTAGATATACCTTGCTCACCACCCAGCTGTCAATCAGCTGCCAAATGGACATATGGACTTTTCACAAATTCTATTTGACTTAAAACTACAAATTTGAAAACTTCATTCTCTGAACTATCCAAAAATGGTCTCTTTAAACTCTTTACCTTCTAATGCATGGTCATTTGAAATTCCTGAATTCTATATTTTAAACGTGTTGAATTATTGTTTTCATTCTTTGCAAAAATAAGTTGTAATTAAAATTTCGGCTTGGTAAAGTCTGAAAATCTTTATTTTAAAGCATTTTTTTAAGCCTACAGACAAGATAGAAATATTTGTAGAAATTAGGGTCATTTGGATGGTTTCTTATCTTAAATTATTACAGAATTTAGCCAGAATACTTTTGAAAACCTAAAAATTAGATCCAAATTTTAGTCCAGGTGTCTAAATTTAAGGATTGATTGAAAGAAACCTCAAGATAAAAGATTTCTCAATCCAAAAAAAAGGAGTTGGCTACCTATCTGAAAATATCTGGTTGACTTCCCCACTCCACAAGCATATCTACATAAATATTCATCTTCCCCTAAAAAACTGCTGATGCAAATATTCTTCCTTCATATAAAAAACTGCTGATGTAAATATTCTTCCTTCATATAAAAAACTAGGTGAAGCTTGAGGAAATACATTATTATGGTGTAAAATATAATTAAAAAGTTGAAGGCTGCACTTCACACGAATGTAACATTGAATCTGGAACATTCCTATTGATTACATTTTGGATGCCTTTAAGGATTTCAGTACTAAAATATCCCAAAATTAATGTTTGTAGCTTCATATCTTGAATTTCTTTAATTAAATCCATTTCTCTACATAAGAGTATATCCTACTCCTTTTAAATGCTTTCAATAATGAGCTCTTAAACACCAATCATGAAATGTGTTTTCCAGAATTTTAACCGAATATCTCCAAATTAGGGTTTTGTAGGCCAGACACCCAAAATTAGGGAATGTAACATTGTCTGGAAACCAACACAAAAGTCACAAAGGAGACCAAGTATAGAAAAGAACTTCAACTTGCTTTTTTTTTTGGTAACATTTCTTCATTATTATGACTGATGCCACCCATGTGTTCTCTAATGTTATCTACGTCTCACGTGATCATTCTCTCTTTATAGTCTTCTTTACCAATGATGTCATTTTGCATACAGCCGTCTGTGCTATGTTACAGAGATACTTTACAAATCCAATTTTACACCTATATTCCACAGCCTTATATGCTTCCAATCATGCTATTATCATTTATCAAGATATGTACAAAAAAAAATGTTTTGGAAGATTTTGACACAACAGCTCTAAATTAAGCACCTCCCCCCCCCTCTTTAAATCAAACTGATTCCCTCTATTCTATTATTTGCCATAAACCTTTAAGGAGCCCTCAATCACAAATGACTGAGGACTCCAAAGTTATAGATAAATGTGTGAACACAAGTTTCATATTTACTAAAACTGCTTACCCTAATTTGTTAATTTTACTCTAGGCATTGCTCTCATTGTTATTTAGAAAGCATGTTTTCCCATAAGTCTGTAATTATTGCAAACATAGGAACATCAAGTTAGATGTTAGGAAAACACGAGGATCCTTGCCAGCTATTCTTATCTGCATTGCAACTGCTGCAATTGTTCTGGAAGTAGAAAATAAATGTAACTCAGGAGTTTCGATAGGTAGACACAAAATATCAAATCCAAGTTATTCTGATGACATTGCTAGCATTAATGACTCTACGAAGAACCTACAAGTATTTCATGATAAAAGTCTAAAATTGGCTTAGACAAGATTTAAAAATAAACTTCTCAAAGATAAAATGCAAAAATATAGACAAATGAATATTAAAATCATAAAATACTATTCATTTCCAGACTAAAGTTGTTCAGAAGGAGAAAGAAAGAAAAAGAAAAAAAAAATACAATGCCACGCTAAAATATTAATGGCACGGGATAAATTTATATCATTTTTATTCCTTCTTGATTTATTTTAAGTTTCCTTTCATGGCTTTAGGGCCAAGATCACAGTGTAGTATCTCTTCTGATGCTTCACTTTATCTTTTCTGTCCTCGGTCAGTGGAGGAGAAATCCTTCATGACTGAGAATTTAAAATTTTGTTCCTATCCAGAGTTCTTTCTTAGGGAGCTGGATTTTTCCCCACATTAAAAACCGACCTTGTGTCTAACTATCCTCGTGGGGAGGCAAGTAAATAAGATTAGACGAGTTATTTGAATAGAAAAACCGGGCCACGTTCATCCTGAGTGGGTTGAATTCGCTTCACGGAATGTGTCTAAAGAACATTAAATTCACATGCAGTGTCCAGTCACATGATATATAGGTTAAAGGAGATGATTTTGCCATTAGGTTTTGGCAAGTAACTTGTACAAACCAGGCTGGATGTTAAATTTAGCAATCTTATGATAACATGATTATGCCACTGTCTTAAAAGTTAACTATCCATTACAAATAATGAATAGATAAAATAAATGAATGGCTGGAGTTCCTACTTACTTGCCCCCTTACGAGGGCAAAATAAGATATGTGAGCACATAGGAGAGGGTGGCCAAAAAATAAAAGATCTAAATTGTCTTAATGTAGAAGGATTTTAACCGGAGAGATAGCACACTTTGAAATTCAGATCTATATAAAAAAAAGAAAAAAAGTTTTAAATAGTAGGGGAGGTAATTAAAATAAAAATATGTATTACCTATAAATATCTGTGCCTATCCGGCGTTAGTCGAGTGCTTTGTAATCGAATTTTGAATGTATTTAATTACAGTACCGTTCGATCATTAAATTTTTAATTGAATCAAATTGTTATATAAAAAAATATATAGAACTAATTTTGTTACGGTAATGGCGTAATCTTTATAAAATAATTGGACATAAATATGCTGGTGATGAATGAACTGCTTTCGAACTGAATAGTGAATAATACATGAATATTGGTTAAGATTTTATTTGACCGTTTAAATACTTCCAATTTCCAGAAGTTTACCGGGTAATGTGTTTTGCACATATTAAGTAATTAAAATTGGAGATTTGTTTATGAAATCGAAATGCAATGTGGGAGATTTAATTTCGTAATTATTTTTTCAAATAGTATTTCTGTAGTAATTTACCCTATCGTATTTTTTTATTGTTATTATTTCAAATAAAGTATTATTAAATAAAAAAATATATATATATGCAAATCACAAAGGCGCGAACTGGTCACAATTTTATATGGAAACGCGAATTCATTTTTCAATGTAAATATTCAGAAGAAGAGTGAATTTCCATCATCACCGGAAGTTAGACGATTCAACTAATTTACAAAACGAGAAAAAAAAAATTAATATTCAACATTCATTTTACAAAGGGCAATTTAACCAGATACTTTTAATAACAAATTTTATTTTTTAACACTATCACGATTTTACATAATACTATCATAAAAAAAAATAAAATTCCCCCATCTCACTTCCGGTTAGAAAAAGTTTCAACACTAGAAAAAGAAGATTTATTTAAATAGGAAAATTTATACTAAAAAATTAATTTCAATATTCCTACGTTTTTAAAGTTTAACAGAACAATATTGAAATTAAATTGACTCTTTACTTCTAATGTTGGTTTTTCTACAATTTACGGATCATGCAATTTTTTGAAATATGATTTTAAAGTTAAATTGATGGTATCTTGTTTTTAAATTGTTAGGTGAAAGTACAGAATAGTTAAAAGAAATAAATACTAAAATGAATTTCTAAATAACGTTATTTTTTCAGCACGATCCGTAAACTGAAGTATACTGAAATTTTTCTGAGGATACAAATTTCTCTAAAAAATTAAAGCTTTTAAGCATTTAGCAGTACCAATAACTTATTGTTAATGTATATCAGATTTTAAGATCTGATTCATTATTCATTTTCAATTGTGTCAGACTGAAATATCTGAAACTACACAAGATATCTACAAATCATAGATAAAATTCATTGACTCGATTTGGCAAAAATCTACTGAAATATTCATTCCTTTGGGAGCAATCAGGGACCCAAATTATTGTGATGGAGAAGTGAAACTAGGTCAAACGGTCAGTCAGTTTCCCTACCCTTTCTATTACGGAAGAGGAGTGTAAAGAAAGCTGTGACATACACTCCTTTTAGCTCTATTTTATTATTCATGCCGATTAGCTAAAAAAAAAAAAAAAAATTAAAGGATTAATGAAAATATTACTTTAGTAAAAATGAATTTCAATTAAAATAAAATGGATAAACCTTTCGAAAATGAGGCAACGTGTATGACGGAAACATTTAATTGTTAATTGCAACCACTACTACAAAATACGCAAGATCTTCAAATCCACCAAAAATCATTTAAGTGCCTTATTTTGGAGGTTGTCAGGCAGTCCTTACTAGAAATCAGCAAAAATAAGTGCTACTATGAGTTGTAGTCAAATTTAAAAGTAATTTTGTGTATTATTCCGACTATCATTCTCACTTGGTTGCCATTCATAACGTTTCGATCGATATAACTTTCGGCCTTCTCCGAGTGAATCTTTCCGAATTTAACCGAAACGTGGTGAATATAACAATCAGGATGAGAATATTAGTCCAAATAATATGAATCATCTAATAAAAAAAGTAAAATAAATAATAATTTAGTTGGCGGACCTGTACGAGAGTGCCCACCCCCTTAAAAATGCGTATTATATATATATATATATATATATATATTTTCTCATAGATTACAGACTTAAGTATCATATTAGCAGAAAAAAAAATATAAATTTAATGACATTTAAGAAGAGGTTTACTTTCTCGTTACTTCATTGCTACCCGACTTACTGTCCATTTCTTTACCAACGTGTCACGTGATTAGAATCCCTTCTTAACAGTAATTAAATTTATTTTTTATTTTTCTGCTGATATGATCAGCAAGTATAATAATCGTCGAAAAAAAAAAAGGAAAAAAAAAAGGGGGGGGGTGAAAACACGCATTTTTAGGTGGTGGACACTCGTGTCCGCCGCCACTCAATTTCTTCAGAAACTATCAATTCTGTAATGTACACGCATGATGGGCGAGATATTTTTCCCTTCTAGTATATTTTTAAAATAAATATTTTTCCCCATCTTTTCTGTCATCGTAAAATATTACAAATCCTGCAGCAACTCGGTAAACTTAAGAGAGACACCATTTATTGCAACTAATATTGTCAACGGCTAAATAATTTGTAGACAGTCATCATTAAAAAAAAGGGGGGGGGAGTCCAATAAATATTCACGGGTTGACTGGTGTGACAATGGTGTGCGTTGTATTGTTATGATTTGTTTAATTAATCTTCATCAATATCAAGTGATGACGAAGTCACATTCTTGGTCTCAAGAATATAAATCGGGAAAAGAAAAAGACAACGTCCTCAAAGATAAACTCATTAATAGTGACACCAGTTAAATTATTATAGCATCAGTTTAAAACGACATAGAAATCGGAGAGCAAGCTCCAATTTATTTTTCTCTCCCACAAGGACAGAGACAACGTTGGTTTTAATATGGGAAAAATCTGGCTCCCAAAAGTGGCATTTTGGATGGAAATAATTTTTAAATATCTCAGTCATGGTTTCAACTTTACTGAGAACACACACACACACACAAAGTGTAGTATCAGAATAATAGAGGAATAAGTTATAAGAAGATGAAAGAGATAAACTACGATTGTACATTTATAATTAGACATGGTTGTTCAGAGTATTCGTAACATTAATAATAAATATGGTACTTTTACTCTCTAGAGACAATGGACACCCTCTGTTAGAGTGTGGGTATGGAGTTTATAGTAAAGCAAAATTTGCGCAATTTCCAATCACACCTCTCTCGAACCGGTATTGCTCGAATTCAGAACGACTGAAAACAATGACGAGATAAACAGAGGGATACTGGTATTAGTTCGGAGTCTTTCCTTCTGCCAGATTAGTTGTACGGTACGGGTCTCGTTTAATTCCTGGCTAGAGTGAGGATACGTAATTTTATACCTTTCCCAGAGTTTTTTTTTTTTTTTTTTAAATAATACTTTTTGTTCGCTCCTAAGCATATATATATATTTCCACTGAAACGTAATGGGATACTGTGTTTGAGATCAGATTACTAAGGGACAATCTGCATGGAGAGTTCGGCAACAAGATGTTTGTTAATATAACATTTAAATTTCTGCGGATGGAGGGAGGGGTCCTATTAACTGTACGGCGAGAGCCCGAAAATGTATACTTCGGAGGACCCCCTCCCTCTCAAAAGAAAGTTCACAAATAGCTAAAGATATTAAAATAGTGAGCCGACAAGAAAGCGGCAGAATGTACTAAATATATAAATGATAGTTTGTGTTTTTTTTAATTAGAGAGTTTGGACAGATTTGACCACAAGGTCATAATTAAATCACACGAAACACTAAGTGTTAGAGAAGGAATGACCATGGGGGACGATCTATATAAGCACGTGGGGGGGGGGGGGGTCAGAATAGATAGAAATACCACGGCTATATTTCGGTGGCCGTGGAAATACTCAGTTGGCGGACCAGTACGAGAGTGCCCACCCCCTAAAAATACGCGTTTTTCACCATTTTTTTTTTTTTAAGTTTTTTTCCAACAATGATAGATTACAGACATAAGTATATTAGCAGAAAGAAGTTTTTTTTTTAATTGAAGGACTTAAGGGGTTCACTTTATAGTTATAAAGTCCTAATCACGTGACACGTCGGCAAAGAAATGGACAGTAAGTCAGGTAGCAATGAAGTAGAACGTTATAACGAGAAAGCGGACCCTTTAAAAGTCATCAAATTTGTTTTTTTTCCAAATTTTTTCTGTTAATGTGATACTTAAGTCTAATCTATGATCATCGAAAATCAAAATGTAAATAAAGGTGTAAAACACGCATTTTTAGGGGGGGGTGCATTCTTGTACAGCTCCGCCACCAAGTTACCCAGTTCATACACATTCAGTTAGTTCACAGATTAAATATTAAATTAATATTAAAACTGCAAAAACTGTCATAAAAAGTTACAGTACTCACCTTCCTGATACGATAGTAAAATTAAAAAAACGTGCTTCTACAGAATTTGAACAGAACCAAACCTAAAACTTTTTAAATACCGAAATTCATACCTATAATAAATGAAAATATGCAAAGTTTGTAGTTAGTATAAGACAAAATATTCAATCAGGGTTATCCCACATTTCGTATTTAAGGTGTTTGTGAGTGTCATGGACTCCAGAGTAGTCAACACGCATGAAGAAAAAAAAACTGTATTATTTAGATTATTCGTACTAGTATTCTCAATTAAGTTATCCACGTTTCTGCCGATGTAATCTCCCACCTAAAACTACATATTTTCGAACTTGGGTCGTTTTGTCCGAATTGTACGGAATTTGATCCAAGACGGTAAATTGTTCTCATTTTGCCGGCCGTGACCTGGTGGAAAGTGTTATTTATACTATTCTTAGTTATTATCACGTGTAGTTGAACTTTTCAACCTTAAGAAAACTTTAATATTAAAACTGCAAAACTAATATGAGGGGAAGGAGAATAGAATACCCCAGTTAATAAAATAAAACAAATCGAGAAAAGAGACTTACCCGTTACAAAAATGTATTTTAATTGACAAAAATAAAAGTAAAATAATTATTTTCATATCCATCTTAACGAAGAACAAAAGTGAAGCAAAATTAATATTGAGAAAGTCGATATTCAATATATAATTAAAACAAAGTTTGGGCAATAGAGTTAAAAAGAAAAACAATAAAACGAGTAGTAGTATGTTAGTGCGTGTGAGGGTCACAGAACATTCAAGTAAGTTCCTATAAGAGTTTAATTCTGTGAAGAATTAAAGACTCCACCTGGGGGTTACCAAGGGCAATTAATTATTGGTCAGGTCCATAAGATAATTAAAATATATACGAAACGAAATTTAGTAGTATGTTAGTGCGTGTGAGGGTCACAGAACATTCAAGTAAGTTCCTATAAGAGTTTAATTCTGTGAAGAATTAAAGACTCCACCTGGGGGTTACCAAGGGCAATTAGCAATTTATTTTTAACAGTAGACGCTCTTTGTTTCAGAAAACAAAATGAAACAGATTTTTTAATATATATAATCCATTACAATACTGACAGTTAGGACTATACGGCATAATAATTCTAACTATATATTTCCACATGGGCAACACCGGGCGAACACCGCTAATATGCCAAGTTTTGTTAGACGCATTGAATGAATAGGTAAAATTTAAGTGCGTCTACATAATTTGAACCGAACAGAACTAAAAGTTACTGTAAAAAAAAAAAATAAATAAAAGTCCGGTTTCATTTTTATTGTGTTAATGCAGAGATCCGCGCTATTTTTTAAAATCATATTTCCACGTCTAATTAAAGTTTTTTTTATTTAATTTTAAGGTTAAAGTCCAGAATCCAACCCCCACCCCCGTGTTAAGAACGGCTTTTTAAATAATGTTATTTTAACACGGAGCATGAGTACCTTTTTTTTTTTTTTTTTTCAAATTTTATCAATTTGTTCAAGCTGAGGATGGAAAACATTCACTCGATCTTATATATCCAAACCGAGAGATCTTTTTAAGATTCTGACCGTCCCTTCAAGTTCAATAGTTTGAATCTCTCTTGAACATGATTTACCGGGTATATCTGCCAGAGAATTTTTTTGAAGTTCTTTTTCATGTATCCTGTTACTCTTATAATTACTGGAATAAGCTGTATAAGTACCAATATGTTGTCTAAACGACCATAGTAATGTAGTTTTAAGTTATTTTGTTTCAAATATGCAATGATAAAACTGAAACAGTTATAAAAGCATACGTGGATTAATTTAAAATGTGTTTCTCAGTTAAAAATGAATTTCTTCACGCTTGAAAACAAGTTCTTTGCGATTCAAACGTAGTTTCACGTGGGGGCCACCGGGTGCGTCATCGAGCATTGTTCATAATTGAAAATGCCAAGTTAATTTCAATAATTTCATATTCGCTCTTTATCAAAATGTAAAAAAATTTTAAGGACAGAAGAATGTCTGAAATATTAATACCTATAAAAAGGTATGTTTTATGTTTCCCATGAGATTTTTTTAAGTAAAGAAATTTAATTTTAGCCGAGAAACATACATAAACATGAAAAATCAACTTCCAGAATAGGAATGGAGTCGAACAACGACACCAAATACAAAGTGCTCAATATCCTTTCAGATTAAGTTTTATAGGCTAAGATAAACAGTAAACACCTTTCATGTATGTAATAATATATATTACACCGACACAGCGGAAGAAAAAGCTTGAGGATAATTTTTGGTGGCTATACTACGCCAAAGTTTTTTTTTTAGCAAATGTTCTTTCTACCCGCGCAATTTTAAGAAATTATTTAATTTATTTCATACACAAGTACAAAACGGCTGATTATATACACACATATATTATATAATAAACAAAAAAAAAATTGAACACGTATAACTTAAAATATATATAAAAACGGGATACAGCGGAAGAATAAAAAAAATATGCTTAGTTTTTTTTTTTTTTTTTGTTCCTTTCCTCTCTTCAGTATTAGACATTACGCACGTGACCACGTTAGCAATTTATTACACAGGAAAAAAAAAAAAAAAAGAACACCAAGGGTGACGGTGAGAGGGGGGAAAGAGAGATCGCAAGCCGAAAGAGAAAAAATATGTATATATCGGAATAGCTAAGAAAGTGAGCATGAAAGACCCGTAACAAATAAAATTTTAGATCCACTTTTTAGTCTACTTACCCCCACTCGACGACATGGGACTCGTAATCCCAATATTCACGAGGCCTGTGCGTGTTCACATCGGCATATACCCGTGCCCTGCTCGGAGACGGCATACTTTTACTCCTTCTGATGATGTTGATGTTGTGGGACACGACGACTCGAGACGGATTCGGAACGACCACCACCGCTGTCCTTTGAACAAATTGCGAGATTATGCGGAATATTTCGATGCCTTTTTCTTTCTTTGCTAGTGCTACTCCGATTCTTTGTAACAGGCCGTGCTGCGTTAGAATATCCAAATCAAGATGGCCTCCTACAGAACATTATATGCACACTGTTCGGTGGACTGAAAATCGCTCAATCTGCGCAAGAAGTAAGGTGAAATTTCAACTCGTACCACCATGAGATCTCGCACAAGTCTTCAATAAAGCGTTTCTCATTGCTTCAAACTTACAATAGAGCATATTTGAGGCAACAGGTATAAATATTTCACATTACCTCTTTCGACATTTTTTCGCAAGATGGCGTCTAAAGAGCGGCCCGCGAAGTAGAAACGAGGCTTATTCCGATAGCGATTATCTCCCCTGAATTCTGCGCTCTTCAATTTAAGAAAAGTATTATTATTATTCTTTTATTTTATTTTTTTTTTCTTAAAAAGAAAAAAATATATGTATATTTTTCTTTTTCTTTCTGAATAAAGATAACAGCAAAATTTTAATAGATAATCCAAATTCAATGAAGATATTTACACCATATATTTATTTCGTCTAACCTTCGTTTTTTAACCGAAAAACATTAAGCAGAAGCTTTCGGGTTTTTATTGTACATGGAGTAGAGTTCTGTTTTCAATTAGAGTTAATCCTTCCAGGCATTATCCCCACCCACATCGGGAGAGTATTGATTTTATTACCGGTAGCATGACACTCTCCATTACGGTGAATGCCAACGGGCCCGATTCTCCCTTTGGAGGGAGCTAAATTCCCCACTATAAACTGACCTCATGCTTAACTTCGCTGCTGCAGTCGAAGGGTAGTAAATGAGCATTTTTTTCAACTTTTTTTTTTTTTTTTTAATTATGTTAATTTTAATACGTACAATATTTTAAATATATTTTTTAATTCATTTCCTTTCGAAAACCGATAAATTCGAATCTAAATTCAAATTATAATATCATCATAATCATCCCCATCATCATAGATTTTATTCCTCCTCTGATTGAACGTCGTCATTTCGATTGCATGGTTATTATTTGTTAAAATCCTGCTGTAATAGATATTGAAAATACCTAGTATATAGGAAAATCTTAGAAGAAACGTTAGATTTTTTTGTTATTCTATGGTAAAAATGGCGTGAGTCGGCAACACTATAAGAAAATTAATTTTATTTTTAAACTTGAAAATCTCTTCGCTTCATCTCGTATCTCTGCCATAAATGGTAATGTATATATACTTTAAGATCAACAATTCCTGTCATTTTATTTATGTGAAAATAACAACTTTGAGATAGTTTGCCTTCATTTTCTTATGCTTAACACGTTTTCTTTTTACTTCGTCGCCTTCCAGCTACGTTATTTTTCTAAGTCATCATCATCACATCCATTTAATAATTCAACCAATTAAAAATATTAAATTGAAAAATAGTTTATTATCTGCATTAACAACTCTCTATTAAATGAATGTGAATGGAATTTTCATGTACTAAAATGAATTCTCTCTCTCTCTCTCTCTCTCTCTCTCTGAAATACTATCGATGGTGGTACACAATTTTGAATTTGTTTGTGCCGACATACGTAACTAGTAGTAAAACACTTTACTCATTCATTCGAATCCCGGTAAAAAAAAAAAAAAAAAAAAAAAAATGTCACATCTATGTTAATACTCTTTCTGCGTCTTTTTTTTTTTTTTTTTTTTTTTAATATGTCAAATTCTCATATTTTTAAGTGGGGTATAGATTAACATTCTTGTTCGGCTAACTCGCCTTCCACCAAAAATGAGATTCTACTTTTTAGGCAATTACGTGTGAACACAAAATAAAAAAAAAATGCAGAGAAGGCACCGTGATAAACTACTTCATTTACTCACATAACATTAATATACGAAAGTATAAATTTATGCGTAAACGAAGTATTTACTTCAAAAGTGCTCAATACGCGGGTAGAACTAGTTAGTAAATTATAAAATATGTATGGCGATTAAGCTTAGCTACACTGAATATTCCACGTTTCATCATCATCATATATATTTTATACCTTACTATATAAACTGATGATTGTGTAGTTCCAACGAGAAATATATATATATATATATATATATATATATATATATATATATATATATATATATATATTAGTATTTTCAAGTTTTACAGCATCTTTTGTTTATTAAATTGTTAGGTGAAAGTACGGAATAGTTACAAAAAAGAATTCCCCCCCTCCTCCTCTCCATGTTAAGAATGTTTCTAAATCATAACGTTTCAGCATGGTACCTTCTCTGCATAAGTACCAATAATTATTCTTGAATGGGTATCTGTTTTGTATATAAACTTAACGTAAAACGCCCCCTCCATACCCTAGCCATTCTTACTTTTTAAGGCAGTTAACTAGTTTCTTTTTAACTCTAAGTCCTTCAAGGTTGTAAAACCACGCGTAATCACCTAAAAAAGTAGACACCTCTAAAAAACAGAATTTATCTCCTACGGCAAAAAAAATAAATAAATAAATAAATTAAATTAGTTAAAGCGCTAGGAAATGAAGTATCATTTTACGTTAGTTTTATAAATGACACTGATCCCCTACTTTAAATACTAAATAATTGAGGGAGGGGGGATCGCCAATTTTTCATAATTATTCACAAATGATAGCTTAATAAAAAAAGTCATTTTTGGAGGGAGTAGTGTAGATTTGGCTACAATAATATTCCTTTTTTTTTTTTTTTTTTAGGTTAATTTTACTTAAACTATGAACAAAAGCCATAGTCCTAAATGACTATCCCATCCAGAGTGCACCCTTTTTGGTGGATATTCCCTACATTCAAAACTGCCTATGATTTCCTGGGAATGCAAGTAAATAGAGAGGTAGTTAGTTCTCTCATACTGCAAGATCTGTGACACCAGAGTCAAAAAGTGGGATTCAGAAGTCAGCACCCCCAAGGAGAGAGTCACTGACCATCAAAAAATTGCTTAAGCAGCCTCGTCTGCACTCAGTAAGGGTAAGGGCGTCTCAGGCGATTAGCAATAAGCTAACCTCTTCTCAAAGAGAGACAGCAAAGCCTGAGAGGGTGGGCATTATAGAACTGCACAGAGTCTGCATTGCACCATGAACCAGTTCTTAACAGGAATGGTCTAATCTCTGTTGATTTTAAGAGCCTGAGGATAAAAATGCCTAGGACTTACATATTTTATTCATTGCAATAACAAAAGGCTGATGTTTTATAAATGAGTCGCCTCTTATAAAATTTAAAAGCCACTTAAGGGTTAACAATGTAGATTGCTAGTTGAATTATGAAGAATATTCTAAGAAGATTGAAAATAATTAGATTTGAAAACAATTGTATTATAAAATGCATGGAAGTTACCCTGTGGTGATGTGTTCCATGAAAAAGCTTTCTCAATTAAATCAACCCTCCTCAAATGAAATGAGAGTCTAACTTTTTAGGTGATTATGTATAAACACTCAGAAAAACTTGTGGAAATAAACACAAAACAATTTTTTTAAATTTAGAGTGGGGATCAATTTCATATATAATCTTAATGTAAAATTATTCTCCATGCATTCTAACATTTTAGTTAACTAATTCCTTTTCACACTAACCCTAAGTCTCAATTAACAAGGTTGGAAAACCACACGTAATCACCTGAAAATTACCCACCTCTATAAATAAAACACACAGAATTTATCTCTTATATCAAACAAATAAATAAATAAAATGCTAAAATGGCCAGGAAATGGCATACATTAATTTTACAAGTGAAACTGACCTTTCAGTCTATAAATACTAGTGATGGGACGACTCCAATATTTTCCCCGATTCTGATACAATTACCGATTTCGATTCTTTATAAATCTCTCAATATTTAATTATATTGTTAATTTTCTCCGAGTACTGTAAAAACATATTAAATGTACAGATATTTTCCTAAACATAAAAATACATTTGTAGGGGATGATCTATCGATTTTAGTTTAACTGGTAGTTTAAAAATCAATAAATATTTACTATTTTATCATTATTACCAGCAATGGAAGATTTTATTTTAGACAAAATAAAAAAGATAATTAAAAGAATCGTTTTGGCATCGCAAAATAGGCACAAATTTTTCCAATTCCAATACCGATTCTGATACCTCTAAATGTTTCGATTTTTCTGATTTCTGATTCCGATTAATCATCCCAACACTAATAGATACTAAAGTAATTGTGTTTTTTGTTTTGTTTTTTTTTCCACCAATTTTTTTCATAGTATTTGCATGTAATCGCTAGTTGAATTGCTAGTTGAATGATGAAGAATGTTCTGAGAAGATTGAAAATGATTGGATTTGAAGACAACTATGTTATAATGTGCAAGGGAGCAACTCTGTGGTAATGTGTTCCACAGTGGGAAAGTTCTCAAAAAAAATAAAAATAAAAAAACTGTTCATAGAAATTGCACCCAGTGTTTGGCACATGCAAGAAGACTAAATTCTTCATAGTTGTGGTAAAAAGTAAGAGTTTTTGTGGTTATTCGGAATTTTAACATATTGTTCTAAGGGAGGTAACTCTATTTTACTAAGAATTGTAAGAAAAAAATGATTTTTTTTCAATTACTCCATTTAATAGAAGTTTTATAACATCAAAAACAACAATATGTAAAATGCAACAATATTTTAATTTTTCTTAAACAAAGCATCCAAGTAATTGTGAAAAGAAAATGTTTTTTTTTCAATTATTTTAGTAAAATAGAGTTAGCTCTCTTAGAACAATAGGTTGAACTTCCAAATAACCGCCCTTGTAAATATTGTCAAATCATAACAGAATGCAACAAGCCATGTAAAAAGACAGATAGAAGATATTTATAACCTCATACTGTCTGAATGTTTCTCCAATGTCAGTTAAAGCCTCCATTGTCATAGCTTCTTCTGGCAAGCTATTTTACAGATTAGAAACACAGAAAAAATTAACAGGAAAGCTCTTTGGTATACTTACATTCGTGCACAGTTTCTAATACAATAAATCAATCCTCCATATTGGAACCACTCGATGAGAACATACACACCCCTTTTTTATGAAAGATTTTTCACTTATCAATCTAGGGGTAATAATTAATGGTCAATGTGCACTATAGTGCCAACTAAAAACTTACCTTTAAAAAGTTGATTTTTAAGGGTATTCAAGTTTGTATTCCTTATTGTTTATACTGGTCGCCATATTTGTTTTTGTGCACACATGCATTCAAGTCATTGTAAGAATAATATCCAAGATTAGAACAGTGGTTCAAATAATACAAATTCTCAGGCATAAGAGCAAATGTCTGCTTTTATGTATGTTTTTTTTTTCGATTTCTAATACTGTTCTTTAATTCATGCAAAAATCATGTAAAACATCCTTTTCATTTAATATATCTCTCCCAGATCAAATATGGATTACATGTTTGTCATTGCGACACAAAGCAACTTTCTTTATAAAGCTCTCTCATCTACATTTGGTTTGATGTGTCGTTTCTATTGTGAAAGGATTTATTGAAATAAAATATAAGAAAAGTACATTATTGAAAAATATACAATAAAAATTAACAAAATTATAAAAAGATAAAAATAACACAATTAGTCTTTATTTGCACTTTTAATAACAAAATTAAAAAATTAAAATTTGTATTTTATTTGACATTTTATTAGAAATATATTTATGAAGTACATTTTTTTTATTTTAAAAATAAAAGTTTTTTTTTTTTAAATTTATATAATAAATATATGTTTTTGAAAGTATAAAAATAAAATTATTGAAATCAAAATAACAAATGAAATTAATGAAATCAAAAGAACAAGATTTCAAACATCATAAAAAATAAACGTATCCAATACATTATATTACCAAAATATCTTTAAAAGATTTTAAAAAGTGTTTTCAATAATTCTTTAAAAAGAAAAGAGTGCAAAAAGTGTTTTCAATAATTCTTTAAAAAAATAAAACTAATTTCAATAATTCTTAACTAAAATAACACTGAAAAAACTTTTCAATGATTATTAAATAAAAAAAGAACAATCGGAAAAATGTAATAAAAAAGAGTACATTTACAGGGGAGATATAAGCCTGGGAGCAAAAAAAGCAAAGGAACTGATTTGCCTTGTCACTGGTTTCGGTAGCAGCAACAGTGAAAGTTAGGAAGTATGTTAGTTGTTATTCCAAGTCTTTGCATCCTGCATTATCCTGCTTATCCTCAATTGGGTTTATCCGATCAAAGCTTAGTTCAACATGTCTATACCACTTCTTGGTCTTTTGGCTGGAAGCAAAGTGTAGTATCTGTTTTGATTCAAACTTAATTTATTGTGTCCTTGGTCAGTGATGGAGGAGTTCTTCTAGACTGAAGCAATTTTTATCTTTGTTCCAATCCAAAGTGCACTTATTTGGGGAGATGGATTTTCCACGCATTGAAAACCGACCTTGTGTTTTAACAATATCATTGTGGGGAGGCACGTAAATAGAAACATGTTCATACTAGTCTCGGCACCTTCAGTTTCAATAGCAAGCAGTCAGAACCAACTCTGTCATCAAGATGCACACCAAAAATCCATTAAATTGTTTTCACTGGTCGCCATATTTGTCATTTCTCTGCATTCTCAGAAAGAGCAAACTAGTGGAAAACGAGCATTCACTTTACACATAACATGGCACTACAGACATTGAACTGAGCTGAAAGGGAGAAACAGACCAAATATCAAGGTCTCATGTATGATATGAAAAGAAATTGGAATCTTAGGGAGATATCAATCATACCAGTTATTATAGGTGTCACAGGGCTTATGAAGAAGAACCTGAAGTCCTACCTAACTAACATTTCTGGTGAATTAAGTGCAAGAGAAATCCAAACAATTGCACTTAAGGGAACAACGAGGATACTAAAAAGAACTCTCGGTTGGTTTTAATAAAAAGAAGGGCAATGTTGGTAGCTGGTTTGGCTGCCCCATGCCCAGCATTACAATCTTCAAAGAAAGAAAATTACAGAGAACTTGAATGCCTACTAGACACTGTCCTCGAGTCTCTGTATAGGGGCTTGTCAGGAAAATCTGGCCTGAGGATATTCCTCCTACAGGTAAATCCTGACTAAATATTAAAAAAAAAGTATTTGAAGCCCAAATATAATCTCCTCATTATCGCTACCCTACCGCTCATTATCGCTACCCTACACTGGCTTATATGAGGATTCGTGCACTTTCTCTAAGTGATGTTGCTTATAGTAACAGAACTAAGCTGGACACTCCACCAGACTAGATGAATTCTTGTCTTGGAATTCAGTAAAACCAAGAGACGACAAGAAAGATATACTGTGACATAGTTAACTGGTCAATTAGTGAGAGGACAATTTATGTTCCTAACTTCTTTACTAACTTAACGTTTGAGAGATAAAAGAGAAGTGTAATGGAATATTCGAATATCTTTGTATCTCATATAGAGATCAAGTGTTAGCTCCAGTAAAGGACCCCTTGATTTTTGAGAACTTCGAATGGAGGAAAAATTAAACAAAAAAATTAGACATTGAGTAATGAGTGCAAATGGACGACATGATACGATAGAAAGAAGCTCACAAAACTTGTCTCATGCTGTCCTTACACACACACACACACACACACACACACACACACACACACACACACACCCTCCACCAGCACAGATCATATTGCTAAGATAGCAAAATGAGTTCCCAACTTCAAACTTCTGCAAACCATCCACAGAGAATTCATTACAAAGTCTGCTTTTAATTGGACAAGCACAGCTATCACAAAGGTAGGTTTCAATAGCGATTAATCTTCCTCACAACTCACTGAACCTTTTGAAATCTAAAATCCAATTTAATAATTAAGGTTCTGCTATGGTCTTACAGACTTTGTATAACATGCATCAAGAGTGATAACATATTAATTAATGTAATAATTATGCAATAAATATTCTTGCCACAACCCCCAAAAATTATTATTTAGTCAAAATAATATGGAAAAAATAAATTACATATATTTACCAGAATAAAAAACAAAAAAGAATAATTAAAAAAATCTTTATATTTGGACCGAGACTGCCTCATCTATTATATATTCAACAGCTGCCTCCCTCCTTCTTCATAAAATTCTCTCTCCACTTCTTTGTCAGTGGCATGCAGAGAAGGAAGTGTAACGGGACAGTGGCCCTGGCCATCCAAATGTTATGGGAAGGGGAGCATTTAATCATATTCAAACTATTTCTCTTTATGGTAATATTTCTTAGTACTCGTATTTGTACTTGAGTTTTTGAGGCATACAACTAAGGAGTCCACCCTGGATATCATTAGACCTCTGCACACCATTGTTTCCCATTCCCTACTCCCCACTTCCTGCTCCTCATGTTGGAAATCACCATTCTACACAGATATCTCTCACAGTATTAATATTTTGAATTAAAAATATTAATACTGACCCTACAATAATAAGTTTAAAAAAGAACAATGTATTTGAAGCAAAATTAAAATTTCTAAAAACTAGCTTAACTTCACATCTATTTCAATTCCTGCTGAATAACTCTTGCTAATAGCGATTTCCATATGCACATTTGGATTGAAGTCGAACACATATCTGATGAAGGGAAATGTTTCCAAAAACTTCTATCAGACCACTGATGCAAGTAAGAATATAATATAATGTAATAAGAGTATATAAAAAATTATATGCACACACATATATATTTCCCCCAGACCTCTAGCCTTGATGGAGGGGAAGCTAAAACTCTGCTATGGTTTCAAATGATCTGAAATAACACCAAATATTTCTCATATGCTTTACCTACCCTCTTTTGGAAATAGAGTATGATTGTGAATATCTCTATCTCTTATACACTGGGAAATTTACTTTATGTATGAAAACCAAAGAGGGGAGTGTAACATATAAGAAATATTTGGAATCAAGTCTCCCCTTGCTGTTATTTCAGATCATTTGAAACTATAGCAGCAAATTTTAGTTTCCTCTCCATCAAGGCCAGAGGTTTGGGGGGAAATATCAGATATTTTATAATTCATATGCAAAACTAGGAAAACAAATGACTATGATTGAAACCATTTATGACTGTAAAACATTGCCAAAAATAGGCTCTGGATGATGGATGATCCCCTTAATGTGCGACCTTAAGAGCAAATGTCACATAGCCCACTACACAATTCAGGTCATTACATTTCCAACAAGCCTTTTGTTAAATTCTGATCAATAGTTGCTGAGATTTGGAACTTATAAAATTGCAAAAAAAAAGTGGTATGGATATATCTATACTCATAGCCAAATTGAATATTGAAATGCTCATATATTTGGTTCTATGAGACAAAACTGCATAAAAATTTGCAGCTTTTTGAAGATTATAAGACTATTCTATGGTTAAAATTTTATGACAATTGGTAAAAAAGAACCTATATTTTCAAACCAATAAAATATGCCCAAATTTGCCTACATTTGTATATATAGTGTCTTGGCAAGCCAGCTTTAGTTTTGCTGTTTTGGGATGGATTTTTCTTTTTTTTTCTTTTTTTTTTTTGCTTTGTTATCTCCCCTGTGGCCTTACCATAAAGGTGAAATCTGCAAAACTCATTCCACAGTTATGTCTTAATTTGATTCAGTTTGTGTCCATCTGTTACACCTCTGAATTGTATTACTTTATATATATTACCTTTATATACACACTAAATAATGCTTCACGCAAACTACATTAATCTCTCATATTTTTCAAAGTTGAAAAGAAACAAAGATGTGTTGGGATAAAATATACTAAATAATTTGTTAGTTACCTTCTTCCCCAAGGTTACACTTATTGTGGAGGTGAAGCCATTACTGAACATCACATGGTCAGTAAATCTATAAAAAGTACCTCAGTCTGTGAGGATTAGATTGAGACCTTAAACTTTAGTTTTATAAAAGAAAAAGAAGTCTAACATCAATAAGCATTGAACTTAACCATTTATATTAGACTGACATTCTGACGTCAGAAACATTTCTGTTATGCTAAGTCTACCATTGTTGCTTTATTGGTTTCGATTCTAGCTCATGGCACTCAAGTCATAATTATTTTTTTTTTTAAATCACTACGATATATTGGGTACAATATAATATATAGTAGAACCCCGGGATATGGTGGCCCTAGGATACGTTTTTTCAGGTTACGATGTGGAATACAATGTTTTTCCAGCCCCTGGTTATAGTATTTGCACTGCCATACAGTGTTATTTATAATGTTATTTGATTATATACATGTGTATTATATACTGTACTGTATTTTGTTACTAATTTTTAATGCCGTATCCCGGGGTTCTACTGTATAATTAATAGAGAATTTATACTATAATAATAGATATGAACTCTGCATAAATTAAAATATTATATTTGAGAGTATTTTACAACCGGGCAAGGCTGGCTGCCTCTGCTAGTTATAATAATGTTAAATAAATTATTCAGATTACTCTTCTTATCTTGGATATTATTCTCACAACATCTCAATTGATAAAACTTCCGGCCTTCTTCAGAAATCTGTAAAAATTTTGAACAGAGTTCTTTTTTTAATGCATGAGGGTAGTTTGCTCTCACTCCATTAGGGCACAATTGTGTTATTACTATCACCTGTACTGAAAATTAAACCTTCAACCTCCAGAAGACTATCATTTAGATCCTTAGTGCAATGGCTATAAGCACTAAATAATAATTAGCTTGTGTGATAAAAAGTTATAGTAGTCACATGTTTTGATGCACTATTTTCTATTTGTGTAAACAAAGTGCTGAGTAGCTGGTCCATTGACCAATAGAATGGTTTGGTGTATGAATACAATTCTTCGAAACGCAACCACATCAAAATTTCCCTGTTTGAAAAATCAACTAGATTTTGAGAGTCATACAGATTAGACGATCTGTGGCTTGTTTTTCTATTAATCAGCTCACATGGAACTTGCTCTGGAGTGCAGCATTTATTTTGTGAAGTTTACTATTGTCTGTATTTAATCTCTAAAGTCGTTTAGGTCAAAAATAAAAAACAATTTTTATTACATAACAATAGTGTTGCCTGATTTTTTTTTCACTCCAGAACATTCCATTATGCTGCTTGCAACATGGAATCATAAGCATCAGTCATCTGTAAAAAAAAAAAAAAAAAAAAAAAAAAAAAAACCAACAACATTTGGTATGTTGATCTTGGATATTTACACACTTTCATCTCGTTAGTTATAACCGACTATCAATACTAAAGATTCTTAGATTCTAACTATTTGTTATTATCTATGAGAGGAGTAATTCCTGAAATTTTCGGCTCCATAATTATGATCCTTCAAAGTTTTATAACATATTAAACTTTCCTTATTTTTAACTGTTAGTGATTCTCATTAGACTTTAAACCAACTCTAGACAAGTATGATGGGCATTCTAAAAGTATGTTTTTATTCCACCTGAATGGATCAAAGGAGATTGCAAATTGCATTGTTATGATGACTGAAATGAGATCGCAGCATAATTGTTGGTACTCAGATGAGAAATGGTTAAGCTTCTTGAGTCGGTTTTGATAGGGCTCATCTGATAGATCATGCACCATTCAAAGAGCCAATCTTTGAAATTTTTTCAGATGCTTCATATAAAGTATTAGATATGAAGAAGAGGCCTGGACACCATACTATAACTGATCTGATGAGGGAGAAATAAAGAGGAAGAAATATTTCAGGAGTGAGTCTGCAGAAAGAACGTTGTATGAGAAATAAGATGATTTGCCATCCAAACATGTCTGAGTTTTCATCCATTCCAATTGTCTCACACTTCTTGAGCACAAACTGGTTATCATGCTGGCACATGTTGGACGGCTTTTAGAAGTTGACTTCTAAATTAATCTATCGATAGCCAGGTCTTTGTTTATTCCACTTTCTCTCAAGTCCATTCTTATACACATGCTTGATGAACTCTTTTTTTTTTTTGTCAACGGTGATCTTGTCTTCTTCTTTTGGCTCTGTTCAGTTTTGACAGACTATGGATACCCACTGTAAGGATTTCTGTGCATTAAATTTTTGTGGCAAGAGTTACACAATCTCCAACCACATCTCCTCTGAGCTGGCCTTGTTTAATTCCAGTGGCAACTAGAAATTCAAAACGACTGAAAACAATGCTGAGATAAGCAGAGAGCACATACAGGGCCTAATATCACTCATCTGATACTGGACAGGTTTATCGTTGCTTAACTTTGGTGATCTGCCAAGAACCAGTCTGTCAACATGATTTTACCGTATATGGTAATGCTCTGCTGGTTAGTAATGATAAAATTTCTCGGAACTTACTACATCTACTTTTAACTCTTGCAGTTATACTAGCACCTGTCTACTTGTGCTCTAATGGTATTACCAAGCAAACAAAATTTCTGTACATTCTTAATAGGTTTATCAACCAGATATACTTTTTCTCGTATCTGTGTTTTCATCCATCTCCTTGTCTCACATTTCTTGCGCACAAACTGGTTATCATCTCTCAGTCTACCTGTCATTCACTGAATATTGAATATTTGATTTGAGAAAAAAAAATGACTTCTTAACGATCACTGATTTGAAACAGCTGATCTGTGTGGGTGTTTTGGAAAAACAAAAAAGACAGCTTGAAATTCAGCAGCATGGTCTTGCCAGTATGTCACCAGAACAGAGTTAACACATCTTCATTTCTGTATCGGGTCTGCCTGTGGGGAGAGTCACGTGCATGATGCAAGAGCAACATTATCTTATGTAAGATACTAATTGTTACTTCACATCCACTCCTACTACCTTTCCCCTCCTCTAAAAGAAATATATGCTTTTCTGATGAGAAGCATTTAGCTTCGAAATGCTATGACATAAAGAGTTTTTTTCTTAATTTTTTCCTTTACTTTTTCTTATTGTTCTGATGATATAATAAACTTATATATAACTTTTCTTCCTCACCTTTAATTTAATATATTTGTTTGCTCCTCTTAATGATGTTGATCTTTTGTTATCTTGATAAGCTTTGCTTTGTTAAAGATTTACTCTTTGATAACATAATTATAAAAGAGATATATCTATTCAAATGTGAAAATTAGATTTATTTCTCTCCAAAAGGGGTGGGGTCCAAACACCTTATTTCAAGTTAATTGCAGTAATTGCTGAGAATGCAGTTAGGAGATTCAGAGTTCCTATCCCATCGTGGTTACCACTTGACGAAGGCCAGAGGAATAGTTGGCCAAAATGTTGAGAAACAACAATTAAAAAAGATGAGGATAATAGTCCGCAATAAATAAATTAAGTTAATTCAATTTTACATAATTACACAACTGTTTTATATATATATGGCTATGACAACAGCATATTCTTTTTATTGTTTTGACTCTCGGGTGTGTATCCGTTGGTATCTTATATGCTTTTATATAAAGTGATGTGGTTTTGGGTTGATTAGCTGTGTCTAACTGTGTCGGATATATACTCGAGAGTCAAAACAATCAAAAGAATATGCTGTTGTCATAGCCCTATTTATATACCACTCATGCGTATGTGATCTTAGTAGTAAAGTTAACTAATTTGCATATTGCCGTCAAAAAAGATACTTTATTAATTAACTATACTTTATTATTGTGTGTGTGTGTGTGTGTGTGTGTGTGTGTTTTAATTCAACTATTGTTTTGATTTAAATAAAACAAATAGTTCTGTGTAGGAATATTGTTGTATTTTTGTACACAAATATTTAACAGTTAATAGAATTCAGAAATGCCAATGATAAGTTTTTCTTTTTGGTTATGATGGCAGTGCAGTTCTTTATATACGACTATTGTGTTCTTTTTCAGTTTATTTTGTGGAGGAACTAATTTCTTCTTTCTTTTTTTCTTTACGGTCACATGGAAAAGCTAAAAGCTTTAATAAATAACATGGGAGGTGTTAGTACACTGGTTAGATGACTGACAGTTAGCGATCTGAAGTCGGGCCAGTACCAGATGAGTGACCATTTGGGAATGCTAGACACTGTATGTTATCTGCCCATGATATACATGCAGCTAGAGACTGCTTGTGCATTTTATATTCCCTGTAAACTTCCCCCTTTGGTGGAAGTCAGCTTAGCTCAATATGTACTGCCGGTTCTTTGAATTGACAGTAGTGAAGTGGGTACTGACATATTTTTTTTTACAAGTGGGTCACCACATTATCAAGTCCCCAAGGCCACTGAAAGATAAGGGTTAATGGGTGTACGGTATTCATCAGGACAACAGTGTAGTAATCGTTAGTAACGGGAATTTCGTATGATTTGATTATTAAAGAGGACGGCTCAGCAAGAACTTGTTTACATTGGACTTGAAGACAACTATATTGTACATTTATTTATTGCAAACTATTATCCTCATCTTTTAGTTGTTGTTTCACAACGTTTTTGCCACCTATTCCTCTGGCCTTCGTCAGGTGGTAACCACAACGGGGTAGGAACTCCGAATCTCCTAACTGCATTCTCAGCAATTACTGCCTTCCATAGTTGTTGTTTGTCTCACCACGTTTCATCTTGAAACATCATGAAACAACAACTAAAAGGTGAGGATAATAGTCTGCAATAAATAAATGAATAAATAATACTCATCTCAATAAATATTCCAATTGATTAAATAATATAAACCAGATTGTAGTCAGCTGGAAAGTAGGCCAACAGAACAGAGTTCCACAGGGGAACAGTTCTAGGAAAGAAGCTTAGTTCATGGAATCCATGTTTAGATTTAGGCACAGACAGAGAGTAGGGGAAATTGTTGACAGTGGTTGTAGCCAGACAAGTGTTTTTTTATGTGAAAGTTTGACAAGGATGAACCATAGGTTGGAGCTCAGATGAGCAGTCGTCATGAAAATAATGATAGAGAATAGATAGGCTAGCAACATCTATTCTATGGGAAAGAAGTTGCAGGGAAGAAAAAAGAAATCACCCATTAGCTTTTGAACTCTGTCAAGGCAGGATAGGATGCTCTGAGCAACTCCTGTCCAGATATGGCAACAATACTCCATTCTAGGACGTACTTGGCTCTTATACAGTTAGAGGATTGCATCAGAAATGAGATATCTACTGGAGCAGTATGATAATCGAACCATTTTCCCAGTGACCTTGGCAATGAATTTAATGTATGTGCTCCATTTCAGATTAGGGGTGAAGGTCAGATCAAGAAGCTTGTCAAAGCATAATGCTTTCTTAAGACGAAAGACATTTCAGTTGGGACCAGATGGAGGTCAGAGTGTTGATGGTGGAAAGAGAGAAGCTTGATTTCAGATGCATTAAAATTAACCAGCCACCTCTTTCCCCATTGTATCACATACTCAAGATCATGTTTATATCTTGTACACACTGGATGCTGTCATAAAAAGGATGAATGATGTTATAAAGCTACCTTTCATCTTTTATGATGTTACTCATTTTCAATTGTATATAAAATTTCAAAAATAGGTATAGTGTGAGCAGCGATGGCCCATACTTTAAAGGAAATAACAAATGAAGTGCTAGTTGCATCCGTCTAAAAAGATCAGTGTCCTGTAAAAGAATTTAGTAGGAAATAGGGCGAAGGTCAAACTCAAAAGTAACTTGGAATTTTTTTCATATTCTTCACAGCTAATCAAATGTGAGAATACGAGAGACACTGTCATATGGTAAACAAAACAAAATAATGAGTTAAGAAGATAAAAGAGATAATTCATATTTGTTTAAAATGGAAGTTTACAACAATAGAAAACACATAGAATGTTAGTGAATATTTTGAGAGTTCTTGTAAAAAAAAAAAAACAAGGGGAATTAATTAGTTGAGACATGGAAGAAATATGAATCGATTAATTAATAGCCTTGCAGGGGTTAGAAAAATCGTTTTCAAAACTTCTCTGCTCAATTAAATAAATTATAATTTATTGAAAGTTGTTTGTAAGAGTTAATGTTCTTTTTGTTTCGTATTAGTAAGATAGTCAGTGAGAAAGATTGGAAATATTTCAATGAATAAAGTTTATACAGATTGACAGACGATAGTGTCGATGAGTTGTGTGTATCTTTGTGTTTGTTAATGTTTGTGTGCATCTGTGAGTGGAGAGATGTTGGCAAGGGAAGCGTCCACAATGCGACACCAATCCATAGACTCGGGTCAACTGGGTTCCACTGGTTTATTTAAGAAAAATTTGACTTTTAAAGGATTTAAGTGGCTCTCAGAAAGACAATTTCAAACAAAGTCAGAAAGTTTTCTGATTAGTTCAAAATATAATTATTTTTATCCAGGATAGTGTATGCACAGACGACATGCACACATGTTTATGCATTTTGATTTTGTACATCGCTATGTAAGCATCAACCACTACAGATGATCTAAGGTGTCCAGAGTCATGTTGGGGTTACTGTCTGAGCTGATATAATGCGAGATCCAAAATCGGCAATGACCGCAGTGCATTACTGAAGAGCTTTCTTGAGGCATTCATAAGAGTGCATTTCATGATAGAGATTTCTTTCTTGATACTAATCATTTGAGAGGGAGGAGGAGGACAGAAAAAAAACGAGTTTAATTGTTCTAGTTCCTTAGCTTCTTTATTGTACTATAATTTAAAAAATCAATACAATTATCTATATAAATAAAACAGTAGATGTATGTAAGTCTATGTGAAAATATTTAACCAATAAACTCTTAAACTACTGGTTACATAACAATGAAATTTACAGGAAATACTAATCATGCACTAAGAATGATTTATAATGAGTAAAATCTTTGGATGGATGAATAACGCGTACAGAAATATGTCGGCAAGTTGAAATGCAAAAGGTTCATTTTAATTTGCTCACATATTTCTATTACTTTTGCACATGCGCAAATTCATTCATAGCTTGAAGTGGTTTAATTTAAAATCTTGAAACAGTAGGGAATGCAGTTGGAGTGTTAAATGTTTTGGTTTTAATTCTAGCTGATGGTACTCAAGTCATACTTTTAAATTTAAAAATCAGTGCTATATATTAGATACAATATAATATTCAATAGAAAATTTGGTCTGTAATAATAAATATGAAATCTGCATGAATTAAAATATATTTAAGTATATTTTACGACCGGACAATGCCAGACCCACCCACTAGTTTTACAATAAATGCATGTGAAAAGATCACACACACTGTTAATGAATTAGATATGTTTAATATTTGACTAAGGTAAATTTTAGGGAGGCTAGCATTAATATTACAGCAGACATGTTTTTAAATGTTTGAGATGAGCATTGATAATTTGGATTATTTGGATAATTTGGATTATTCAAACTACTACTTTCATCTTGCATGTCATTGTCACATCTTTTCAACTGATGTAACGTAGCTGCACGGATCCCGGGCACAACGGGTCAACTTATTCATTAATATCCCATGAATCAGATGATGCTATTGCTGGCATTGGTTTCTCTGATATCTTTCTAGTCAGAATTTTTTTTAGAAAGAAATCGGATACTTACAGGAGGGACCACATGACTGTTGCCAATATGCTAAATGAAAGTGTTTCGGTGGAATGAACTGGATTTGAACTTGGCACATTCAGGTCATTAGTCCATGTTGTTAACCACTTAACCATTGCAACCTCTTATGAAGTGCCACGTAATAATCAGTTTTAAGTGACAGTCTTCTGGAGTTTGAAGATTCAGTTTTCAGTGTGGGTGAATACAATTACACATTAAAGATTTCTACCAGCTTAGGACTGACGGAATAAGAACAATCTACTCCTGTGGATTAAGTTCAGTATAGGTTCTTGAATTCGACAAGATGCCCTTAAAGAAGATTGGAGGTTACATTGGCCGATCCGTTGTGACTATAACATCCAATATCAGAACAGTAATTCAAATAATCCAAATACAACAGACATATCTTTTTTTATGCACCAGACTCTTAGAGATGTTGAATAAAATAAAATAAAAATATCAATGGAAATATTGTATTTCTAAGATGGCTGTATATTTTTTCCATTGCTAATGTTTTATTAAATATCTGCCTTTTTTGGGTTTACAAAGTTCTGTCAATTAATTAATATTTCATAACTTTAATTAAAATTTAATCAATAATCGGTTCTTTTATTTTACGGCATATAAAGTGTTTTCGGGTTATTTAATCTTGAATTTGGTAATTTTACTAAAGTATATATGCTTTAAGGTTATTATACTTCCAAATATTTATTCAGAGTGTTTGGTTTGGTTATTTTATAGAGGAAAATTATTTTTTTTTTATTTTTGAATTTGCAGAACATGATTAAGTTTTGCAAAGGGAAAGGAAAAAAAACAATCACATTAACGCTTGGTGCATTTTAAGTAAGACAGATTAACCATTAAACCTTCAAATAAATTGTCTATTGTAAATTTATAAACAAGCTGTACCTATTATATATATATTCTATAATATAAAGCTGAACGTCTGTGTGTGTGTCTCGTCACGAATAGGCTCCTATATGGTTGATTATTATAGAAAACTGATCACATATAATGATAGAAGATGTATCAAGACACAGGAATGGGTATGTTTGATCTGGCATAATGATGATTCATTAAAATTGTGGGGTCTGCGTACGCGACTGGTCCACAAAGTATGGAAATAAAAAATTTAAAAATTAAAAAAAAACAAATGTTTACAAGTGTTTTTGATATAGATGTACATAATAATACTTTGATAAGTATGTTTTAACTTAAATAGGGATGGTATAATAAAATTGTGGGGTCTGCGTTTGCACCTGGCCTCCATAGGATGGAAATAGGCACAAACTTTAATAAAGACTTTTCATATCTATCTGCATAAGTATACTTTGATAATCATGTTTCAGTTTGAAGAAATATGGTATAATAAAATTATGGGGTGTTCGTTCGCACCTGATCTCCATAGAATGGAAATATGTCACAAAGTTTAACAAGGTTTTTTAATATAGATCCACAGAATATTGTGATAAGTGTTTCAGTGTGAACAGGTATGGTATAATAAATTATGGGGTTTATCTATTTTATTTTTACTTTCATCATATTTTACTTTGGTTTTGATACCCCCAAACTCGAAGCTATCTCTTTACAACCCTTCCTTTTCATAACCTATCATACTTTCATAAATCAGAGTACATTTTCTGTAGGCTGTTTTTGAACCCAGTCAACGACGGATACTTTTACTAGTATATATATATATATATATATATATATATATATATATATATATATATATATATATATATATATATATATATATATATATTAATATAATTTTGAAAGTTAAATTGAATTAGATGTTCAAAGAATCATAAGTAAATTTTATTTCAATCAATAATAAAATATTAAGCACCAGCGGCAGGGGCGCCTGGTTTTGCCCAGGTGTAAAATACGCTTAAATATGATATTTTAATTTGTCCAGATTTCATATATATTATTATTGTCCTGATTTCAAAAGTAAAAAAAAAAAGTATTTGGGTGCTATCAGCTAGAATCGAAACCAAAACTGTAGCATTCAAAGCTGGTAATCTTACTACTGTATCGACATGACATGCATATTAACTAATTAAAAATTAAAAATAAATTAAGATGAATGTACAAAACGTATAACGATTTTTCTCAATTTTAACCCATTTTTGACCCCTTAAAAACTATTTTAACTGGCTAAAGACTCATTAAAGAACAGCCCGTAAAAAATCCAATCACTTGAGGCCCCTAGAGTTGCTCTGTGACTTTTAGTTTCAGAGGAGATAGAGTTTGAAAATATGGAGACAGACATACAGACATGTAGCCTTTTATATATTAGATTTTGTAAGTGTGCTGGCTTAAAGATAAGACAGCTGATTTTGCTGTTGCTATCTTATTAAAATGATATCCATTTGAATAATGTTCCGATGCAGATAAAATATATTTTGAAAGAAATTCAATGGAAATGCATTTTTTTTGTTGCTGTTGTTGCTATGAGTGGAGACTAATAATCAGCCCCCCCCCCCAAAAAAAAAGACAAAACCAAATCACATATCTGTATTTTTGAGATGAGGATTTTTAAAAAATTTATTATTATTATTATTATTATTATTATTATTATTATTGGTGGTGGCTTACAAGGAGCTTTCACACAAGTCATCAAAGATCTCATTAAAAAAAGTCTGTAGTGTTTCCTGCAAGCTTAGTTACAATAAGTCTCCCCAGATTTCCAGTACTTTCCACCTCTTTTGATAGCATTTGCAAATAAATTTGCATTATCGCAACAGCTGCTTGCCATTGATTTCTTGTTGCCAGCGGCCATTGATCTTCACTGGAATTTGTGTGGCAATAAGGTCCCAGTTCTCTTCGCATTTATACAGCGATGGTCTGGTCAGTGCTCACTCCTTGGCCTTTTCTTCCTCCTTGACTCTACTTGGCTATTCGGTCTCACACTTTTGTGGTAGAGAACTTATAGGTCTGCAATGTCAATGTTCTTGGTTCCATGTAGCGCTTCATGTTTTGTCTCTGTAGCAGTTTGTCTTGTGGTTCATGTATGTTAGTCTCCACATTCAAGGGTTTTCCTTAATATTTCAGCTGTTTTCATTATTGTTGTTCGTTATATTTTTCCAATCATTCCTCTAATTCCAATTTCTCCTATCCTTTTTTTCAAAGATTTTTGGGATTGTTCCTAGTGCTCCTACTATTATAGGTATTATTTTGATTTTCTTCATCTTCCATATCCCTTTTAGCTCTCCGGCTAGTTATGTGTATTGGCTCCGTTTCTCCTTTTCTTTGATATTCACCCTGCGATCAGCTAGAACAGCAAAGTCTACGATTTGGCAAAACTTTTCTTTCTTGTTAATTATTACAACATCCAGTCTTTGTGCTTGGATGGGTTTATCAGTTTATATACCCATGTCCCATAGGATTTTGTGATTCTCATTTTCAAGTACTGTTGCCGGCTTATGTTTGTACCACTTGTCTGTGTGTTCGAGATGCAGTTGTTTGCATAATTCCCAGTGTACTGCCCATCCCACTTGGTCGTGTCTGTTCTTGTATTCCTTTTGGGCCAGTTTGCTGCATTCACTTACTATATGGTTTATCGCTTCGTCTCTATGTCCACAGAGTCTGCATTTACTGTTTGTTGTGTTTGTTGTGTTTTATCGATCTTTGCTTTGATGTGGTTGGTTCTTTCTTCTTCTTCTGATTATTATTATTATTATTATTATTTGTACAACTGTTTTCATCTTGAGAAATTCCGTGCTGATTCCCGACTTTGACAGAAAGATTTCCGAGTTTAATAAGATACACCTGAAGAAGGTTGGAGGTTACATTAGGTGAAACGTGACAATAACGCTCAAGATGAGAACAGTAGTCAGAAGAAGAAAAAGAAGAAGAAGAAGAAGAAGAAGAAGAAGAATATGAAAGCTGAATCAAATATGTATTTTGTAAGAAGAATGTTATTAGTCACGAACTCTCTAGAAAAACTTGCTTTACTTTATTATTTTGATTTGGTAAAGAGTGAAAGAAATACTTAAGTAATAAATAAGACTTGGCTTTTCCTTCTCTTCTGATGAGAAGCATTAGGTTTCGAAATATCATGATCTGAAAAGGTTCTTTCTTTATCTATTTCAACATTGATCTGATGATCTAATAAAGTTCTATTTAACTTTGCATTCACATATTTAATTTCTAGCAAAGAAATACTTAATACATAAAATATTAATATATACCTATTTTTGTGTGGCCCTATTTACTTATCTCCCCATGAGGGCAAAATTAAACACAGTTTTTGATGAGACACATCCAGCTTCCCTAAAATGGCACTAAATGGACGAAAAATTTACAAAGTTATCCCACCCAAGAAAGACAATACAATTATTAGACTTTGATCCCAGTACGAAGACAAGCAGATCAGAATTTCCTGGTGAGGGCAAGGATGGCTCAGGTGACCGGCAATAAATTGTAACGATACTTGTAGATCAAACTCTCCCAAATATCTCCTAAATCTTACTTAGTAGAAAGTGGATCTTGGATTTATTTTCGGCAGCTTCGTAACTCTCACTTTTATATTTTGTCCTTTAATACTAACATTCCATAAGCAATGTTTCTAATAAAGGGGGAAGAATTGCTGTTTGCTTGTTTTTTTGGTCGGAATCTATCTATATAACATTTATCGATAGGTAGTTTTGGACTTTGAAATATTTTTTTTTTATGTAGCTCCTTACATCAAGTGGTTTTCATTCCTTTTCTGAAGTGATTTTCCTAAAAAAATGTCAAAAAAGAGTTGGTATGCCGTAAAAGTAAGCTTAGACTCCGTATCATACATTTGGAGATGGTTTATGAGCAGCTATTGCTGCCACTTCATGCAACGATTCCAGTTTGACTTTTCAAAAGTAAATTAATGTAGATCGTGGCAATCATAAACAATATAATTATTTTACTTAGGGTTTTTTTTTCCTCCAGGAAAAAAAAAAAAAACAACTGATACAATAAATAGATTAATCTATAAATATAAAACCGATTAATGAGATATATAAAATAAAAAAATCACATCTACAATAAACCTAGAAACGTTGCTTCATTTTGATAGAATAAAATTCAGGTCTTAGTCAGATTTGCCTATAAGTTCTTGTTTCTATTTAGTTTTTAATGTGAACAATGAATTCATGTCCTTGAAAACTGGACATGCAAGAAGAAAAAGCCTGTGAATTTTCCCATTCGTCAAACAGTGGGCAGACAACATCAAAAACACCACTGGAGAGTAGTAGACCGAGTTTTTAAAAAAAGAAGTTTTCTTAGTTGGGCCCCCACATTAATGTAAGTCAAAGTTAGCATAAAGTATTTTATTTCTACTTCTATGTAAATTTGAAGAAAATTAATTTCAAAATTTTTCCTGCTTTCCGGCTGACTACAATATGGTTGTGTTCAAGTCTAACGTAAATAAGTTCTTGATGAGCCGTTCCATATAAGTTATCAAATTTACCGAATTTTCATTACTAATGATTACTATATTGTCCAATTTCTACTGTACACTCTTTAACCCTTATCCTTGAGTGGCCTCTTGGCCTTGATAATGTGGTGATGCCTATGTAAAAAAAAAAAAATGTACGATTCTTTGATCTTATTTGATAACCAAACTGACAGATACCTATTAAGCTGAGCTTTTTTTTTATATACTTATGAGCCACCGCTTATGAAGACCCAAAGACCATTCGAGGATAAGAGTTAAGCTTGTAAGTTGGATGGTGAAACAAACCTTGACTGAATACGATGGTTAAAACTAGGCAGAATATTATTATTTAAGATGTGTCATATTGTGAACTTTGATATAATCAAAATAATAATCCGAGGTAGAATAATTATACCAGCACAAAGATTGGGGTAACATATATTAGGTTTATTGTACAAACAGTACAAAACAAGAATAGAGTATAATGAAGGTTCTTCTTTTTTCTTCATTTGAGGACTGGTTTCTTCTGTGGAAAGCAACCATTTATCACGTTGTCTTATGGAGGACTTCTGGTTTTAACTGACCATTTGTCCGAAATATTAATATGTCCAGTGTCTCGACCACGTAAATTTGTTTATATTGATAAAAATATATCTTGCTCTTCTTTTATTGAGCACTCCTCGTAAATTTCGTTAAATTCATTAGTTATCATTCTTGAATACCTTTAACCTGGTATACATATGTCTGTAGGTAAGTATGAAAGGGGATTCAGCCTACAATGCGCATGGAGGTCCTTTCTTTTCGTATTCCATCTGTGTGATCATATATGGTGGAGAGGAAAAAAAAACAATGTGGACCCTGCTATGTGATATAAAATCTCTGACAATAGTTGAGGACAATCCGAAGGCTTCCTTTTCATCAGCTGCCACTCTATTCCTAAGACTACTCCACTTACCCTTGATCCCTCCTCATAATGTTAAGTGTTTAGCAAGGCTTTGATATGACTCGATCGAGGATTGAATTCCAGTCTCTTGACCAACACTATCTCTTGACTAATGTCTCTATCCACTGCGCCATGGGGCCCGTGGTGCAGTGGATAAAGAGACATTGAATCTCTACAGTTCCAGGTGAGCATTGTCTGAAGATAACGGTTTCAATCCTACCCAAAGCCAGCAAGTTGGCTAAAACATGGTGAGACGAAAAACAACTATGGAAGACAGTAATTGCTGAGAATGCAGTTAGGAGATTCAGAGTTCCTATTCCGTCGCGGTTACCACCTGATAAAGGTCAGAGGAATAATTGGCCGAAACATTGTGAAACAACAAAAAAAAAGATGAGGATAATAGTTTGCAATAAATAAAATTAATAAAATAATACTCATCTCAATAAATATTCCAATTAATTAAATAATATTTGAGAATATTTTTCTTTTCTTTGGCTGTTGTGAGATTTTGATTTCAGTTGAGAATGAACCACCTTATGGAAATAATCAGGGAAGGAGCAGGTGATATGAGGTATCATTTTAATTGTGCTGTTATGATTTGTTGGCTTGCATTTGATAGCAAATATGTAATTTATTTGATTGTGATTATGCAAGAGATTAGACCGTCTTTTGAAGGAGAAGTATATGTAACATTACTAAACTGTGTCCATCGCTTTATTGCAGATTACAAAATAATCAATATTTCAGTAAATATAAGTTATAAAAAGCTGAAAATTACACCATCCAAGGACTGTATTAAGGTGAGATAAATCCTAAAATTTCATCAAAATTCATTCTATATTTAAAAAGTTATGTTATTTTTTTAATATTCAAGGAATTTTCACCATCCATCGCTTTATTGCAAGTCTTCTAAGATAATGTTTTAGCTCAATAAAACAATACCAAAGCATCATAAATTTATATTGAACACATTTTCTGGGAAAAATTAACAAAAACAAAGGCACATCCCGAGGGCTAAGTGTCAAACAAACGAATTATTTGTCCACATATCCCCCATGTTTTGAAATTACATTAAACAACCTTTTGTCTACCGAGGAGGTCAATTGTTTGATCTGAGATGGAGTAATGGTTCTGGCAACGTCGACTATTTTGTTCCAAAGGGCATCCTTCAAAGAAAACTGCTCTCCTCCCTCATAAACTCCTCGTTTCAATATTGACCATAGGTGTTCGATGGGGTTAAGGTCCGGAGAACACGGTGGCCAGGACATGAGGGTTTCTCCAACAAAGACCTGAGATCCAAGGAAGGATGTAGTTGCCCTAGCAGCATGAGATGGGGCATTGTCATGCATAAAAATAATCTTAAAACGATGTGACAAGGGAAGATCATCTAGCCATGGTAACAAATTCTCATTTAGAAAGGCAGTGTAGGCATTGCTGGTGAGCTTGACACCTTCTGGCACTCGGAATGGTCCACATAGCTTATCCCCAATAATTCCCGCCCAAAACTTTATGCCTCCACCTCCCTGTTGGCGATGAAATCTGTAAGGCGTTGGAGTTCCATTTGAATTCCAAACTTAGGCCCATCCGTCCGGTTCATCAAGGGTAGCACGAGCCTCATCTGTAAACAGAACATTTTGGCAATCCATTTTCATATATTTTTGTGCTCAAGCCAATCGTTTTTCTTTGTGGGTTTGGCTCAATGGAGGCCTTGGAATAGGATTGATGTTCCTTGCCATTTCATTCAGTACATTGCATCGGGCTTGTCTGGACCTTGGTATGACTCCAGCCCTTGCAAAAATTGTTGCACTGGTGCTGTTTGGGTTGCGCACAATCTCTCTACGAATTTTTCGAAGATCCCGATCAGAAAGGTTCCTCCTTGTGCCCTTATCTTTCCTGGACTTGATGTTGGGGTTCTTGACGAATGTAGCTAAAGTTCGGGGATCCCCTTTTTAGTTCTGTGGCTAAATTTATGATCGAGAGTCCTTCTGCTAGTCCTGCAATAATCCTCTGCTTCTCAGTAGCTGCTAAACGTCCTTTTTTTGGCATTTTATGAGACCTGCAATAAAGCGATGGACGGTGAAAATTCATTGAATATTAAAAAAATAACATAACTTTTTAAATATAACATGAATTTTGATGAAATTTTAGGATTTATCTCACCTTAATACAGTCCTTGGATGGTGTAATTTTCAGCTTTTTATAACTTATATTTACTGAAATATTGATTATTTTGTAATCTGCAATAAAGCGATGGACACAGTTTACAGTACACATCCACACCAGCACAGATGATTTTCCCTCATTTTAACTGAGATTTGTGTCAATTGTACCACAGTTCCGCATGATTCTACACTAATTGTGAGTTATCAAGATGATTATACTCTGTAACATGGTAAATTAAAACCACAAATGTATTGTTTGCAAAGAGTATTGCCATTCAACATTAAATTATCGAAAATGGTTTATATGCCATAAGTTAGACAAACTAATCAATCAATAAATCATAGATAGATTTTAGTATTAATAGTTGATATGCCGTAAGACAGATAAACTAAACAATCAAAACATCATAGATATTTTTTTATATAAAAAATAACCCACAAACAGTCATATTGGTACATTTTTTTTATTTGATGAGCGGACAATGATACAGCGAATATTACCTAGGAAGAGATAGAGATTGGCCTTCAAACCAAGCATATACTGCATTAGAGTAGATCGATTTTGAAACTGTATGCTTGGACAATTCCTGATAGTTGGCATCTGATACAGTAAAGACTTGCACAGAAAATTTTATTGTGATTTTCTAAGCTAAATTGAATCAGTTAATTTAGAAATTGAAATTTTCAAACACTTTTAAGTAATTGCACTGTTAACTTGAAATGATAAATATGAATAAAACAAATTTTTTTGGAATATAAATTTAATCAACGCCATTATGAAAACTTATTTTTTATAATTTCTGATTAAAAGTAAAGCTTTGCACTCACTTAACAACTTAAGAACTATACATTTAAAACAAATGTAGCATTATTGTAAAACTAATAGACACCCCGGTTTACAAGACGGGGGTCGTATATATATATATATATATATATATATATATAAGTGAACGTGTCTGTGTGTGTGTGTCTGTGTACATTTCCCTACGCAATAACTCTGTCAATTTTAAGTTTACAGACTCGAAATTTGATGTACAGGGTACTGAGATTTGGGAAAATCTTTGTGATTGGTTTTCGACCAGAAATTTGGCTGTTAAGGGGTCAAAGTTCAACGATTTGACCTTTGAGAACTCTACCAAACTCCTTCGCCAATTTTGGGTCTAAACACTTGAAATTTTAGATATAGGTTCCTTGGACATGGATCTAACTTAATAACTTCAGTTGAGCCCAAAACAATAAATGTTAAGGGTCATAATAGGGGTCAAAGTTAAAAAAATTAACCGCCTTTTTTTTTTTTTGCTCAACATACACCTCCAAACACCCGGATAATGCCGGGCTGAAATGCTAGTATATATATATATATATATATATATATATATATATATATATATATTTATATATATATATATATATATATATATGACGCGGTTAGTGGAAGAATGATGTAAGCACCACTTGACAATTTTCATAAAAAGATAAGGTTAAATGTAGCTATTTTGCTTGTTGCAATTTTCTATTTTCCAGAATGATTTGAATATTAACGCAAACTTTTCCGGGCCACCTATTTTTATGAAACATTTTTCTTGCAAGAACATGCTTCTCCAACCCTGCACTTTTGTACAATTCATTTTGAAGAACTGCTGACATATTCTTCTCCACTATTTCGCTTCCATTTTGTTTCTCTTTCCCACTGGTCAACCCTCTTTCTTCCAGTCATATTTGAAGGGGCTTACAAAATTAAATTTTTTTAGACGTTATCCACCTTTCAACAGACGTATCTCAAAGATTCAAACACTTATTTTCACATTAATGCTTTAAATTCAGCAATGATTTTTTTGTGATTAGATCCTCCTTGATATTTTATGCGTTTTGTGACAAAAATCTCATAATTTCAACTTTTGGCATTTACATCATTCTTTAACCAAATGCGCCATATATATGATGTCCAAAAATTATGAAATAATAAAAGGATGATTTTGGTCATGAAAACAGATATAGACAACCTCGTAATCCAAAAGGTCACAGTTTGTATATATGAACAGTGACTGTATGTATATATGTATATATGCTAGATGAACCGTCTAGACCAGGTCTGGTATACTCCTAAAATTATGTGAATCTTGTCTGTATGCACATTGGATGACATCAACAAAGATTGTCATCTACTAAAGTAAATGAAAGATATGGGGAAGATCTTTTGTAACGTCTTAAACAACGACAAACAAATGCCGTCATCCATTAAAACCGTATGTGAACAGTGATTATATATATATATATATATATATATATATATATATATATATATATATATATATATATACAATACGTTTTTTTTAATGCACTATATCACTTTTTCTTTTAAATGTATCGCCTCTAATTTTATTTTAAATGTATCACCTCCCATTTGACTCGATTTTATTAATAAAAATTTTAAAAGAAAAAAAAGAAGTAAATCCCTCCATCCAGCTTATGAAAAGTGAGGGCGAAACTGGTCAGCTGACCCCCCCCCATCATATTGTTTTTTTTTTTCTCTCATTTCCCACTTTTAATCATGAACAAAATCATCAAAATGGGTCTTCCTGTCATGGCTGCAATATATATATATATATATATATATACTAAACGAACCGTCTTGACCAAGAGTATGTTATTGCTAAAACTTTGCTAAAACAAGTGGAATACGTCTGGAATATTCTTTATTATGAAGTAAATAAATGATGAAGTAACAAACGGATTCATATTATTTGGATTCTATAAACTGTTGTTCTCATCTTAACTGTTATTTGCACAACATTTTGGTTGGTGTAAGATTCGACCTTCTTCAGGTATATCTTGTCAAACTTACAAGGATCTGTGGTGTAATGGATAGAATACTTGGCAAAATTCAGTTGTAAAAATTACACTCTTCTAGAGGCTGAAGGTGCAATCCTTGATGCGAGTGGCATCCAAAATACAATTGTAAATTACTTAGGACTTCTACCCAGTCATGGCTGATGAAATGAGAGCATGCTACGCCCATGTGTTAAACAGTGTTCTGTCTGAAATTCCATACAAATTCCCGAGTTCAACAGAATAATTCTCGAGTTTGACAGAAAAATTCCCAAGTTCGACAAGAAACACCCGAAGACAGTCAGAGGTTAAATCAATCAAAACATTGTTAAAATAACACTCAAGATGAAAACAGTAGTTTGAAGAATTCAAATAATATGAATAATCGATTGTCATCTAAAAAATTCAGAACTATAATAACAAACAGATGACGTCATCCATTAAAACAGAGAACAAAGACGTCCTGTACAGCTCATCTACATGAACATCTAAACTCAGAGGATCTCGTATACTACTAAAAGTTTTTGGACCTTGTGTGTCTCTTGCTTGTTGGTTATTTATCTTCCGCCTACACTACGAAGATGTGTTGGAAAGTGGAATTGAAGAGTCAACGCCCTAAGGAAAGAGCACTTTAGCTTGCAAAAAATGCCTGGGCAGCCCCGTCGGTATTCCCTAGTAGGGACGCCTCAGGAAATTAGTAATAAACTAACTCCTTCTCAAAGAGAAGGAAAAATCTGAGAGGGTAGGTTTCATAGGACCAGCAAGATACCTCAGTTGTTACTGTGAACATTGGAGTATGTCACAAATGAAAAATGTAACAATAATACAAAGTTATAGCAGATATGATATCATATGAGGTGATATGATATCGGATGAAGTGATGTGTGATAAACCTTCCTATAACTTTCTTTTATCGTTTTTGCTTTTTGATTTCTAAATATAAAGATAGCTATATGTTTTAAGTAGCATCAGCATAGCCTGTGTCGATAATTTTCTCCGTAAGTGTTGTGATGTGTCCACCCTATGGATAATAATAAACTCTTCCATTTATTTTAAAGACAGGGAGAATATGTCTTTCCACCTTAGCAAACAGGTTATGCTTGAGTCTTGCATTCATGGCAGTCGGATTAATGTAGACTCACACTCTTCAATTGTTGCATTTGCTTTTCTGTTCAATATATTTTGTTTACATTAATTCCCAAGTTATGTTTTTCTTCCAGACCTTTACGGGACCACAACAGTAGAATACATTATGCTTCTTGCAGGTACCAATGTCAAGTCATTTTCTTTCAACATTGACTGATATAAGGAATATGTAGTCAAGATAGATTATAAACAAATAGGCAGCTATAGTATTACCCTGAAGAACTTCAGCAGTGATCTAAAAAAAAAAAAAAAAAAGAAAAAATTGGTGTCTCTGTTAGACATTTATACCTTAAACTGAGTTTTGTTGTGCAAAATCATTATTGCATCAACAATCAACAAGCTGGAATACTGTACGCCAGAAATATTTCCTTAATCTCTTTTTGATCACATCGAACCTCTCGTGTCTAGCCACAGTAAGGGCTGAAGTAAAATGTTGCAAGTCATGTGACCATTTATGCAATCAGGTCACACACTACTCAGCCATCAAGATCCTGCCCTAAGGAATTATGGGCTATTACTAATGTCTTAAAGGTGGACCTGTTTTGGGTTTTTTTTTTTTAACCTCTCTGCTCAGGGTTAGTCAGCAAGTTTGTGGCCCCACTAGAGAAACCAAATATTTCCTTATGCATATTTTCAGTTCTGCAGTGCAATTAGAGTGCAAATTGATTGAGAGATGATAACAGTATGTGTGCAAGAAGTGTGAGACAATAGAGACAAATAAGGACTCAGATGTTGAAAAAGTATATTTGGATATTGAGACCAGTGAGATGGTTCAGAAATTTTGTTTTGTTTGTGATAACATTGGAGCACAGTTGGTGCTGCTATAATTGCAAACGTTGGAAATTATCATCATTGTCGTCGCCGTCATCATCATCATCATCATCAGTTTAATGCATGTTTTATATGTTGGCATATCTTGGACACCTTTAAAAATTGACTTTTAAACTAACTTATCTCTGACTAAGTCTTTATAAACTGACCTTGCTACCGCAACTACTCAACTAAGAACTCTCATCCATTCTTTCAATGTGGTAATACCATCAAAATCTTTCTTTTTTTTTTTTTTTTGCTAAGGACCCCCCCCCCTCCGCTTCATTTTTTATACAACACTTTATTAAAAATGTTTTATAAAGAATGAGGGGGTCCTTGAAAACAATGTGGCATGAGGCCAAAAGGGAATGGGGGTGGGGAGAAGTCATCCACTTTGTCTATTCCCTAAGCTAGTTTATCACTCATCATAATGCCTCATTCACTCCGTGGGCCTAAGCTATTGAAATATCTGCACATGAATGGATGTTTTTCAGAATGTTATTTACAAAAACATGATAGACATTTTTTTATTTACAAACCAAAAAATACAATTTTTTAGTGACAAGGAATAAAGATATGTACGTACAAATATTAAAAGAAAACAAAAATTGAACATGAAAAGAAAAGGAAAACATGTCGAATGATGGGGGATGGGATATTACTAGGCATCTCTCTATAGTATAGGTAGCAAGATCAGTTGGAAAAGAAAGGCCAAGAAAAGCCATGGGAGGAAGTGATAATAGCGGATTTGAGATCAAAAGAGATAAAGATGTGACTAAATGTAGGTTAGTTTGAAAATCAATTTCGAAAAGCCGTCCAACACATGCCAGCATGTAAAACAGATGTTAAACCGATGCTGCTGCTGCTGCTGCTGCTGCTGATGCTGCTGATGACGACGACGACGACGACGACGATGCATATGCAAAGATGCGGTTTCTGATGAATTATTTAAGTAAGGTGACCCTTTTTAATAGATATTTTACTTTTAGTTCTTTCACTGCACATTGAATTCTGAATGCAAATGTAAATTTGAGAATCCCTATATGCAGCAGCTGACGCAAACTGATACTTTAAACATTTCCTGGCACTTACTAAAAATGTTCCAGTGATGTATTTTTTATGTTTTCTTATCTCTATGAATGACTTTGTCTGTTCGTCGGTTGGTGTGTCACGCCTTCGTTTCAAATAGCATCCGCTTTACTAAGTGCACAGATTGAAAAGACACATCTTATATTAAATGCATCCAAGATGTTGTAAAGGAGGCTCCATCCATCGGTTGCTCTATCATACTTATGTTTGGAAATAGATTTTCTTTATCTGTCATGCTTGAAATATCATTTTCAGTAGTCTGTGATACTTAAGTTTGAAAAAGCATTTTTATTAGTCTGTTATGCTTAAGTTTAGAATAGTGTTTTTATTAGTCTGTTATGCTTAAGTATGAAATAACATTTTTTATTCTGTTATACTTAAGTTTGAAATAGCATTTTTATTAGTCTGTTATGCTTAAATTTGAAATAGCATTTTCAGTAAAATGTCAAACTTAAAGTTGACATATCATTTTCAGTAGTCACTGCTTAAGTTTGAAATAGCATTTTCAATAAACTGTTATGCTTAAGTTTGAAATAGCATTTTCAGTAGTCTGCCATGTTTTAATTTGAAATAGCATTTTCAGTAGTCTGTCATCTTCAATTTGAAATAGCATTTTCAGTAGAATGTCATGCTTAAATTTGAAATAGTATTTTTAGTGGTGACTCAAGTTTGAAATAGTATTTTCAGTAATCTGTTATACTAAAATTTGAAATACCATTTTTATTAGTCTGTCATGCTCAAGTTCGAAATAACATTTTCAATAATCTGATATGCTTAAATTTGAAATAGCATTTTTAATAGTCTGTCATGCTTAAATTTGAAATAGCATTTTAAGTAGTCTGTTATGCTTAAATTTGAAATAGCATTTTTAGTAGTCTGTCATGCTTTAATTTGAAATACAATTCTCAATAGAATGGCTTGCCTGCTTAAATATGAAATAAAATTTTCAGTAGTCAGTCATGCTTAAGTTTGAAATCGTATTTTCAGTAATCTGTCATGCCTAAATTTGAAATAGTATTTTCATTAGTCTGTCATGCTTTAATTTGAATAGTTTTTTCAGTAGTTCGTCATGTTTTAATTTGAAATAGCATTTTCAGTAGTTTGCTATGCTTTAAATTTGAAATAGCATTTTTATTAGGTCATTAGGATTAAATTTTAAATAGCATTTTCAGTAGTCTGTCATGCTTAAGTTGTAAAATAATTTTTATTTGCTTTGTTTCAAAATCTTCATGTCGATGACACGCTGTGTTAAGATCAAAAGTTGTTGTTAGGACATGTCAGTTAAGAATAATATCCGGGCATAGGGGCTTTCATATTGTCTACTTTATTTGAATGAGCAGGCCCTTCACAACATCTATGTTTTTTGTGGTGAATCCTACTTCATAAGCGGCCCTGTCGGTGGGGCATTAGAATACGCTGACTGCCCCCCTGCAGAGGGTAAAAGTCCCTCAATGGGGGTCCTGGATATGACCTTAAACTATATCCAGTGGTGAGGCCCCCAGCTTGTGGGCTTTGAGGAGTGTGGAGCCACCCTTTAATTACCATTGCTCCCAGGTCCACTCTGACCCGGAGTGGTAGTACCTGTTAGGGTCCCAACTATGGGTTGCATAGAAACCGACGTGAAAACAACAAATATATTCTATTAAAAAAATTTTCTTCGCCATCTTTGGATTCTGCATTAAATAACCCGAACAGGGTTGATATGCCGTAAAACAAAAACAACCAACCAACCTACTGCATAAGCTGAGGTAATTGAGAACAGTAAATAGACATTGTCTTCTTTTCATACTTACGCTTGACATTTAAGTTTAAAATAACATTTCCATTAATTTTTTACACTTAAGTTTGAAGATAGCTTTTCATTAAGCTGTCATGCTTAAGTTTGAAAATAACATTTTCATTAGTTTAGCATGCTTTTCTTTTCTTTTTTAATTAGTTTTTCATCCCAAACAAGGCACAGTGCCACTTTGATGTAGGGGGCTACTATCAGGGACATAAGTTGCAGGGATACTATGTAGGGAGTTGAGCAGCAAGATGTCTATTCTCATTACACTTGAATTTCTACATGTCAGAAAAGTTGGGGAAGCAGGAACCTGGGGGGGGGGAATTCCAGAGTAGCAGTTCTGGAGAAGAAACTATTGGAGTAGAAGGCGTTCTTACATCTAGGGATCTCTACTGTGTAGGGGTGGGACTTTGCTGCTTGTCGAGTTTGATGCTTATGTTTGAATAACTTTTCTTTGCTCTGTCATACTTGAATTTGAAAAACCATTTCCAGTAGTCTGTCATTTTATCTTTACATAGCTTATGCATTTTCTATAATGTGCTTACCCTTGCAATCCATGTTTATTTTGATTGTATGTAATCTTTAACATAGATTTTTATATTAGTAATTGCATCTGTAATTTTTAGCCTCTTTTTATGCATCAGGTTTCATAGCCATCTTATGTTTTTCTTTGGCAAAACTCTGTGGGAAATAATGTTTTTGTTTACCCTTATTCAACCCAAAGAAGGCATTTGAATGTAAGAAGCGACTATTTGGGATTATGCTTATGTAGAGAGTTGAGCAGCAAGATGTCTGTGTACATTGCATTTAAATTACTGCATGTTACTATAGTCAGGAAACAGGAAAGAGAGAGGGAATTCCAAAGCCTAACAGTCTGAGGAAAGAAACTATTAGAGTATAACACTTCTGGCATTTAGGGACCTCTACAGTTGTTGTGGTAGGATCCACCTAATTAGCATATGTGGAGTGTCAACCATATAAATATGGTTGGTACCGTAAAGATGAGAGAGACCCAACGAGACAGAGAGTCGACGACTACTCAGCCGACATCTTCTCTAGGGACGGTCTCCCCATGACTATAGCAATGGAGTCTATGTAAATATTGTATATACTTTCTTGCTCTCATTAAATCTGTCCTATTTTACTTTTCTGTTGTAGTTACTTATTTCCATGTGTTCAGTCGAGTTTCAACAACAGTGAAGGGGTGGGATTTTGCTCTGTCAGGTTAGTTGGGAGTATATACATTGAAAGGGCACAAGTACTGCTAGTTTGACAGTGAATATTCCATTGAAATACTTGTAAAACAGGCACAATATCTTTTTGGATCCTGCCTAAGACTGAGAGACGAGTTGCAGCTGCATCAACCCAGATATGGCAACAATACTCCATGCAGAACGAATGGTGGCTTTGTAGAGATATAGCATATTGGGAGATGTGAGGAGTTTTGTAGCACAATAGAGTGGGCCCATCTCCTTTGAAGCCGTCTTGGCAATGTCTTCAATGAATTTATTGCCTGTAAATATTAAGTTGAAGAGTTTGAATGAAGAGCTCTCATGTTATTAGTCATGGTAATTGGTAGTTGAGAAGGTTTCTATTAATTGTCAAAGGAAAGAAGCTTACACTTAGCAGCATTAACTATTACCATCTATTTATGTCCCCATTTCACTACAGACTGGAGGTTATTCACTAAGGTTTTAACTATTGTACATTTGTTTTCCCCCTCATGTCTGTTATAGAGCGTGGTGTCATCAACAAAGATACCCATCTTACAGACAATTTTATTAGGGAGGTCATTTATGAATATCAGGAATAATAAAGTTCCATGTATTGATTCCTTTGGCACACCCACATTTTTATCATGTTGATTTGATGTATAACCATCAAGGACAACCCAGATTTTTCTCTAGTCTAAAAAGAATTTGATTATATTAAGTATTCGTCCAGTAATACCATATGATTTAATTTTTATAAGATCTTTGTGCCAGACTCTGTCAAAGGACAATTAACCATTTAGTAATTGATTGTGTAGTTTAATTTAGTTGTATGCAAAGGGTTTGAAATGAGGGTGGAAGTCCTTTATAAAAGTTCAGATATTTTCGATTAATTTTGAAATTGTTACAATGAGTGTTAGACATCATTTAATAAATATCCACCAAATTTCAGTTTCTACTACTAGCCCGGACCTTTATTATTCCTGATATTCATAAATGACCTCCCTAATAAAATTGTCTGTAAGATGGATTTATTTGCTGATGACACCATGTTCTATAACAGACATGTGGGGAAAACGAATGTACACATATCCAAGCAAGGCAATGGCTGAAACCTTAGAGAATGACCTTCTGTCTGTAGTGGAATGGGGACGTAAATAGATAGTAATATTTAATGCTGCTAAGTCCAAGCTTCTTTCCTTTAATATTTACAAGAAACCCTCTCAACCACTGATTGTCATGACTACTAATACACTATCTGAAAGCTCTTCATTTAAACTCTTTGGCCAAACATTCACAGACAACATGAGTTGGAACAAATTCATTGAGAACATTGCTAGGGCTGCTGCAGAGAAGGTGGGTTCTCTCTATCATGCGAGAAAATTACTTCCACCTTAGAGTATCCTATATCTCTATCTCTCTAAAACAATTATTCGTCCATGCATGGAGTATTGTTGTCACATCTGAGCCGGTACATCTACCACTAGTCTCTTGCTCTTGGACAGAGTCTAAGAAATCATTAATCAAGCAAGATTCCCTTCATTTCAATTTCTTCTTAAGATTCCTTAAGCTTAAGCTTTAAATATTAAGCATTTTCTAAAATCAAAATCATGTAATGGATTTTGATTAAAAATTGGAATAAGTATTTTAGAATTAAGGTTTAGTATAATTGTATTTTGGTTTTAATATTTGTAAAGGGTTATAAAAGTAGTGTAAAACAGTTCTGTTCACAAAATTAATTTTCCCATGCCGGGGTGGGTATTCTTCTAGTTTATATATCAAATATTCCATCAAGATGCAAAGCGTATTATACATAGAATATATTTCCCAAGTCTTTGAAGATTGAGTGTAGCGATTTCTTTTTGATGCCTCACTCATTAATGGGTTAATTTCCAACCTACTTTCCCTATCAACCTTGGATATTCTCTGCAACAGGAGAAATCATTCTGAAGCAGACTGCTTCTTCATCTTCTTCTGAGACAGGACAATTTTTTTTTTACTGCAGGTTATTTTTCTATGAAGAAATATAAGTTATCAGCAATTGGTGACTCACTCACATACATCTACTCTCTTTCCCTCTCTTATACACACACACACACACACACACACACACACACACACACACACACACACACATATTATTTAAAACTGTACAAAAGGTCAGAAAAACATTGGTACCGTCGGTTTCAAGCCTAACATAAGGAGAACCAGTTAATGGTAAATAATGTTAGGCTGTCATCAGCCATATTATATTATTATATGACTGATGAGAGCCTAACATTATTTACCATTAACTGGTCCACCTTATGTTAGGCTTGAAACCGACGGTACCAATGTTTTTTAACCTCTTGTATAGTTTTGAATAAATAAATATTAAGCTCTTCTTTTGAAAATTTATATATATATATATATATATATATATATACTACACATATATATTATCTATGTAACTTATTTAAGAAAGATATTCTTTTAAGAGTATATGTGTGCGTGTATGTATGTGTGTGTGTGTGTGCCATTGTTCTTATTGAATTAATGTGGATTCTCAGTATACATACATAAGTAATGCTATAAAATTACTCTTTAAAGAACATCTTTCTTAAATGTTACATAGATAATATATTTGTGGCAAACACTTATTTGTGATAATATATAAATATCTGTGGCCTGATCCTCAATGGTAGACTATTGACTCGCTAGTTGTTGGTTCGATCCCAAGCTTGGGGATGGGTGCTAGTCAAGCTACACCCAAGAGATGTGTTGTAACACATCTCTTGGGCGAAACAATCTGTGGATGACATTATAAGCCTCTCTCTTGGGTTGAGCACTATTGTTAGTGATATCTCCTGATACTACTTCATCATAATGCAAGTTTTTTATAAATAAATAAATAGAGCACTGCGGAAGTGACGGTCAATGCTTATATAAAAACATTGTAGTTATCATTACTATTAGAGCCTGTCCCCATGGTCTGGTGGTTAATGCTATTGGTTATTGACTTAGTAGTTGTTGGCTTGATTCTAGCTTGGGATGAGTGCTGGCCTAACTATACTGAGGAGCTGTGATACAACAAAACAGTCTGCGGATGACTATATATATATATATATATATATATATATATATTAGCGTTGGGATGATTAATCGGAATCGAAAAAATCGGAGCTTTTTAGAGTATCAGGATCGGAAAAATTTAAGCCTATTTATCGATGCCAAAACCGATTCCTTAAATTATCTTTTATATTTGATTTTGGTTTAAGAAACATCTTCCACTGCTTGTAGTAATAATAAGATAATATTTATTGATTTAAATTTCCAGTAAGACTAAAATCTCTAGATCATCCCCTCACAAGTGTGTTTTTACGTTTGAGAAAATATATGCATATTTAAGATGTTTTTTTTTTTTACAATAAACGGGACAAAATAACGCTTTTATAGGTAAATATTTAGAGATTTATAAAGAATCGGAATCGGTAATTGTATCGGAATCGGGAAAAATATTGGAATCGTCCCATCACTAATATATATATATATATATATATATATATATATATATACATATATATATATATATATATATATATATATATATATATATATATATATATATATATATATAAGAGCAAATAGTTAATAAAACATGTTAAAAAACACTTTGAAAAAGAGTTAAAAACATATTTAATTTGAAAAGGAAACACTAAATAAGTAGATAGTCCTTAATCCGCAGAGTTTCGAAGAAATACTTTCCTTCTCATCAGAGGGTAGAAATTAGCAAAATGCGAGATCGGATTTTGAATGCAAAAGTATTTGATGAAACTGCAAGTAAGTCAAAGATCTTACTTGATAACAAAAAGTGAAGCATAGGGAATAGGGTGAAGAAAAAGGTGATTTCATGTGAATGTATAGTCTGGTGAATGACGGTAAAATCCAAAAATGTAAATCCAAGAAAGTTAGTTAAATTTCCATTTGCACAAGTAAAATGCAAGGAAGATGGTCCAAAATAATCCAAAAGGCCGAAATCCGTGGAATAATTCACAAATAAGTACAAAGAAAAGGGGAAAGAATTCAAATAATATTATTAAAAGAAAAATGATATGTGTTATCTCAGCTGCTGAGACAAGGTGTAATTAAGAAAAATGGATGAAGAAGAAGAGAGAAAAAAATGAGTGAAGAAGAAGAGAAAAAAAGATAGAATTAAATATAAAATAGAAAAGCAAATGTCAAAATGACCCAGACAAGACAACGTTAAAAGGCGCTAAAAATATAGGGCAAAACAAAGAGGTCAACTGAAAGGTACAGGTTATTATTTAAGAAAATATCAGCAGAAGTTATTAAAAAAAAAAATTTAAGGGGAGAGAATGGGCGATATCTGCAAATTCCGGATAAAGCACGTAAGTATGTAAGTAAATGCATATAGTAAAAATATAAGTAAATATATACAGGATATGAAAGTGTAGATAGAGTGATATATTTGATAGATAGGAATATTTAAACACCAAAACGGAAATTGCAGATTATTTTTATTTTATATATATATATATATATATATTGTAATTAAATTTTCAATATTTAAGTTTAATAAATATATATATATATAAATATATTGTAATTAAATTTTCAATATTTAAGTTTAATAAATATTCATTTTTCACTTTAAAGCATCTATAAATAAACAATAGAACATTAAATTCGAGTGACTGTGTCTTTATTCATTACTAGTCTACCTGTTGGCCTTAAAGGGAAAGATGAAAAATGTTCAAAACAAAAAGTGATTTTGAGATTATATTGTCTTTTATTGTCGTGAGAAAACATTTTTTTTTTAATGATGAGTGAAAAAAATAAAACTCAAAAAGCCTCCAGAGCACTACTGCAAGCACTAATTAAAATTAAGGCGGTCTTACTAAAAACACTTCTAAAACCAAGTTTCTACCTCTCCACCTCCTTGAAGAGAAAATATTTTTTAAGTAAGGCCTGAAAAAAAAAATCGTCAGTCTCCACAGAAATGCTACTAAAAGTAGTAAATATTGTTATAAATATGATTATAGTTATATATTGTATATTTATATTTTGATTAATTTTTTTTTTTAACTCAGTGGGGTTAAATTACGTTTATTTGTAAGGAAAACATATTAAAATAAGTTAAAATAAAAAAATATCGTTGACCTTGTGTATGCTTTGAATAGCAGCAATAGCTTTTAATATTGGACTTAAGACAGGGCGGCCATGAAATAGGTAAACAGACAAATTTTTTGAAAGTGGAAGTCACAAACTGGATGCACGGTTTCAACGCCCAAGCGAGCAAGCTGATCTGAATTTTATAATTATATAGATTAAAGTGATAGAATTCTTCGCAATTCGTTTCATCATCACTCAGATAAACACTATATATATATATATATATATATATATATATATATATATATATATATATTTTGTATAATATATACAGGATCCTGTATATATTATACAAAAAAAATATATATATATATATATATATATATATATATATATATATATTGCTCTTATTTCGAGAAAGGTTTTTCCCTAATAATAGAGCACTGTATGGGATTTCTTTTTCTACAAAAAAGTACAAGTATATATATATATATATATATATATATATATATATATATATATATATGTATATATATATATATATCGCTAACAAAAACAAATAAAAACATCTACATAAAAGTGATACATTTAGTAGTCCTGCAAGGTTAGCTGCGTGGTAGAGATTTAGGTGTGCCGATTTTGAATCTCGCTAGATTCAGCCACTCTGATGAGTTATGGATGATGAAACACGTGTCAGTGGATAATCATATTTTAAAAATAATATATATGTCGCTCCCCATTTAGGGGATACCAGGTTGGTCAAAGGGAGAATTATTCCCAACACGCATTTAGGTAAAAATGCACTTTCGTATAAATACTTGAATTCATTCAAGAAAGTATCGCTAACAATAACAAATAAAAACATCTACATAAAAGTGATACATTTAGTAGTCCTGCGAGGTTAGCCGCATGATTAGGCTTCTTATCACGAGGTGCTGATTTCAAATCTCGCTAGATTCAGCCACTCTGATGAGTTATGGATGACGAAACACGTGTCAGTGGATAATTATATTTTAAATATATATATATATATATATATATATATATATATATATATATATATATTATCTTCAATGAATAAGAGTGATGAGTAAGATGTCAAAAATACAGAAAACAAACAAAACATTTTTCAAAAATTTCTATAAGCAGCTTCATTACATTATTATTTTATAAATACGGTCATGTTTGATCCTAATCTGCATAATTTTTATTTGTTTTCTTTTATTTTTTATTATTGATTTTCACCACCACCCCACAAAAAAAAAAAAGAAAAAGAAAAATCACTGCTACTCGGATGTAAGGGGCTATTTTTTAAGACTAAAGCTACAGCGACACTGTGTAAGGAGTTGAGCAGCAAGATTGTCATTACACTTGAACTTTTGCATGTCAGTACAGTCAGGGAATTCCAAAATCTAGCAATTTTAGGCAAGAAACTACAAGAGCAGAAGGCTTTCCGGCATCTAGGGATCTCTACAGTGTAGGGTGCGACTTTGCTGCTTGTTGGGTTAGTTGGGAGTATTTAAGTCAAGGAGGTACAAGTGCTTCTATCCGACTTGATTCTTCATGACAATTTGGTGTGGCACTAAACAAGGCCTATACGTTTTTGTATTATTTGTAAATTATTATTAATTCTATTATTATTATTATTATTATTATTATTATTATTATTGAGAAAGGAATGAAAACGATGCTTGATTAATTCAGAGGATGACTCCATTAGACATAAAAACGACCATGATGTACGCTGTAGGGAAGTGGTAACATGTTCTACAGATGAGGAGTTCTTGGCAAGCAACTATGTTCATGGAAGATCCGTTTGATTTTAGGTACACAGGGAAAGAAAGGAAAGTTCTTTGCGATGTTGGTAGCAATATGATAATTTACTGAAGTGGAGAGGAACAACATCTATAATGGCATATGTGTTTTTTTTTAATGGAAATCGCTCCAGACAAGGCATAAAGTCACTTGATGTAAGATGCTAAAAAAAAAGGTCAAAAACTAGCAAATGATAAGTATTAGAAGGATAGATTTTGAATCAGAAAACTGCAATTCTTCCCACTTTGTCTAAAGTATTCTTTATGGAATGTGATGACTAACGGACAAAATAAGGGAAGTGAGAGGTATGAGGCTGACAAAAGTAAACCCAAGGTCCACTTTATACTTTCTGTTCTTAGTTTTCACGATCACTATTTTGAAAGACTCTTAATGAGCTTTGCAAAAGCAACATATTTATATACAAGGTAAAAGTGAGCAGAAGGTTGGCAAAAGGTGTGATGCTCGCAAACATTCATATTGGAAGGGTATCCAGATTAACTAAATCAACTTTATTTAACAGCTTCATTAACACAGGAACACAAGAATATAAGGCAAGTTGGTTCAGCAGGCATGTATATGAATGTAATCAAATCGAGGTTTCAAACAAGAATTTGTGCCTCGTCTCTAGCTGAGCCATGGCAAAAGGTGAGTAAGGCAATACACGTCTGAAAATGCTGTTTATCTTTTCTCTTCATTTACGTTCATATTAAATTTAAATATCTGCATGGAAAGGAAATTCTGAAGGACAGTAGTCTGAGGAAAAAGCTATCAGAGTAAAAAGTTTAGCGATGTCTATAGTGAAGAGGTGGGATTTTGCTGCTAGTCGGGTTTTTCCGAGATATTTATTTTGAGGGGTGGGGTACAAGTGGAATAAGTTCGTTGGAGCACATTCCATGGAAGTACTTGTAAAACAAGTACAAGGATGCTGCATTGAGGCGATAGACAGTGGCTGTAGTTTGGTAGACAGTGCATAATGTATTCAGTTAGAATTTTTTTTTTTTTGCACTCTCTTCAAGAGAGAGAGACTGGTGGTTGGTATATTAGCCAAGATGTGGCAACAATACTCCATACACAAACAAATGGATTTCAGTTAAGCTTTTTGCATGTACAGTTTCACAAGCTGTTATGAATGTAGAAGTGCGTTTTGATAATCAAGCTTCAACTTGATAATCTGCTGCAACTGAATAGTGTGCATAGAGAAGAACAGAGATGAAGATAAATCCCATCAAAAAGGGATGTTAGATTGCTGGATTAAAAAGTAGTAAAGTATAGACATGTAAAGCTTCATTTAAGAAGACAATCTAGTTGAGTTTCATTGGATCACTGAAGTTAAGCAAAGTTGTGCATAGTCAGTACCAGAAGAGTAACCATTTAGGAATAGAGGGTGTTCTATAAGAGAACGTCAACACTTCCCTGCAAGAGCTGTAAAACCTTAACATCGTTATCTCCCCTAATGGACATATACATGCGATTGGAGACTGCTTCTGAATTTCATACTCCCATGATAATTCCTCCTTTGGAGGAAGCTAGTTCAACCCACCTAGAGTAAGTGCTGCTTTAGTACAGGACAGTATCAGTAGTATGTACTGAAAACCATTGCACAAAAGGGACAACAAAACCTTTTTATAAAAACAACAAAGGGATTTATTTAATTACCTATACTGTTCGGTATGGATGGAAGAAAGTCAAGAAAATGAAAAATTAGAAAGTTTTTTGAGACTCAGAAGTCTCAAGAAAGTTATCTTCAGGTGGAGATAGCTGATGCTTGAGCGTCCAGTGGACAGAGGAAATAAAGGGAGTGTCTTTCTTCGTTGTTTTCAGGATTCTCTCTGCTGACTCATCATGATTCCCGAAGGGGCTAAAGTATTTTATTGAGATTGTTGGACTGACTTCCTCATCTTGGTTGTTATAGTCACAACGTTTCAGCCGTTTTGCCCTCCGGCTTTCATCAGGTGTTTTGTATCGAACTGGGGAACCGTTTGTTAGGAGTCTCGAACCCAACCCTTTATTATTATTACGAGGCAATTATGGCCGAGTGGTCCTAGACGTTGTATCAAAGTTTACAGCTACCCAAAGGTGCTGAGTTCATTCAAACAGAGAATCAGCAACTATGTCCAAGAGCCTAGCTGGAGTCCGAACATAGTACCCCCGTAATAATAATAATAAAGGGTTGGGTTAGAGACTCCTAACAAACGGTTCCCCAGTTCGATACAAAACCCCTGTTGAAGGCCGGAGGGCAAAACGGCCGAAACATTGTGACTATAACAACCAAGATGAGGACAATCTCAATAAATGAAAACACCTCATCTCAAAATTACAGACAATTACTATGGGGCTAAAGTAGTTCTCCAGGGGACAGATAAAGTCAATGTGTCTTGCAAGTGTGTAAACAAATTGTCTAGCAGGGATATTTCTTCGCAAGTGAAAATAAATCTGTCTTTATGTCTGATACAGCTTCTCTTTTTAACTAAATCAACTTTATTTAACAGCTTCATTAACACAGAAACACAAGAATATAAGGCAAGTTGGTTCAGCAGGTGTGTATATGAATGTAATCAAATCAAGGTTTGTTGGTCTAAAACAAGAATTTGTGCCTCGCCTCTAGTTGAGTTATGGCAAAAAGTGAGTAAGGCAATACACGTCTGACTAGATTGGCATCGTGACAGGAACTGATCAATTTGCTCACTAAACTCTTAGCGGAAACGAGACAGGTATGTATGAGCAGCAGGTTCCCAATGCCTATGCAGCTACACAAATCTGTGCATAATAAATAGCACATGAAATGATATCAAAAAGATTTTATTCAGAAAAGATCAAGAGGATGCCCATCAAAAACCGACCAGATCAGGGTTGAAACTGGCATGCTGCTCCAAAACCTTGATGTGGCATAATTTTGTTTTCAAGCATGTGATGAAGTCTCCTTGAAGTACTTAAAATCCAAATATTTCTCATAAAGATCTGTTTTCCAAAATGCCACCTTATTAGTGAAAATAATAAACTAGAAATAAAATAGGCGTTTCTATGATTTGTTTTTAAATCAACAAGAAAGGCACAATTAGTTTGGTTAATAAAATTCTGGAAACATTGAAAGAAGACAACATTTCTGTAAATGTTGTGGCAAAGTATATGATAACACGACAGGAGTGAAGGAAGATGTTCTGCTAAACATTCTTGAAATCAACCCAAAAGCAGAGTTTGAAAATTGTGCGAACCACAGTCACAATTTGGTGTGTGTCCATCATGATCATCATAATCATCATCCTGGTTGTTGTTGTTGTTGTTGTTACGATTGTTGGTGTTATGGGTGTTGTTGTTAAAGTTGTTGTTACGGTTGTTGGTTTTATAGTTGTTTTTATGGTTGTTGTCATTGTTACTTTTAATGTTGTTATGATTGTTGTTATGATTTCTTTTTATAATTATTTTTTATGGTTGTTTGTGTTACTGTTATTGTTACGATTGTTGTTGGTGGTTGTAGTGAAGGAGAAGGAAGTGGAAGCGGAAGAACTTTTGGTTTTCTGAAAATGCTGTTTATCTTTTCTCTTCATATACTCCTTATTGGGAAGTGCTCCCTTGGATTGTGATACAAGATGAGTTTCTAGCCATGATGCTGTGCAAGTAATCCATAAAGAGTGTGATGAAGACATTGCAGCATTCAACATCTGTTGAGAAAAGGAGAAATTTTTTAGGGAAACCAATTCTGATGCAAAATTATTTCTAAACTATTCAACAATTCTTGTTTTCTCTCTCTCTCTCTCTCTCTCTCTCTCTCTCGTCCTGGATATGACCTTAAACTATATCCAGTGGTGAAGCCCCCAGCTTGTGGGCTTTGGGGAGTGTGGAGCCATCCTTTAATTACCATTGCTCCCAGGTCCACTCTGACCTGGAGTACTAGTATCTGTTAGGATCCCAACTATGGGTTAAATAGAAACCGACTTGAAAACAACAAATATATTCTATTAAAAAAATTTTCTTCAAAATCTTTGAATTCGGCATTAAATAACCTGAAAAAGATTAATATGCCGTAAAACAAAAACAACCAACAACCATCTCTCTCTCTCTCTCTCTCTCTCTCTCTCTCTCTCTCTCTCTCTCTAGGGGCTCTTTCAGTCTTTGACAGACTATGGCTACCCATGAAGGGGTGCCTGCTCATGAAATTTTTGTGGCAGGAGGTACACAATCTCCATCCACACCTCTCCTGAGTCGACATTGTTAAATACCAGTGGCAAGTGAAGTGTATGTACAGGACAAAAGTGGAGAACATACACAGCGCCTAGAATTTCCAAATAGTCACCAATCTGGTACTAACCAGGCTCAACATTGCTTAACTTCTGTGATCTAACGAGAACCGGTGTGTCAACACAATTATGCCGTATATATCTTCTCCTCCTTGCTCGTCTTTTCTCCTCTTCACCTGTGCTTGCGCATCACTTTCACTACACTGATGAAGACTGAAGGATGGTTCGAAAATTATGTATGTGTAAAAAAAGTTAAAAATTTGTTTTTCATAATAATATTTTGTATTCCTGCACGTCACCAATAGAAAACGAATCAAGAAAAGTTATAAACTGTTATACTTTTCGTATTCTTTTTTTATACATTTTTACATATATATATATATATATATATATATATATATATATATATATATTATGCAAACTGTGTAGATCTTATATTTGTTTGTTTGTCCCTATGCACTTGATGACGTCATTATCATCAAAATTATGACGTCACAAATTGATGACATCATTAAAGAATGATGTTATCCATTAAAAGAGAATTGAAAGAACCGGTCACAGATGACGTCAAATTAGAGAAAGAGAATGGAGAAATGATCCTTAAATTAGATGATCCATGACTTTGCAAATCATGGAGTATCTAACAGACGAACTTAGTATACTGTAACTGTTACTAAACGGACTTTAAAAAAAAAATCATATATTGTTGTGTTTTTTATTATTATTACTTACATGTTTCTATTGTATATTTAATATAAATAGTTATTAGAATAGTTTCGAGAACTTGATAATTAACCATTTTTATGAATTTGTGCTGTACTTATTTACTAGTGGCTTTACGGCTCAAAACAGAAATGGGGATAGATCAAATAGCACACCTTCCTTATTCAAATTACTGCTAGCAAAAGAGGCACACGATAATGATAACTTCCTTGTTTTCGAATTTTCCATTTCCTCCTTGTGTTTACTTTTCTATTGAAATACATTATATTGTCTCTTTTTTTTTTTTTTTTTAAATGTTATTTGTTACTTCCTTTGTAATTTTCACTGTGAATATTGAATAAAATTGATGACATGACATCAGTACGAAGCGTCAAACCCATTTCCTTTCATGGCTGGGGGATACTTAAATATACTACTAAAAATCTGTGGGTTTTGTTTTGTTTTGTTTGCTTGAAAAATTGATATGCCGTAAAACAATACGAAGTATTAAATTTTTTTCCCCCAAAATTAGTGGATTCAGTATTAAATAATCTGAAAATAATTGATATGCCGTAAAACAATACGAAGTATTAAAAATTTTTCCAAAATTAGTGGATTTTTATTATATTATTTATATTTTTATTGTATTAAATAATCTGAAAAGAATATATATGCCGTAAAACAAAACAACTAAATCAAACTCGATGAATAAATATTTGAAGATATAAAGAATTTGAAACATGAAACCTTTTTTTCCAAAATTAGTGATTCCGCATTAAATAACGCAAAAAATGTTGATATGCCGTAAAACAAAACAACTAAACTATTCACGTCACCACCGCCACTTTTCATCTAATGAATGTTGCACAAAATGACGGGATTTCCAATTGCTCAAACATCAAGAAGAAGAATCATTGGTACAGAATCAGCAGGAGATAGTGGACTGACGGCACAGCATGAAATGAGTAGTGGCAGAGATTGTGAACGGATTAAAAATGGAAATTAATGATTACAATGTTTGCCTTGAAGACGTCGGAGACCGATTTTCATTTCTTCTGCATTTGAATTCAGTTATAATTTAAGATAAAAATTAAAAAGAGAAATTACAAATTGAATGTTCATAGCTTTCAAATTATTACTATAATGACATGGTGGTTACTCATTAGTGGAGTATGACGGCCACTCATTAGAATTAGGAGTAGATATGATGAAATTGGTGACGTTCTGAGCTGGAAGAAATACAGTTGCTTCTGATCCTAAAGATGATGATGATCATCATCATCATCATGAAGGTGACAGTAAGTAAGTGGCTGATGACGCGGAGTGACCACCTAGATGTGCCAAGTTTGAATCATGTTCATCCTGCTTTCAGGCAACCTTCACATAGTCCCCTCTTGATGTCTTTATAGAAAGAATTCTAACTGGAAAGATATCGAGGAAACGAATGGTAACAATATGAAATGAATGAATGATGCTCCTCCTCCTCCTCCTCCTCCTCCTCAACAATCATCATCATCATCATCATCCGGTTTTGGTATTTAAGATGTCGTGAATATTTTGGATTCTGGCATGGGCAGCACCAGGCAACATCTTACACCTACTCTCCATGCTGTCAGATCTAAAGGGTTGAGTCATATTGCATTATGCATCAGTCATGTTGAATACAGTCAAATCATTTCTCATATACTCAAGCCAGATCTACCACGATCCCTACTGCTTAGGATAACCAGACATGTTATGGAGTTGATGCAAGAGATGGTATGCTGTACATGGCCAAACAACCTGAGACGTCAAACACATAAGGCATTCATTATCTCTTCTCTTCTTCTCTATATAAATAAAATGAACTCATTTTTTACCGTATGAGTTTGACCTTAATAGGATTAAAAGTCACGACATTGCATTCAAATGTAATGTCCCCACACTTCAGTACAGGATCTGAGGTGTACTATAGGCCTACTACCCTTACAGTTCCTTGATATTCGTACATTTCTATATTTTTCCGGTGAGAGTTCACTGCCACAATCGGTTAGAATCAATGGAAGTTGTAAAATCTTTTCTCTCTATTCGATTCATACTCCGCTCGTGATCACTTAACACCACTGCGGATACGTCCACAGGGGAATATACGAGGAACACCGGTTTGAATTCTTAGTTGCTTAAAAAATATGGATTGGCATTTTTTCCATTGGGTGAAACGCGACTTTACATTCCAGTTATTTTGTGGGTTACTTTTGCCATTTTATAAATTTCTTCTTCTTTTTTTTCCCCTTTTTTTTCTCCCTTTATATTTTTTCTCTTTTTGTAGGTTGGTGGAGGGGTTTGCGATTCGAAGGATTACTTAAACGAAACGAACTAACATTGGATTCCAGTTTTTACAAGAAACTTTAGCTGTCAGCCACCAGTGTTCTTCAAATCTTGCACCGATTAGTCGCTTTAATATTTTATTTACTGTCTGTATACTTTAATATTTTATTTACTGTCTGTATACTTCTATTATGTTTGCACTGATTTCATACGTGATACTGGGGGGGAGAGCTGACTTCCTATTTTCGGATTTGTTACTTATTCATTATTTATTTCTATATATTGCATTTCTGAGAGTTTCATTAGCTCAATTACTACTACGCTATCGCTATCGATATTGGAATCAGATGACATTCAAATTGGTTAACAGCGACAACAAAGAAAACAATACAAAAAAAGAAACCAAAACAAACCAACATTAAAAAAAATAAAAAACACGGTCAGTTTTCTTGTTTTATTTATTCATTTTTTTTCTTTTTCATTGAAACAAAGAAAAATAAATAAATAAAATCTAATAAACATATTTTCATTATACACGATAAGTTTTATTTTTTTGAATTTTGATTTTCCATTTTAAAAAAAAAATTAGATTTAAATAAACAGATTTGCATTTTATGCAGTAAATTTTTTTTTGGGGGGGGTTCTTTCTTTTTCCTTTTTTTTCCTTTGGTATTATTTCACGTTCGTTTTGTTTTTATTTCTTTCAATTTTACGCGTCATATATTAGCTAAACCAAGTCGGGGGGGGGGCATCTATAAATATAAAAGCTAAAATGTGTGTGTGGGTGTGTGTGCGTGTTCCTTCACCCTAAACTCGGCCTCCTCCAGCTACTACGAAAATGACGTCATGTTTGACCTAGAAAACGCTGACGTTAGTTTCAACCATCTGCAAGTGTTTTTAAAGGATTAATTTTATCCATTCTCAATTGTGTGTCTCTTTAGTGTAGAGATAACGTGTCAGGCATTTTTTTCCGCCTTATCCTCGTAGCTTCGGGTTCGAGCCTGTCTTCCTACCTAAACCTTTTTTCCTCTTTTACACCTTTTTTTTCCTTTTTTTTTTTACATTTGTTCGCGGTTTTGCTTTGTTTTGATTTTTCCAATTTTTTATAACATTATGTTTTTTTATAATATTAAAACAGGGTCCCCTCCCCCACTCCTATATACACACCTCCAAACACCCGGGCAACACCGGGTATCCCCCGCTAAGTTCTTTATAAAATTGAAATTTGGGTAATATTTGTTGATGTTTAATACTTATTGTTCAAATTTAAAAAAAAAAAATAGAAGTTCAGGAACAGGTAACCATTTTTTAATCTTTTAAAAAAATGGATCCTATTGGAAACAAGAAAATTATTTATTTGTATTTTGTGATAACGCATTTTCTTCTCTAACATATGACATAGCAAATTGGGGGTTTATACCAAGAATAGCTGTTTTTCAAAGATTTGTACAGAGAAATTAGTACACCATTGAAGTAAACATATAACACAGAATATTTATTGTAAAAACTTACTTCAGTTCTCTATACGTTTAAATATTTGGTCAAATCAAGGAAAGATTTGTTATATTTTCCTGAAAGACGACGGAAATTAGATGAGATTGTTATCTTTTTTCTTGTTCAGTTATGTCAAGAGAATCAGCAGGCTTTTTTTTTTAATAAACTTTTATTTTTCGTGTCAACATTTCGTCTACAACAACCTTGTTAGCCAGCCTTGGAAGAGAGAACAGGAGAGAGATGTTACACGATAAACAGAAGCAAAATAATGAACTCAGAAGTTGTATATTCAGAAAATATATATACGTTTAAAAATTAAAAATTTGAGCAATAGAAAGAACAGAATGTTTGTGAATATTTTAGAGTACTTGTAAAACAATGGGGGAATTCTTCAGCTGAGATATCATAGAGGTCAGAGTTCGATTGTTTAGAGATTATGAAAAGATCTGAAAATCCTAATCAAAACTTCCCCGCTCAATTATATAAATTATGTTTCATTAAAATTTGTTAATAAGAGTCAATGTTTGTTGTTTTTCATATTAGAAAAAAGTTCAATGAGAATAGTTGAATATATTTCAATGAGCAAGTTCATACACTTCACACATGATAAAGAAGGGTAAAATGTTGTGTGTCTGTGTGTTCATTAATGTTGTGATGGATTCTTTGTCTCCTCGTCAACCCAAGGCCAAAGGTCCGGGCAAGTTCTGCTGTGCGCCAAGAGAGAAGTATGTTGTCAGTCCAAGAGCAGGAACAGAAGAGATAGAGAGTTTCCGCAGTTTCCTTTTTATGAATTTTGTCATGTGTTCAGCTCGCCAGAAAGATGTCCTCTGATTGAGCAAGCCAGAAGGCAAATTGAATGCCTGCACCAATTATCCTTGGGCTTCTAAACTAAGGATATTTAAACTAGTAAACCACAAAGTATCGCTGTTCCTGCTGGTGCTATAGATTCGATTCTTGAAATAGGATCAAGTCTAGAATTGGATGTTAAGGAAAAGTCAGTTGATTAGAGTCACATTTTGGCATACGGTTGACAGCGATGTACTAGAAAAAGCTGTGCTACAGATCTTAGTGAAAGATTTTTATTTTCATTTGAATGTAAAAAATCATTTGTTTGTATTGAATGATAACATGTCTCCCTGTGTGATAGTAACTGCTGTTTCGTAAGAATATGTAAAGCTGACTGTTTCTCATTAATTTCCTTTTATTCCAATGGTGTCGCTATTGAGATTGCAACAGATTTTATTATCTAGAAATGGAACACAGAATGAAGCAAATGCTACTGTGATTACAAAAGTTAGAATTAGATAAAATAAATTCAAGGAACTTCTGTCATTACTAACTGTAGAGTTGAATGTAATAGTCAAAGAAGCAAGCACCTATGTAATTATTATTACACGACTTATTATTATACTTAATTTATTATTATACGACTTCCCTTCACGTGGGATCTGAGAGAGAAAGAGAGAGATTAAAGATGGCGGCTGTGGCTTTACAAGGTGTGGTTTCGTGGAATCGCACAAGATCATACCGCACACATATGCAAATGAAATGCAGTCAGTTTTTACATTAAAACCCCTATTGGCAGAGGTGAGGGGGACAGACGCGTGCTGGAAGTTGAGAGAGATAATTGTGAGGAGGAGGAAATAAAGTGCCGAATTCTATCTGTGAACTTTTGTGTCTTCCCCCCCCCTCCCCAAAAAAATACCAGTCCATTTCACTGCACTAACTAGCAGAGCATTGCCACTGCACTAACCAGCAGAGCATTACCACTGTTAACCATCAAAAAAAAGAGTCTATGAGACATTTGTATGCAGTATGATGATGTATAGAGGTGAAAGCTGGCCAATGAGGGTTGAGGATAGACGTGTGAAGAGAAATGATATCAAAATTATACAATGGATGTGAAATGCAAATCTTAAAGACAGGCTTGGTTCTGATGAGTCCAGAGGAAAATTAAATCTGGCCAGTATAGAGAGATATGTGCAGAAAAGTAGATTTCAATAGTATGGCCATCTTGGGTTAGTAGACGTAGAACAATGTGACAGGTTCAGTTAAACCTCTCAGACCTTGCCTCCCTTCTTTGGGGTGAAGTTAGTGTATTGCTAGCTGGAGAATGCTGATAGAGCTGGCCAAGCAATTTTAATTGGGCAGAGTACTCTTCCTTTAGAGTTGCTGGCTTGGTTCTCCCCACCGTCAGACCTTATATCACATTTTCTTGTAGTGAGTAAGAAGCAAATATCAGCAGGTACAATTCACAGAGGAAGGCCAAGGAAAGCATGAGAAGAATGGGAAAGAGGTATAAATAAATACCTGGCCAGAGATAAGTTACTTTGGAAGTCAATTTCTTAAAGCCGTCTAACATGTAGAACTGTATATGTAAAACGGGCATTAGACTCAAGATGATGGTATTAAATAAGCAGTGTTAAAACAGTGTTCAAATGTTAAACAGGCAGTGTTAAATAGACAATGTTTTAGGCACCGTTAAATAGCCAGTGTCATACAGTGTTAAATCGGCCGCATTAAAACAGATGATGATGATGATGATGATGATGTCTCTTTATTCTGATCCTCGTGTAGGTATCTAAAAGAGCACAACACACAAAATGGCAACCGCCTTGCATTGGTGAAGATTCCATTTCTGATCTTGGTCGCACCACCACGACGACCACCACCACCGTGTATTGTAAGCAGCTTCTTTCCTAGAAATGTACTTATTATTTTTCTTTGATTAAATATCCTTTAATTTTCTGTTGTACTCAGACGGCTCTCTTTCTTTTGTTGGTCTCACATTTACACACGGTGCCTCTCCTTTCTTTATTTTCTTCTTGCTAGCGAGATCGCGGTCATGGTGCACTGAACAACTGGCCATTGTCCATTTCAACTTCCACCACTCCTTCTGCACATTTAAATCTTTTCTGCTATTACCTTCCGATGTTTGTGTATATAGGTATATTTAATATCTGATGTTTGTGTATAGGTATATTTAATAAGACTATATGGATTGAAAAAAAAAAAAAAAAAAAAAAAAACGGACAATGAAATAAGAGATGAACCCAAACAAATACTTGAAGACAATATATACAGTATTTTTCTTTAAAAAAAAACTTATCTATTTAGTTTTAACTAATTCTTTGTTTTAGTAAATCTGCTGTAAATGTAAATTTACTATGAATAGAATTCGTGATTGATGGATTTCTTGTAGTCTCTGGATTCCAGGACAAGAATTCATTTAGTTTAGTGGAGTATGCGGCTTCATTCTGTTAACAGAGGTAACATCACTTAGAGAAGGCGCATCATTCCTCATAAAAACCAGTGTGTGTTGGCCATAGTGAAGAGATCTTATTTGGGCTGCGAATACTATATTATTTTGAATATTTAGTCAGGGTTTACTTTTAGGGACAGTATCCTCATGCTAGGTTGTCCCAACAAATCCAGTCCTGGATATGACCTTAAACTATATCCGATGGTGAAGCCCCAGCTTGCAGGCCTTAGGGAGTGTGGAGCCACCCTTTAATTGCCATTGCTCCCAGGTCCACTCTGACCCGGAGTGGTAGTACCTGTTATGGTCCCAACTATGGGTTAAATAGAATACGACTTAAAAAACAAATATACTATATTAAAAAATCGTTCTTCAAAATCACCAGATTCGGCATTAAATAACCTGAAAAGGGTTGATATACCGTAAAACAAAACAACCAACCAAACCCGACAAATTCTTGTACTGAGAAACCTTAGACACTCGAGGATAATGTCTAGTAGGCATCTAAGTTCTACCCAGTAGGCATTCAAGTCCCCTCTCTATCAGTTTTTAACGTGAATATGTCTAGTGACAAAGTCTTTTTACTTTGTATGTGTATAAAAGCAGATAAAGATTTATATTTTCTTTTAAAGCTGTGTTGGATTTGTTCTTTTGTTACCGACAAACTGAGTATTTAACACTGTTGGAACACTCACTATTTACATCGTTTTAGCAGTGGCTATTTAACACTGCTTTAATACTGCCTATTTAAAACTATTTAAAACACTGGCTAATTAACACTATTTTAACACTAGTTTGTTAACAATATTTCAACACTGGTTATTTAACACTTATTCCAAACTGGCTAATTAACACTATTTTAACACTAGCTAGTTAAAAACTGTTTTAACACTGGCTATTTAACACTGGTTTAACACTGACTATTTAACACACTGTTTAAGCATTGATTATTTAACAATCAGTATTTAACAAGGTTTTAAAACTGTCTATTTAACACACTGTTTTTACACTGACCATTTAACCCTGGCTTTTTAACTCTGTTTTATTTTGTTGTTTTTTTTAATAAATCTTAATTATTTTTTTAATATTTTCTTGCAATACTGTGAATTTTTCAAATTTTGCAGAAAATCTCCATTAAACCAAATTGGCTTTGGGGTTTAATCTTAGGCTGTAGAGTCAAAGATGATTTTGCACCTGAGTTCAAATCCTTCAACCAGCAGTTAATTATCATTTTTACACTGTAGATTGCATAAGCATGAAACACTAATGTCTGTATGTACTATTACTACTACTACTCATACTGCTACTACTCGTACTACTACTTATACTGCTACTACTACTACTACTACTACTACTAATAATAATAATAATAATAAATATTTATATAAAAATATGGTGTACACACACACACACACACACACACTTTCATTGACAGAAATAGCCGTTTCAATGAGAAGATGATGTTGATTGAATATAAACATTTTAAAAATTCCGTCCATTAATGGAACAAAGTTTCACAGGAAGAATTAAACATACTGAAACAAAAATTCTTATCAAAATGAAATATGAGCCAGGACAAGATGCCATAAAAATAGCATCTGCCAGTCTTGTCTACAAACGACTTTACATGTCTATTCCCTCTACTCCCAACCCAAAAATAACTGCTTTTTTTATCTCTTGAGGGTCCAACTCCTCCCTTAGATGTCCCACTTGCTGTTAGCTGAACCCCATTTGTAAAGGGTAGCCAGCCATAAAGGAAAGATGCAAGGTCTAGTGACACTTATAATTCTGGTTGTTAATCGGGAATCTATAAAAGATGCCCTTCTTGGTGCTACAGTCGACAAATCGATTTTTTAAATATATCGTTTTAAGCACAAACAATATTTTGTACTTAATTGTCATGTCGAAAATAGTAATATATCTATAAAAAGTAAAAAGTAAAAAGTACGAAAATTCATTGAGTAGAAAAACTGCTATTGTGTTTTTATTAAAAAAAATGTCTATCGCTTAAACAATGAATATTGCAGCCATGACACAAGTAATCTGAAACATTCATTTCGCAGTTATGTCCCTTGTATGTAGCCTCCTACTGTCTACTTTATATATCTAAGAAAAATGCAATTTTACCCAATTTTCCATAAAAATTACTTGTAACTAGAAATAAATTTCTACTCAATGATTTTTCGTAATTTGTGGAAATATTGCTATTTTTGGCATGACAATAAACTATGTAATATTGTTTTTGCTTGAAATAACATATTTTAAAAAAAAAAATCTGTCGACGATATCTTAACAAGCACAGATTTCTTTATATATTTCTACCTCATTTTTTTTTTTTTTTGTTAAATTCTTTTTTCTTTTTAATCTATTTTATTGTACTTTGTGGTTTTATTGTGATGAAGCATAAGGCACTCATCTGTGCTGCATAAGATTGGTTTCACTGTTTTTGTTTTATGGCATATCAACAATTTTTGTGTAATTTAATGCCGAAATGCAATCCTTTTTTTAAAAATAATCTCTTACAACTGACGTTCACTTCAATTGTTCTTTAGAGAACACTGGTACATGCTCTTAACAAAAGAAAATATATTTCAATTCGATTTTTTTTTTTAAAAAAAAGCCAATTATTCTGCTTAGGAAGATCTTTAAAAAGTGGACATATTTTTCAAGAATGACCTAGATAACAATAACAGTAGCAGAAAGGTAACAGTGGCGTAGTGGTTAACGATGCAAGCTGAAAACTTGGTGTGCCAGGTTCGAACCCAGTTTATTCAATAGAAATGCTAGCGCTTGAAGACGTTGGCAACCTTCACGTGATCCATCCTGTAAGTACCTGCTATCCTTCTAGAAAGAATTTTTGGTGCTTTTACATTATTGGGACAAGATTTTGTAGTCGATAAATGGAGTTTTCGGATAAAAAAAACAAAACAATGGTTTCAACTGATTTTTTTTTGTCAATTCTAATAAGTTATAATGGTAGCTTCTAAATTATGCAGTCGAAATTACCTGAATATTATTAAATTATTAAAAAAACAACTTTAGTCATGTTAGCAGATGAAAAATTGCCGCCATCTTTGTTTAATTCGAACGGAAAATTACCTCCCTGTTGAACTCTCATGTGTTTTACGATCGTTTTCATCAAATTCTATTATTTATTTTCTTTGATAAAAAATTTTCTACCTTATCGATTTTCATAATTTTTGGATATTTTAAAAATACGAGCAATACGTAGATACCATTGTTTTCATGTGACATTCAGTTTTACGATTTCCGAAAATCTCGTCATAATTCTGTAGAAGCGCTGAATTTTTAATAGAAAGATATCGTGGAAAACGGATTCCAACAAAAAATCAACGTTAAAAATCAGTAGCAGTAGTAGTAGTAGAAACCTGTACAAGTATAAACACTTAGCATTACAAGATATATAGCCATTTCTTGTCCACTCTTTCTTAGTTTTTTTACCATCTCTTTTTTCTTTTCTGTCCTTTCCTTTCTTTCTTTTCTTTCCTTTTTTAATAATCTCCATTATTTTATAGTGATCCCTATTTTTTATTATTATTTATTTATATACTTTTTCTTCTTTTTTTACTTACCTTCCTCTTTATGTATACTTACTTCTTTGTATATATTTTTTATTGTTTATTGTTATATTTTCATATTCTTTATATATACGTTCTTATCTTCTTAATATATACGTTCTTTATTTCTAATCTAAATGTTCTTAAGCCAGCTTTTATTTATATTTTATATTTTGTATAATGCTGACAATTTAGGGGTGTATTTTGCACTAGTTTTGGGGTTTTACTTTTGGGTGTTTAGTAATAGGAGAAGTATCTTGAGGATGAGTCGGATTCAGAAAAATATTTTCAGTGAAAAGGTTTTGCAGGTTTTATGATAAAATGTGAGAAAAACGATAAACATTAAGGCAAACAAAACACAATAATGAGTTCAGAAGGCATATATCCCCAAAAGAAATATCTATTATATAAATCTCACCTGTCTGTTTAAATGCGTGTATGTATGTATGTATGTATGTCTGTATGTCTGCCCAAAAATTTCTACAGAGGCGACGGATTTTCACAAGATCAGTATCGTTTTGAAGCTCAGTCCTTCGGGCGGAAAATATCGAAAAATTGGCTAAAAACATTAATTCCCTCATCCTCAAATGGCCACTTTTCTACAATATTTTCTCGACAATATTTTCGAAAGTTATCTCCTCTTTTCGATTGACTAGCCTTAATTTAAACCTTCGCCACTTCCAATTTGCCGATTTACACAACGGCAAAGAAGTCACGCTTTCTTTTTCATGTTCTTTTCCTCTTTCGCGGTACAGGTTTGAGCCTGCCTGCCTACTACCAATTTTTTTTTTTTTTGATCAACACACACCTCCAAACACCCGGGCACCGAGGCTAGTTTTATATATATTTAAAATGGAAGTTTACAGCCATAAGAAAAACAAAATGTTCATGGATATTTTTACAGTTTTTGTAAAATTAAGAACTGCCCACCGAAAACTCTTTTTCATCTCCAGGACTTGTATAGATTAGCTACCCACCAAAAACTCTTTTTCATCCCCAGGACTCGTATAGATTAGCTACCCACCAAAAACTCTTTTTTCATCCCCAGGACTCGTATAGATTAGCTACCCACCAAAAACTCTTTTTTCATCCCCAGGACTTGTATAGATTAGCTACCCATGGAAACTTTTCTGAAACTAAACATGGTTTTCAATTCAAAAGTGTTACCTAGAATTAAAATAACCTTGAGACAATGTAACATGAGATATGAGAACAACCTTTTTCTATTTTCTTTTGTTTTTATTTTTCTGAAAGTCATTCCAGACAAGGCATGAAGCCACTTGATGAAAGGAGCTAAGAAGAATGAAGGATGATTATCTTTTAAACCCACACATTTCTGGTGAAAACATTATTACATACTTACACGTCATGGCAAAATCAGTATAAATTCCAAAAATTACAAAAAATGATTTAGAAAAATAATTACAAGTAGAAATAGAACTTATTCAATCATCAAGTTTTATTGTATCTTTTGAGTTGTGCAACCAGTTCTGTATGACAAACAAGGGCGATAACCCTTGACTTAAATTGACTTGACATTTTTAAACCAATGCATTTCAGAACATAATTGTCGATTATTTTTCATTAAAAGTTAGTGATGGGATGATTCAAATATTTTTCTCAATTCCGATACAATTTCCTATTCTGTACTAAATTCCCGATTCCGATACAATTTCCGATTCTGTACTAAATTCCCAACTTCGATACAATTTCCGATTCTGTTCTAAATTCGCAATTCCGATACAATTTCCGATTCCCATTCCCATTCTTTATAAATCTCTATATACTTAACTATAAAATTATTTTTTTTCCTGATTATAATAAAAACACATGTTAAATGTGCAGACATTTTCTCAAATGTAAAAACACTCTTTTAAGGTAATCTATAGATTTTCACTTTGCTAGTTGTTTAAAGTCAATAAATATTTATTTTATCATTGCTAACAGCAGTGGAAGATTTTGTTTTAAACAAAATCAAATTAAAAAAAGATAATCAAAGGAATCGTTTTTGCCATCGGAAAATAGGCAAAAATTTTTCCGATTCTGATATCAATTCCAATACCCCAAAAGTTCTGATTTTTCTGATTCCCAATTCTGATTAATCGCCCCAACACTATTAAAAATATATCTTCTACTGGATCATTTTTTTTTGTTGTAATTTTTATAATTTATACTAAATTTGACACTTAAGTACATAAAAATATTTTCACCTGAAATGCATCAATTTAAAAGATCACCAAAGTAAATAAGCACTGAATTTTTTTCTGGTTTTGAGTTATCTGCCCTTGACTGCTCACAACAAAAAGAAAAATCCAGCTTCATTGAAAAGGAATGATTCATAGTGCGGTGAGTCAATAAAGAAGTCTGTCTAATGTAAACTTATATGGATGAGAATTATGGGGCGTTAAAACGGTCTCTTGGGAAATGATTCCTCTTGCAGTTCTCCTCACAAGAAACAAGTGATTATTACAGATATGGATGAGGATCTCATACAACTCACAATAATTAATCAGGCGTCTACTGGCAATGACCTGTTTTTGACATATTGTAAGAGTTTGCAATATGAATTACATTCTTTTTGCTATCTACGATTGTGGAATATACTATTCATTTCATATTCCGGTCTCCATGTAAACATTCATTTAATTAAAAAGGATCTGAAAAGGCATTTTGAATTCAGTAACCAATCTATCTACTATATAAAGTAAAGTCAGTCTGGTTTTCGTACAAAATTAATATAAGATTTCTTATTATTAAATTAACATTTGACTTCCTATTATTAATTTAATATTAGATTTCCTATAATTAAATCAATATTAGATTTCCAATTATTAAATCAATATTAGATTTTCTATTATCAAATCAATATTAGACTTCCTATTAAATGAATATTAGATTTCCTATTATTAAATCAATATTAGTTTTCCTATTGTTAAATTAATATTAGATTTCCTATTGTTAAATCAATATTAGATTTCCTATTATTAAATGAATATTAGATTTTCTATCATAAAATCAATATCAAATTTCCTATTATTAAATCAATATTAGATTTCCTATTATTGAATTAATATTAGATTTCCTATTGTTAAATCAATATTAGATTTCCTATTATTAAATGAATATTAGATTTTCTATTATTAAATCAATATTAGGTTTTCTATTACTAAATTAATATTAGATTTCCTATTATTAAATTAATAGTAGATTTCCTATTATTAAATCAATATTAGATTTTCTATTATTAAATGAATATTAGATTTTCTATTATTAAATGAATATTAGATTTTCTATTATTAAATCAATATTAGGTTTTCTATTATTAAATCAATATTAGGTTTTCTATTACTAAATTAATATTAGATTTCCTATTATTAAATTAATAGTAGATTTCCTATTATTAAATCAATATTAGATTTTCTATTATTAAATGAATATTAGATTTTCTATTATTAAATGAATATTAGATTTTCTATTATTAAATCAATATTAGGTTTTCTATTATTAAATTAATATTAGATTTCCTATTATTAAATTAATAGTAGATTTCCTATTATTAAATCAATATTAGATTTTCTATTATTAAATGAATATTAGATTTTCTATTATTAAATGAATATTAGATTTTCTATTATTAAATCAATATTAGATTTTCTATTATTAAATCAATATTAGGTTTTCTATTACTAAATTAATATTAGATTTCCTATTATTAAATTAATAGTAGATTTCCTATTATTAAATCAATATTAGATTTTCTATTATTAAATGAATATTAGATTTTCTATTATTAAATGAATATTAGATTTTCTATTATTAAATCAATATTAGGTTTTCTATTATTAAATTAATATTAGATTTCCTATTATTAAATTAATAGTAGATTTCCTATTATTAAATCAATATTAGATTTTCTATTATTAAATCAATATTAGATTTCCTATTATTAAATTAATATCAGATTTTTTGTTATTTAATTAATATCAGATTCTGTTTTGCCAATTTCTCTTGTGGGTCGTTTCAGCATATTGTTAATAAGAATAAAATGTCATTTGATTTAATTCCTTCTAGAATTGCTAACAACAGCAAATAAATTGCAGAATTCATTTATCTAGCATATCTATAAAAGTGAGAATTTCTGTGTGTGGACATTTCTCATCCTATATACTCAACGAAGTTTTCATCTACAGACTTGAAATTTGATATATGGTCTTCTGACATGTGGACAACTTTTTAATCGGTTTTCATCCGGAAAAATGGGCTGCTAAGGAGTCAAAATTTAAAAATTGGTATCTGAGGGGTGGTCATTAAATTTTTATCTGTTTACTAACTGTTATACAAGTGCGCATGCACAGCTGTGAAACATGAGAGCTTCTTTATGTTAAGATTAAATAGTTTTGTAAAGATCGTGTAAGATGGTCTAATGGTTATTATACTTGACTCACTGTCTATAGGTTTTGGCCTTGATCTTAGCTTTTTGTTTTACTTACAAGAAGTGAACCGTTTATAAAAAAAAAACCTAATACTCACATATACATGTCTCAGTTTCTGTATGAATTAAAAAATAATATTTATGCATATTTTACAGCCGGGTAATGCTGAGCAGCCTGTAAGTAAACTATAAACCATTGCATATTTCAGATTCGATCCTTGTAGTTTGATGGTAAAATGCCCAATCACAGTCACTGTGATAGAGGTTTCAAATCCTGTCATAGTCAGTGGAGTAGGGGTGTAACGAGTTCTTGCAGTGAAAAAGAAAAACCAAGGATTGGAGCTAAGTCAAGCATTTGTGCAAATTGAAGACTTGGCAGACAATGTTCAAATCACTTCTCTAATACCCTTGAGAAAGGTACGAAACCGTGGCTACCGTAATATGACGATGGTCACGATGAAACCCATCTTTCCTACCCCTAGCTACAAGTAAAATAGTTGGATGAAGCAGACTATTCAGCCTTAGTAATGCAATTAGTCTATAAGAAATAAAACTCCAAAATAAGACCGATCCTTCGGGGGAGGTGTATGACTGGCCTAATGAATTCTATTGTCATACACAAAGTTTAAATCCTATCTACTGAATTTAAAGATGCACTAATATTCTAGGGAAGTATAAACCCTAAATTTGACCCCATAGCTATAGGTATTACATAAGCATAGAGAAATCATCAAGGTGATCTTATGTAATAATCTAGTTGCAATAAGTCATTTAATCATTTGTATTTTAATCAAATTTAACTTCATGCCTTTGTTACTGGCTGGTGCTGTCATGTTGCATGTGTGTTGCCTTCCTCCCAAGACCGAGGTTAAGTTTTTCAATTGAAAGAAAAGCCAACTGACGTGCTTTTTATAATATATTTATTCAATTAAATTAAATAACATGAAGGATTTATTAAGCCATATGATCATCTAAAAACTGAAAGGTTAAAAAAGAATGAGAGAAAGAGTTACTTATATTTCATGAACATTGATTGCTTTTTATTGTTTATTTTTAGACCATTTTCAGTACTTCTTGTCTCAATTGAGACTTCCACCAAGAATGATAAACGTTATTCCCTCTGCTGGTCATGTTTGGCTGCTTTATTGACTTCCAGTTCAGTGGGCCCAGCCTCTTGTCCCCTCTCTAAAATTCTAACTTATTTCTAGACCAACCATTCGTCCTAATCATTGTTTCATTTTTATTTTCTTATGACTCGTTGTTTTCATTTTAATGTATCTACTTAATTATGGCTTGAATTCCTGGCGACAAATACAATACATTATACATACGTTTAAAAACAATTTTTAACAATATTTGTTCAAACATCATATAACATCTTCTTCAAAACAAAATACATCAGTACATTACATTTAACTATGATCTAGACAAAAAACGTTCCAGTTATAACCTTTTTTCTCAAAAAAAAAAACCACTTAGAAAGTTGAAAAGTTCAACTATAACCACCAAAATGCCTTTTGCAACAAAAGTGTATTTACACACGCTGTTTTAAAAGTACATCTGCCGATGATTGACAGTCTTAAATTCAACAATTTCAACTTCACAATACAAATTTCAAAACAATAATGAATGACACCAACCTCTTTACTCGTGTTAAGATGGTCTAATGGTTATTGTATTTGTATTCGTACTTGACTCGCTGTCTATAGGTTTTGGCTTTGATCTCGGCTTTTTTTAATTACAAGAAGTGAACCGTTTATAGTCTTCCTATTATTAAATAAATATTAGACCGCATTCTTTTTCTTTTGTTTTCACATTATCTGTGTGTGTGTCTGTATATTTCAAAACAAAGTGATTTCATTTATCAATCAATTCACTGAAATACTTTTTGAACTTGTTTTTATTTTTTCGTTTCTACAACTGTTCTTTTTCCTTTTGACATTGTGTGTATGTGTGTGATAAATGGTCTAGCATTTTTCATACCTTTCTAAATAGATATTCGTGTGTGTGATTTTTGTTTTATTTATTCTATTATTGCTGGGTTTTTTTTTTTTTTTTGCGGCATATCGTCTTTTTTTTAAATATATTTTTTCTTGTGTGAGGGTTTGTTTCCCTTTTTTCTCTTTTTTTTTCTTTATTATTGTGTTTATCGTCTAGCATTTTTTTTTTTTCACGTTGTGTGTGTTTTTTTTTTTTTTTTTTTTTTGTTTTTCCTTTTCAAAGGACCCTTAGTTGTGTTCCATGGTATTATGAGGTTTGATTTTTTCCGCACCCTTGTAGGCTTCTCTGACAATGAGCACCAAATCAACAATGTGTTATATAGCAGGGGCCTCATATTGGGGATACATTACGGGGACTCATAACAGATATAACGACGATGATGACAATTCTGATAGGAAGACATTTATATATATTATATCATGACGACAACTGTGACAATCCTTGGAGGTTTCATATTAATACAGACTGGGTGATATATGATACAACAATTCTTGTACACATATAGAGAGGAGGAGGAGATACTTCACTTATGATGGAGGGGAGGACACATAAATTGGGAAGGGTTTACACAAAGTTCATTATAGATGATGATAAAACATTTACTTTTTTGTTGTAAGGAATGACGAGACGAACAGTTACAAACATATTTGGTTCTTTATTCAATCGACCGATCGGTGACGTCAGGAATTCAACTTGAATCTACATGGTCTTCGCTTCTAAGGGGCGCTCCTCTCCAACTGACTATCTCTCATGAACTCTTGACTCTCAACTCTGTCTTCCAACTGACTTCTAACTCTGAACCGACAGAATCCTATATTGAAATCTCCTTTGTTTATGACGTCAGAAGTGTGGTTTTCAAACGTGACTAATTTTCGCGTGGCTTTACATATGCTTGTCCAAACACACTCTTTTTGGCATATTTAATATTCAGATTTCTAAAAGAATGGACAATCGATTTTTTTTCCCGACATAAAAAATATTTAACTATTTCTAATACAATTAACAATGGACTTAATTTCTAACATTCCATTTTCCATTATTATCTTTAACACTTGCCTACAGGATTCGATTCTAACCTTATCCTAATATCATTTTCACTTATCTAGTATGCCTTCTTACTTACATAATTAGGGGACAGCCCTTCATGTAACATTCCCTGCAACCTCTTTCTCACAGAAGAGATGTTGCGAGTCTATCCCTGCTTTATCGCTATTTTCATGGCAAGTGTTCATCTGAGCTCCAATCTATGGTCTCCCCTCGTAAAACTTTCACGAGAAACACTCGTCTAGCTGAAAACACTATCAATGATTTCCCCCACTCTTTATCTATGCCTAAACCATGAACAAAGTTTCTTTCTTAGAACTGCTCGCCTGTGCAACTGTCTTCCGTTTGCCTGCTTTCCAGCTGACTACAATATGATTGTCTTCAAGTCCAACGTAAACAAGTTCTTGATGAGCCGTTCCACTTAAGTTAACAAATTTACCGAATTTCCATTACTAACGGTTACTATATTGTCCAATTGACTACTGTACACTCTTTAACCCTTATCCTCGAGTAACCTCTGGGCCTTGATAAGTTGTGATGCCTATGAAAAAAAGAAAAAGAAAAAAAGTGCATCTTATCAAACTTTGTAATATTTCTGTTGAGCTTGATAATCTGTCTTCTGTACAAATTCCAAAGTTCGGCAGAAAGACTCTTAAGTTTGACAAGATACATCCGAAGAAGATCAGAGGTTATAGCGTTTGAAACGTTGGGAAAATAACATCCAAGATGCGAAGAGTATTCCGAATAATTAGAATAATACAAACTAGCGGGACCTGTGGAAATTCCACGGGGAACTCATTCATGTGTAATATATCGATGTTGGCATTCTGTGGATGTTCAGTGTAAATAGAGATGTTCTGATATTATAGTAGCTTTTTTGTTAAAACTGAAAATATATTTATCTAAGCTAGCACAAAGGCCCAGTAAAGCCCGGTCGTAAAGAACGCTTGAATATGATATTTTAATTCTTGCCGATTTCGTATATACAGGGTGTCCACAAAGTCTGGCTACATAATCTATACGGTGCCCACAAAGTCTGGCTGCATAATCTACATGGTGCCCACAAAGTCTGGCTACATAATCTACACGGTGCCCACAAAGTCTGGCTGCATAATCTACATGGTGCCCACAAAGTCTGGCTACATAATCTACATGGTGCCCACAAAGTCTGGCTGCATAATCTACACGGTGCCCACAAAGTCTGGCTGCATAATCTACACGGTGCCCACGAAGTCTGGCTGCATAATCTACACGGTGCCCACAAAGTCTGGCTGCATAATGTAGCCAGACTTTGTGGACACCCTGTATTATTATAGAGTTAATGTTCTATCGATTTTTATATGTTATAAAGTTGCGATTTCAAAAATAAAAAAAATATATATCTATATGACTTGGGTGTATTAGCTTGAATCGAAACCGAAATAAAAACTCATGAAAAAAATACATGTATATATATATATATATATATATATATATATATATATAACTTCAGTTCCTTCACATAATCGACCCCGAAACCAAAACTTATGAAGATTTCTTGGTAAACATTTTTATGACAAGAAATAGAAGAAATTAAACGACTCGGATGTAAGCGTGACACACAAAAGAACACACATGCTATCGTATTAAATCATTGAACCTCATCTCAAAAAACTCTGAAACAAATCAGTCATGATCTACTTACCATTTCAGCTGGTTTGCCTTTAATTTCTCTCTTCCCCTGGATTTAAGTAATTCTGAATCAAGAGATATGCAGTTGAGGATTTTGCAATCCTTGCTTTATGAAGGCATCCTTTCAGGGATATTTATTATGTCTAGAGACAGGGGAGGAGGCGATATAATTAATTCATTCAACTAATTCATTATACATAAAAAAATAAAGCACAACAAGCATGTTGTCCTTTTTGTTTAAATTATTCTAAATTATTCTATGACAACTGACAACACATTGCATAATTTATTCATCATTAGTCGACTAATTTAACTGTTAGGGCATCTTCCATATTAATTCTTAAATTTGGCTGTAGGGTACTTAAATAGCAATCTTCCCATTGCAGACGTTCAGTATTTTTTCTAGTCGGACACAGTACGTGAATATGGGCATTAGTTAAGATATATTCTAGATTGAATTCTACCTAGAATTAAAATAACCTCGAGACAATGCATTTGGTTTGGTTTGGTTGTTTTACGATATGCCAACCCTTTACAGGTTTTTTAATACTGAATCCAGTTATTTTGGAAATGGTATTTATTAGGGATGGGACGATTCCAATATTTTTCCCGATTCCGATACAATTACAGATTGTATCTTCAATCGCTAGTTTGTAGTGTTTGGTTTGGTTGTTTTATCGTTTTTGTTCCCTTTGTTATTTTGTTGCAGAACATGAATGAGTTTTTCAATGGGAGATGGAAAAGGGTTACAGTATTAATATTTGGTATATGTTTAATTAGGAAATAGTCAGAAAGTAGGGTTTCTACATAGAGAAAGAGGGAATGGCAAGAAGGAAAAGGGGGAAAGGGTGGGTTGTTGGTTTTGGTTTTGCAGAACATAATTAAGTTTTGCAAAAGGAAGTAGAAAAACAAAAAAAAAAAAACATCAATGTTAGGTGCATTTCGTCTCAGGAAGTCAATATCTTCAGACAGCCTGATTTGGTAGCACCAGTGAGACAAAGTAACAAGAAATATGACAACAACCTTTTTCTATTTTCTTTTGTTTTTATTTTTATGAAAGTAGTTCCAGACAAGGTATGAAGCCACTTGATGAAAGGAGCTAACAAGAATGAAAGATGATTATCCCAAAGACAAGAGATACCTATTGGTCTTAGTAAATAGGCATCTCTTGTCTTGCTTTATCTTTCTTGTATCCTATCTACAACCTTGGTTTTTTTTTTCAAGACAAGGCTGTAGGTTGGAAATGAGCAATAAGAGAGTTTCACAAATTTTAATTAGAAAATTTCCAAGTTCAAAAAAATATACTGGAAAAATGTTGGCAGTTTTATAGGCTAAAACATTATGAATATAACATCCAAAATGAGAAAGATAGTCTGAATAATCCAAATAATCAATCCTTATCTAAAAAGTTCCAAACATAAAATGTCATTATTTCTCATGTGAAATAACACTGAATTGCATAAATCAGTGGTTCTTATCCAGAATTCAACCTAATTAAAAAGAACAAACAAACAAAAAGACGAAAAAAATCTTTATAGCGTACGTACCCACCATGAAATGAAAATCTTATATTTTAAAAATCGCATAAATTAATCAAATAGTTTTTTTTATATAGAAAATAATTTTTTAATGATTTTTAGCAATTAATAATATATTTTAGCAGTTACAAAACTGATTCTAAAATATGTTGTAATATAACAAGGTACCAGAACAGAAAATCTATGAAGACCACTAGACCAACAAGTTATACAAGCTGGAATAAAGGAAGCAGAGAATAATTCAGACAATTTTAATGAACATATTTAATTCTGATTGCAAATTCTTCTTTATGAAAAAAAAAAGTGATTTCGGGAAGCATGAATGGTGAGGAAATCGCAGCAAACTTAGTTTTTTTTAACCTATGTAAGTAATAATTACCATCAGCAACAAAAATTATTTTAAAAGAAAGGCTGTTTGACAAAATCGAGTCGTCGATACCTTCTTTTGTTTTAAATAGCTAAATTTGCAATGTTATAGCATTTGTGTAATCATGGCCACATTGATAAGAGCATTCAATTACTAACTTCAGTTATACAAGTTCTCACTCAGTACCTGTCATTTTTTTCTTTTTTTTTTTTGCTTATAAAATTTTGCTTTCAATTTCGGTTCTGGCCGATGACACCCGAATCTATTTTTTTTTTTATTTCTAATGTCTCCCCCTCGCCGACCCTGTTATCACAATTTTTTTCTTTATTTGCCACCCTGCCTTGTCACAATTTTTCTTCTTTCGAGTGGGCAACTACCAGGGAGGAGGAGCGAAAAAAAAATTGTGACAACCGGGGCAGAAGGGTGGCATTAAAAAAAACAGACTTGGGTGTCATCAGCCAGAAGTGAAACTGAAAGCAAAATTTTGTAAGCCAAAAAACAAAACAAAACAATTTTAAGACATGTGCTAGATGCAAACTTGTATAACTGAAGTTAGTAACCGAATGCTCTTATTAATGTGGCCATAATTATGCAGATACTATAATATTGCAAATTTAGCTATTTAAAATGAAAGAAGAGATTTACGATTTGCGCATGTGTGGTTTGCAAATTACATTGAAAGGCAGGTTTTTATCTGACCCTCCCTTCAAAGAAAACGATTTTTCTACACAAAATAATTGACCATTTTTTTTCTAATTTTTCGATATTATTTATCCGAGAGATTGTTCTTTCTAACAATGCCCTGTTCATGTGTGTATGATGGGCATGACAAAAGTTTTGGTGGACATACAAACACACACACAAACACACAGACATTTGCCCTTTATATAATAGACTAGTAGGGATCGCCTGGCATTGCCCAGTTATAAAAAATTGACGACTGGGGCAAGAGAGGAGACGTTGCCTGGTCGAAAAATTGTGACTACAGAGGTGGGAGGGGGGGTAGCATTACCTGGTCATAAAAAAAATAAAATTTTGACAATGGTGGGGAGGGCATTGCTCAGTCGTAAAATCCTCTTAAATATGATAAATTGTGACGTGGGGGAGGGGGCTGTGTCTGATCATAAAATACGCTTAAATATGATATTTTAATTTAACCAGAAAAAAATTGTGACAGCAGGGGGTCTTAAAATTCGCTGAAGTATGATATTTTAATGTATAAAGAAAATCTGACTTGGGTGCAATCAACCGCAATTGAAACTGAAAGCAAAATGCGTAAAATAAAGTAAAAATAAGAACATATAAATTATTAGTTTGGTGCAAAAACAATGTCGTTTTTTGACATTCAACTTCAAGAGATCATAAACCTTTCATAATAAACTTTATTAATCGAAATAAAACCATTAGAATTGACACATTTTTGCCAACAAGAAACAAGTTTATTTATCCCATTAGCATAGAAGTGGAGTTCTGGAAGCAATGAAGTCATTGAAGGCCAATTTGGCATCATCTCGGCTTTTGAAGCATTTTTTACACAAGAAGTTGTCGAGATGCTTGAAAAAGTGATAATCAGTGGGCGACAGATCCGGTGAATATGGCAGATGAGGCAGAGTCTCGTATTCCAATTCGTTCAGCTTCTGCAGGGTCAGTTGAGCAACATGCAGGTGAGCGTTGTCATGGAGGAGTTGGTCCCTTCATATTGACTAATCTCGGGCACATACGCTGGAGCTTCTGGTGCATTTCGTCAATTTGTTGGCAGTACTTCTCCACCATAATCGTTTCGTCTGGATTCAAGAAGCTGTGATGGATGAGACCGGCCGCAGACCTTTTTTAGTGCAATTTTGGGTTCGGGAAGTGTTGTGGAGCTTCTCTGGCATCCAACCACTGTGCTGAATGTCACTGGTTGTCGTAGAGGATCCACTTCTCATCACATGTCATGATCCGCTTGAGACATGGGTCGTTTTTGTTGCGCAGAAGGAATGTAGAAGACATCTCAAAACGATGATTTTTTTTTTTTTGATTATCGTTCAATTCATATGGCACCCATTTATCCAACTTTCTTTACTTCCCTATTTGCTTTAAATGGCGAATTACTGTTGAGTGGTCGACCTAGAGTTCAACAGCAACTTTTTGTGTAGTTTTGCAAGGATTGGCTTCAATTAAGGCTTTCAAATGTTCATTATTAACTGCAGTCGGCCGTGACTGTCTTCATCTTTGAGGCTCTCGTCACCATTCCAAAATTTCTTGAACCTACGTTGTGTCACACATTCGTTAGTGGTTCCTGGGACAAATGCATCATGAGCTGTCTCGGCAGATTTTCAGCCTAGTTTGAACTGGAACAAGAAAATCATGTAGATTTGAATTTTGTCCATGCTGTTTAAAAGCCTGCAAAAAAATGAATGAAAAGATTGAGAATGATAACGAATAACATGATTTGATAGAGCAGAAAACGCATTTCAAAATGATATTAAACATGGCTATATATATCAATGAATTAATTCAGAAATCTATATGTATAAAAGGCAAAATGTGTGTTAGTGTGTGTGTGCATTTTTTGTATACGTCCGACAAAGGCTTTTGGGGGGAGGGACGCTTGTTTTTTAGAACTTTTAATATCCTACCTAGATTGTAATATCTACGATTCACGAAACAAGGTCATGTGTATCTTTAATTTGGGCGACTTTTGCATACTATTTTCACAATTTTTTACAATTTCCATGTATAAGCAAAACTGAACCCATAGCAAAATGAGCCTCTCTAGCACTCGTGCTCGGGACATCCAGAAAGCAACGAGGTTTGATCAATGCAGCCAAAACCCATCATATCAGACAATGTAATCACTCAAAAAAAGAAGTATATAACAACCTCCCAATCTCCAGATGTGGCAACAATACTTCCGTTTAGGACATATTTGGCTCATATATAGGTAGAGGTATGAACTGGTGTGCCGTCGACCTTGGCAACGGATTTGATAAGTTATCCATTTCAGATCAGGAGTGAAGGTCAGTCCCAGAAACTTGTCAAGGCAGGGAGTTATTCATTTCAATTGGGGCCAAGTGGGTATCAAAGCATTAATGGTGAAAAGAGAAAGCTTGGTTTTGGATGCATTAAAATTAACCAGCCACCTTTTTCCTTATTATACAAAGTGATCAAGGTCAGTAGAGAGAGAGTCAGATAGATCTTAGTAATTGTAAAACTTTGAAGTCTTGCCAAAGATGGTAGTATCATTTACATAGATGTCAACAAATGATCTAAAAATGTGATTTGGGAGATCATTAATGAAGATTAAGAAGAAAATTGGATCCAGAAACCTTGAGGCATGCCAGCATTGATACTATGTTCTTCAGACTTTTGCCCATCGACCACTACTTTTATAAATCTATCAAAGAGAAAAGTTTTGATTGCTGAGAGGACATTTTCCAATATTCTGTTGCTGGAAGTCTTGTGAAGTAGGCCTTTATGCCAAACTCTATCAAACGCATATCAAAATATGTCAAGAAACGAAGCCTCCATCAATAGATTCACTGCTTCGGTGTGATATTACTTTCAACACATCAGCAGTAGATTTTGTAGATGGAAACCATATTACATGTCACAGAGTAGGCTAACGAAGTTTTCAAAATGTTGAGAAGCATTTCTCCTGTAGACAACATTTAAACAGCTTTGCAGAAATGAAAGCTAGTTTGGTTGCAGTTTCTTCAGCACTATGATTGGAATGTTGTCGGAGCCAGTTGCTGTGCTGGAGTCAAGGTTTTTGTTTGGCAACATCATGGGTAGATATATGGATATTGCTCAAAGTATTTTAAGTCATTGGAGGTAGTTTAGGAGGTAGACAGGGTGGAGTTTGATGCACAGTTCTTAGCAAAAAATTTGGCTTTGTTGGATGCTGACAAAATCCCTTCAGGTCCATTTATATTAACAGTCACTTGGATTCTAGGTAGGATTCACTCAAGACTATCTTTTAAGCAATACATATTCACTTAACTATGTATCCTAGAAATTAATATGTCGTGATTCGTTTCAATACAACACAACACTCAACTACCTAAAGGCTGATTGACTGCAGTAATAACTAACTACAACCACTGCCAACAATTTCCCTTATTTTCTATCTGTACCTAAAACTAAACGAAAATTCCATGAACAAATGAGTTTGCTCATCTGAGAAACACAATACCATGAGGCTGCTTCCCAGCTGGCTATCACATGGTCATTTTCAAGTCCAATGTAAACAAATTCTTGTTGAGCCGTGCTCATAATTAATCAATTTGTACCCAATTTCTACCTTTACCGTCTGTCATGGTGCTCACTCATTAACCCTTATCCTTGAGTGGCCTTTGAGCCTTGATAAACGGGGACTCCCCTGTAAATAAAAGAAAAGCTGGTATTCCTTTGTATTATTTGAATTATTAAGACTATTATTAATTTGAATGTTATTTTCACAATGTTTGACCAACGTAATCTCAGGCCTTCTTCAACATGGACCCATAGCATTAAGTAATAATCAATTTTTATTTTTTTATGGAAGTCACTCCAGATAAGGCATGAAGCTACTTTATGTAAGAAGCTAAAAAGAATTCCACTTCATGGTGTTAGATGGATAAATTTCGACCTAGAGAATAGCAATTCTTCTCTCTTTGTCAGAAACATTGTTCGTGGAATGTGAGAACAAAAGGAAAAAACAAGGGAAGCGAAAGTTATGAGGTTACCCAAAGTAACTCATGATCCACTTTCTACTTTCCTCCATTCTAAGTGACAGTCTTTTAGAAGTTGAAGGTTCAATCCTCATGTCAGGCAATACTAACTACGAATAAAAATAAAACTTACTTATTGAACACTTTTACCTATTCATAGCTGAAGGGAGGAGAACAATCCATCCCTGTGGATTAAATAAAGGGGTAAAAGTTAAAAATTCCAAGTAGATTTCCGAGTTTGGCATAAGAATTCCTAAATCTAAAGAAAATATGGGGTTATATTGGCCGACATGTTGTGAGACTAACTTCCAAAATGAGAATAGTAGTCTCAATAATCCAAATTTTTCTTTTTTATGGAAATCGCTCCTAACTAGGCATGAAGACACTTGATGTATGAGAATGTGGAAAGTTAAACCCAAGATCCATTTTTATCTTAAAACCTGTTTATTGGTTTTAGATTATATTTCTTGCCTTGAAATAGTTATAATTTGCTTTTAAAATATACAAATTTCAACTTTCATTACAATATTTTTTATATTAAAGTCATTTTTCTGACAATTTGTTATCAGTTAGCAATATTTTTGTTTGTAAATTTGTTAAATTTATTTTTTTGTGTGTGTAAAGAATGTTCAATGATTATTTTTTGTGTCAAAAGATTTGATATTTCTTGCATATAACATATTTTTTATCATACTCATTTACACCACTACACAGTAAAAAAAAAAAAAACGTTTAAAGAATAACCGACAACGATTAAAATTTTTGAACTGAAATTAGATTTTCAAGTCTTTAAAAAGAAAATTAGAATTTTATTCCAGTACAACAAATACAATTTAAAAGCAAAACTCAATTGTATCAAATATTTGGATGAAAAGTAAACAAAACAGGTGATCTATTCCAATTGTCTCAATGCTACAATTGAACTGAAATGCCAGCCTATGCTAATTAAAAAGAAAGATAAGAAAGTGAGAAAATTGTAAATTGATTTGCGTGTGCATGAGACGGTTATTGTTTGTGTCCGAAAAGACGAAAGAAAGAAAGAAAAATATAAGATGCGCTTTCCTTCTTTTTTATTGGTCAGTTTGAAATGTCAAACGTGACAAAATGTGACAATGGAAATGTGATATGGATGAATGCTGTATTAAAGATTTTATGCAGGCAATCTACAACAGAGATTCGTTGAATGAAAATGTTGCCAATCTTTTTTCTATACTAATGATTTACCACTTCTTAGGCCAAAAGCCACTTGAGGATAAGAGTTAATGAGATTGTCAGTTGGATCATAGAACAATACTATGAACAGATTGAGAGCAATGCCTGGTTAATTTAGAGAACAACTCGACGGATAACCACTAACATTGGACTTGAAAATGACCATAGTGTAGTCAGTGGAGATGCAGTTCCATAATAACATGTTCCATAGGTTGGCAGTTCCTGGAAATAAACTCTGTTTATGGAAGGTCCACTTGATTTTAACTACACAGAGAAAAAAAGAAAAGTTCTTTGTCGTGTTGGTGGAAAGTCGAAGCTAAGAAAGCTATATGGTGTGTATGGAGTTAACAATTAGAACTCAATTATTGAGCACCTGCCACCATAACCATTGATGCAGATTTGGGGGATTTTAAAGATGTAGATGATGTAGTACAGCTTCAATGCAACAGATCAACTAGAGATTTTGCAGTGGATCTTGATGACCGGGAATTTCTTTTTACTTTGCTGCTGGAGGTTAACTAGATATCATTCATCACATCTCTTTTGGCTTTTTTGAAAGTCCAGTTTAAATTGGTTAATAATGATCCATGTGATACATCTCTCATCCTTCGTTGCAACGATTTGGTGTTGTCAGCATCCGTTATGATTAATTTGTATCCTGTTTATTATGCACGTTCTAAAAGCAATTTCCAGTGCTGCTTTGGCTTGTTGGCTACTTTAGTATATCTTTGTAGGATTCTATTTTAGGATTCTAGTTTGAAGGGAAGATTTTTGAGGAAACAATTTTAAAGAAAACTGTTTTTAAGTGATACTTAAATGTGTGTGATAGAGGGAAATGTTATATGATAAACATAAACAAAATAATGAGTCCAAAAATATAAGTTCACAAAAGTGATATTTTTTTTTTATATGTTTAAAATGGAAGAAAATTACATAGATAGAAAAACAGTATAATTTGTTCATATTTTGAGTCCTTACAGAAGAAGGGAGATTCATTAGCTGAGATAGAGATGAAGTCTGAGTCGATAATTTAATGGCTGTAAATTATTCAGGAATTTGAAAAATCGTAATCATAACTTCCTCACTCAATTTCACAAATTAAATTTGATTGAAAGTTACTAATAAAAGTCAATGTTGATTTGTTTTCACTGTAGAAAGAATGTTGAGTGAGAAATGTTAGGAGTATTAAAATGAATAAGTTTATACATTTGTTTTTGACAAGCAGATAATAGCATGAAAGAATTAATGCATTGTGTGTATGTGTGTGTGTTGGTGTCAGAGTGTGTATGCTTATGGCCGTGTGTGCGCATCACATGAGAAATGGATTATTTAGTTTCCCCCAGTGCCGGGGCAATTTTAAACCTTTTCATTTTGGACACCAAAGTGTAAACTTTGCCGCAACACTTGACTTAACAACTACATGAATCTACTTTGTTATACCATCTACACTTCATATTTCAATCAACACGGTAAAAGAGCAAGGAAAACACTTCTAATTAATTTCAAAAGAATGTGTTGTTAGAAAGCTTGGAACCCTAACCCTAATTCCATAGCGCAGTGGTTAGAGTACTTGGAAAAATACATTGTAAAAGTGATATTATCCTGAAGGTTGAAGGTTCAATTCTCAGTGTGGGCAACTGAAAAATACAATTGTGAATTACTTAAAAGCTCTATCCAGTCATGGCTGATGGAACAAGAGCATGCTACCCCTCATAAAGTAAATAAAGGGTTCCGTTCGAAATTCTGTCCAAATTCCAAAGTTTGACAGAAACATATCTGAGTTTGACAAAATACACCTGAAGAAGGCCAAAGGTTGCATCAACCAAAACGTTGTGAAAATGACACTCAAGAGGAGAACAGTAGTCCAATCAATCCAAATAATACAGATAACGAATCCTCATCTCAACAATTCAGAAACATGGTATTGTCTTATTTGTATAGAAACAGCAAGAGTTTGCGTTACTCACATGTGATCATCAAGTACAAAAGCAACTATGAGTCGCCATTATTTTTTTTTTTTTCTCAAGCGATTGAACCCTACAAAGCACACACACATGCTACTCAGGTAAGTTATGATTTCCCCTGCAACGTTCAAAAAAGAGACTATGAGACACTTAAGCTAATTATTCAACAAGAAGTCACCGAAGACTCAGTAACTGCAAGATATCAAGCTAAAATAGAGAGGCGTGCAGTGTAGATATATTTTCCTTGTAGATATCAAACCAAAGTAGCATCCAATTTTCTTTTACATGCGTGAAAAGTTGTAATATTTTACTGGTACAAAATTCATTTTCATGTTCTACAAAAACCTTTAATATTTGGATAATCAACGTTAGCTCATAGTAATCACATGTTTTGATGCCCAATTTTCTCTTGATGTAAATCTAAAATTATGCAACAAGAAGTCACCGAAAACTCACTAATCTATTCCTTGTAGATATCAAATCAAAGTAGAAAGGTGTGCAGTGTAGATATTTTTTCCAAACTAAAGTAGCATTCAATTTTCTTTTATGTGAGTGAAAAGTTGTAGTATTTTATTGGTACAAAATTTATTTTGCATGTTCTACAAAAGATCACCAGTGAAAAACTTAATATTTGGATATTCAGCATTAGCTTGTAGCAACCACATGTTTTGATGCACTATTTTCTCTTGATGTAAATCTACAAGATCTATCACTGAGTAATTAGCCCACCTCCCAATCAGATGGCTTGACATAGAAATTTGTTAGCACACTTGCAGCATCTACGTAGCCTTTTCCCACTTTCAAAACAGTTAAAGTTAGACTGTTCCAGAAATTAGATGTGCTAAAACTGATCCCGTCCAACCCACCAGCATGAAATGAAATCTGTCATTGTAGTTTTTTGTAAAGATTACCACTGTATGTTTTTGATTCTTTTTTCATTATTGCCAAAATAAAAGGTATTTTCTATTAAGCAGCGCTGTCATCGTCTACTCTTTCTTCTGTGAATTGGAGAGATATTCTATCTAATTATTTTTTTTTGTAACAGGGAATTATCTACCTCAAATAAAACTGTAATTATAACTAGCAGTTAATCCCAGCTTTGCTCGAGCCCTATGTACAGTTCATAACTTGCCCTACGTATGAATACACTTAATGTAAGATTTTAAATGTTTAGACCAAAATTTGTCTGAGTAATTTTCTAGAGGCCGCAGAGGTCAATTTTTTTGTTAACTTTGACCCCAATATTGACCCCTTAACATTTATTATCTTGGTCTCAAATCTAAATACAAAGTTCTAGCCATGTCCAAGTTACCTACATCTAAAATTTCAAGCGGAGGAATTTGGTAGAATCTGCAAAGGTCAATTCTTTCAACTTTGACCTTTTGGCAGCCAAATTTTCGCCCCAAAACTGATTAAAATGCATGTCGCATGTCTGTATACCCGTTATGTATAAATTTCAAATGTTTAGACCCAAAATTGGCTGAGTAGTTTGCTAGACACTGCAAAGGTCAAATGTTTTGAACTCTGACCCCTTGGCAGCTCAAATTTTCTACCCAAACCGATTAAAAAGCTTGACTGTCTCTGAGTACCCTTTATATAAAATTTCAAATGTTTAGGCCAGAAATTAGCTGAGTAATTTGGTAGAGACCGCAGAGGTCAAATGTTTTTAAACTTTGACCCCAATTTTGACCCTCTTAACATTTATTTTTGGGGCTTAAATCAAATTAAAAGTTTGATTCATGTCCGAGTAACCTACATTTATAATTTCAAGGGTTTAGACCCAAAATTAGCGGAGGAGTTTGGTAGAGTTTTAAATGGTCAAATCGTTGAACTTTGACCTCTTGACAGCCAAATTTTTGTCCAAAAACCGATTAAAAAGATTTTCCCAAATCTCAATACTCTCTTATGTCAAATCTTGAATCTCTAGACCGAAAATTAACAGAGTTATTTGGTATGGAAATGTACACACAGACAGATATTTTCACTTTTATAGATATATAGATTCTTATAGATAATATAGATTATAACTGCAAAAAATATATCTAAGTATTCTCTATGCACATGGCAATCACTTCATGCATTGTTTTGTTGTATCAATAAATATGAAATGCATGTCAGATAGAAAGATAGAAGAAAACAGTTATAAGATTTAGTTTATTTACAATTTGTCAGGAATAAACATTAAAGGTTAATCAAAAGAACATGTAATATGTGAAGATAGACAAAGGAGATCATTACAAGAAATGAATTCTAAACAAAAATTACAATTGACAACCATAAAAATTCAAATGCAGTAAAATGAATATATAGAACTGCCAACGTACTCAAGATCTCAATGGTAGTGATGTGCCACTTAGATAAATGTACAAACAAAGAAGTCTGGTTCCTTGAATATTGTCTGAAAGTAGGTTGACTCGATCAGAAAAATAATCTTAATAGACGAAGTTGTTAAGCTAAACAAAACATGCTACACAGTAAACGCTGGTTCGCACATTTTGGAGGGTGCAGTAATAAGAGTTAGGGAATCTTTTTTGAATTTCCACTATGCGGGGAATAATAATGCAAAAGTTTGTCTCAGTAGCGTCCTCCCACGTGATAAACAAAGAGAGATAACTCTGGCCCAACAATAATTTATGCTTAATTTTATTTGGCTCCAAGAAATTAGTGCAATTTAATAAAATTTATTTTTTTAATTTTTTTTAATATACAAGATCGGTACTTGTACAGTTTAATCAAGACATTAAAAAGTGAAAATATCAAATAAAAGTTATATTGTACGTATCCATTTTGGATTGAAGTTCTCCGAAAAAAATTTCACTTTATTTGATCGAGTAGTTTTGTTTTTTTAACAGGGAAAAGCACATTTTTATAACAGCGCGCTGAAGGTAGGCATGTTTGGATTTTTAGAACACACCACAGGGAGATAACTCAGTCTAAAGTGCCGACACCCCCTCCCCATCTATAATATAAATCTCACCAATTCTGGTTAGATGTATGTATATATATGTATGTTTGTATGTCTGCCTAAAACTTTCAATAGAGGCGATGGATTTTCACGAGATCAGTATCATTTTGAAGCTCGACATCTCGGACGACAAATATTGAAAAATTGGCCCAAAACATTAATTCCTTCACCCTCAACTGGGCAGTTTTCTACAAGGAGGGGTCGATTTTTTGTGAGTCATTTTTGCAAGTCATCGTGTCAGTTGGATTGATTTTGCCTAATTTTAACGTTCTGAACTTCCGGTCGCATCATGGAGTAGCAGTAAGACATCAGATTTTCTTTCACCTTCTTTTACACCTTCAAGTCACCTACCCTGCCTACTACCACTTCTTTCTTTTTTCTTTTTGCTCAACACACACCTCAAAACACCCAGGCAATGCCGGGCACCCAGGCTAGTCTTAAATGATAGCTTTTTCTTCCTAAAAATCGAAACATCGGTATTATAATAAATTGTTCTTTCGCTATAAAAAAATCTACTTGATCAAATTAAGTGAAATTTTGTTTAGGAGAACTCATTCCATAACGGATACGTACAATATAACTTTTTTCTTTTTTCGATATTTTCATTTTGTTTAATGTCTTGATTAAACTGTACAATACCCAAGATCCATATGCTGTGTCATTTAAAAAAAAAATTTTGGTCCTGTTAATTGTAGTTATAACTATAATCAATTTTTTTTTAATTAATGTTATTAAGTTGATGCAGAGACCCTAAACATTCGTCTGTATTTCATTAAAAAGAATGGTAATCACGCAGAGAGTGATCCGTGCTGAAATAATAACGTTATTATTTAAAAAGCCATTCTTAACATGGGGAGGGTGTTTTATACCTATTCTGTACTGTAATCTTACAATTGAATAAAAAACATATCACAAAATTTTAATTAAACGTTGGAATACGATTTAAAAAATAGCGCGGATCACTATCTGCATTAGCACCAAAAGAGTAGTAGTAGTAGTAGTAATAATAATAATAATAATAATAATAATAATAATAATAATAATAGTAGTAGTAGTAGTAGTCTATTTTCGTCTGCAAATTGTTTTAGAAAAGGAAGATGGCTTTTTTTTTCAATGAATCATTTACTATATCGAATTAAATCGTTCCTTATTTATTTTAAGAGGAAGAGGGATGGGGAAGACAAACGAAAGAATTTATTAACAAAAGACTACACGCATATGTACATGAGATTAACCATGCAAATTGCTGTGGCAAGACCAGTGAGCCGGAACTATTAAGGTGTTATAAAAACCTGCCATCAAATCGGAAAAATAATAAGTAGTTATGTTGATACACGCTTTCACTTTACAAACGAGTCAAATAAATGAATGAACGAGTGAATGTACTTCGTATTTGTAAGCAACGGCCACCCAAATAATTTTAGTTTTTATGGGGTCAGTAGGCTCGCGAGTACCAGAAGAGAATCTTGAGTTAGTCATGGAAATGGCCGAAGCAGTTTATGATTTGAAAGCCATCTTCCTTTATTTTTGTTTCTATTTTTTGAGGAAGTTTTTTCAAGTTGATTTTTTTAGTAGAGTAAAATTTTTTAAAACTAATTTAATTAAAAAAAAAAACACATTTTTTAATGGAAATATGTTTGAAGTCCGATAACGCTTGTCTTTTTTATGATCTCCCTTTGTTCGTAAATATCCCCTAATCCTTTGCTTGTGTTCAATAAAAATTTCGGTATTCATGCAGAGAGTGATCCGTGCTGAAATAATGTTATTATTTAAAAAGCCATTCTTAACATGGGGAAGGGAGGGTGTTTTGTACCTATTCTGTACTTTAACCTTAAAATTGAATAAAAAAAACATATCATAAAACTTTAATTAAACGTGGAAATACGATTTAAAAAATAGCACGGATCACTCTCTGCAATCTCTGCATTAGCACCAAAATTTCTTCTCTCTATCCGTCCACATGTGTCGTATATTTCCTCTTTTGAATTTGTTTATTCCAATCCGACAATGGAACTCATAACAAAATGTTCTTTTGATTTAATCATTTTATTAATTTGCAAGTATTGTTTTTGTGCTATAATTGTTCATTTACTATTCTTATTTCTGTTATACTCTGTTTACTAACAAAACCGAGTGTTGATCTTTAAACAGCTTCAGTACGTGTGACAGCGAGAAACAAGATTTTCATTTCTCTGCACACATCTTTCTTTTCCTGATGGTCAATAAAGTGTCAGTATCAGCAGCAGGCGGCAAGCTGTATAAAAGGGGTGTGTTTTTCCACTTAATGGCTACTGTTGCCTCACCATTGCCACCAGCAATATGGCAAATTGACCAGCCTTTGCCCCCAAGCTCACCACCAGGTAACATGGTATCATCACCATGACAACAATGACTGTGTGCCAGTTGAGAATCAGTAAAAGTTTCCTGTCCTTTAGCAATTCCATTAAAATGATGATGATGAGGGACTGCAACAAAACTACGGTAGGTCTATACATAGCAGTCTGTCATCACGCCGACAGTAGCGAAAGTCAGAATCTGCAGCAGTTCTTTCCTTCATGTTATCATCATCTTCATCACTTCATTTACACCAACCTGGCAACAAGACATCAGCAGCAGTTCCTATTTTATCTATAGCACATTATCAGCAACAGCTCTGTTCCTAGCACCAAGGCTAATAACTTTTGCTATTTATGAAACACTACATCATAAATGAGCATCATCCGTCTGTTCTTATATACAACTAGTAACAGCAATCCTGCTCTTTCATCATCAGCAGCATCACCCCGTTCACCATCACCACTATCTATCAGCAACGAGCCTGCATTCTATAACTAGAAACAGTTTCCAAGTCATTATCGGCATCATCATCTACTGCTGCTGCTACTACTTCAACAGCTTATTCCAAGAGGCGAATTTTATTTCTAGGAAATAAAAACACTCTTATCCTTAGTGTCTGTCTTTTTTTTGTTATTGTTATTATTGTTGCCACGTCTATCATGCACCTTTTATTATTTTTGCTTGCTAACAGGAGTGGGGATACATTTTGGGCTGCCACTCCCAATAAACCTGCTTTAAAAAAAAAAAACATTATAATAACTGATTGATCTTCACAAACAACCTTCTTTCTCATACTACGGGACTCTTTAATCCTTTGTCCACAGGCGCACACGCACACACACTTTTTTATCATGCTACAGGACTGCTCACGTCAATACAAAGACTAGACAACACGCTCCTACAACACTTAGACACACTTTTCTCTTTCTTTCTCCGTTAACTGTCCTATCTAATTAACATCTCAGGACTGTCTCATCCTTTGTCCCGACTACTGCTGATACTAAATGTGTACACTGACCTATTCTCTTCTTTAACAAGCTGGTATAATATTCAATCTATCCTTACACACAAGAACATTTTAAGCTACTAACCCTCTTCTATCTTAAACTTATACTAACGAAGATAACAAATAAAGCTGTTTTTTAAATGTTAAAATGAGACTTCCTTTCTTTGTCTTCATTTTTAACTAAAGTGTAACGCATTAAAGTCAAGGTCCGGCAGTAGCCATGCTGGATTATTTATCTTCTCGTTCAAGTTGAACCCAGGGCTAAAGACCTGGGAGAGCAAGGATAAGTGGAGTTACCTATTAAATTCATTTTTTTTATTTACGTGATTACTTTATTTTTATATATTTATATTTGTCGGTATCATGTCCTGCCCAAGAATGAGGAAGTTGGCATGTGTGTAAGCTTTTTTATAAACTTTACCTTTTTTTCAGTTCGCATAAGAAATGACCTCTGATTGGGTAAGCTAAAAGGGAAGTTGAATGTCTAGACCAATCAGCACTGAGCTTATTATAAATCAAAGAGATTTAAACTCTGTGAAGCGTGGCTGCTGCTGCTGCTGCAGTGTATATAATTGTGGTTACACACCACATCGTAGTTGTTAAATCCCATCATGTTGTGTTGTTAATGTTGTTTTAATCTTTATAAGCTTATTGGATGTAAATACCCCCTCTCCCACGAAAAAAAAACAAAAAAACTTTTAATCCCTTTATATACGAACATTTGCTAAGAATTCTAAAGCCAGAAATTACTTTCTTTTGACCGCCTCTGAATTCCTTTAAAATTTCGAAGAGTCACAAAGTAATTCATCTCTTTGTTTCTTTTTTTTTTTTTTTTTTTTTTTTTTTTTCAATTACTCAAATTTGAAATGGCTGACTTGTTTGCAAAAAAGCCGAAATACATTCAGGTGGATTTAATTTCATAATTAACTTAGTTTTTAAGTATAATAATGTCAGTACTTAGTGTTGTTGCATTTTTTAAAATTTCAATAAATAACTGATTAATAACAGATAAAAAAAATTGTATATTTACTGCATGTAAGGGACTATTAAATGGCCCTTTCTCAAAATATTTACTGAAAACAAACAACAAAACGATCTCTTAACTGTTTTTTTAATTAAACGCCAGGTCATAATTCCAATGGATATTATTTAATGCTAAACATAAGGTTAGAGCTTATTTAATGCTAACATTGTTGTGATATACCTGCTAACAACTCCCATGTTTGTAAACAAAACACGCCATCATCTGAAACATGATACTCCCGGAAATACACCACGACTACGTATGATAAAAATAGCAAGAACCCTTTTTTCAACAACAAAGAAAAAATCAAAAATTCAATTTTTCGCAACAAAACAAAATAACTGACTTTTTACTTTTAGACAAAGATTTAAATAAATATAGAAAATAAATGCCATGTACCGGTAAGAAATCCAGCTCATTCTATCCCCGCCCCCATTAATGATAATCATTTATTGTTTAGTGACACCATTACTGGCCATGGAATCTGTAGCAGAAATAGCTCTTCATAAAGTTAGCGGCTTTCACACTCCAGCTCAGAAGTTAGGAGCACTCCCATCCTGACTTGACTCCTGTCAAGTCGTCATGGGAACCAGGGGCAAAAGCAGCAACACCCAAACAGTCCTTTTCAGGGCTACTCAACAAGCTACCAGAATGCGATGCAGACTCCACTCTCTCAACAATTTATTGGAATTCTTTGTTTTTAATCTAGAAAAAGAGGATTTTCCCCAAATTGCTAGAGCCTTACCTACTTATTTTTTTTTGTTGCTATTTAGCTGGATTATATTTCTCTTTCTCTTCATTATTCCTTCTTTCGCTTTATCTTCCTTTTTCTTTTCTTGTTAGGGAAAGTTCTAAAAAACAAATAAATAACTTGTTTGTATAGGAATGTGAAATTAACTTTATTTACTTTAATTTCGTACTCAAATTATTTTGCAAAAGTTTTAAAAATTTTGTCTTAGTACTTGACTCCAATCGATTAATACTGGAAGCGAGAAACACACACAAACAGACAAACACACGAACATACATACACAAATCTGCATGTAAACACGCTTGAAGTAGAATAATTTTATTAATATATATTTTTTTGTTAAGAACTCAAATTTTCACGAACAGACTTTTTTCCCAAGAACTTTCAATCTGTGGAATATATTACTACAGAACTGCTTCTTAGCAGAATACAGTATGGTCGTCTTTGAATCTAATGTTAACAAATGCTTGCAATAAACCGTCGTCCATAAGTAATCAAACATTGTTCATTCTAGTCATCATTTTGAATTTTCTCATAATATTTTTCATGATCCAACTGACAATCCACCCACCTTATTAAACCTTATCTTTGAGTGGCTTTTGGCCTTGAGAACGGTGACTCATTAGCAAAAAAATATAAACAAACTATATATATATATATATATATATATATATATATATATATATATATATATATACATACACATAGATATATATACACACACACACATCGTAACCTCGTCATTTGCCCTTATTCTCTTACATACTCAATCCATATCATTAACGATTACTACTCTATCACCTTACATTCATTAACCCTTACCCTCGAGTGGCCTTCGGGTCTTGATAAACAGTGATTCCATTGTAACCCCCCCCCCCCAAATAAAAACACCTGCGACATGCCTAAATTTTTAACGTCAACTACGCCCATTCAAGAAGGTTGAAATGTCCGACGCTGAACGTCTATTGCTATATATCCAGGGAATACAGCCACCAAGAAGGTAAACTTCTCTCATATCATTCTTTTTATTTACATGTTCACGAAGATTTCTCAATAAAGTTGTTTTAATTATTAGGAGAGACTTTGTCTTTTTTTTTCTTTAATAATTACTACAATTCAAAGATCGTTTTCACATTCTGTTATAAACAAGAACCATAGTCTAAAATCATAGCCATTTTTCAATCATGAATTAACTCATTTTAGTAGTGGAATTTTACCTGTAAAGTCCGAAGTTTAAAACCTTTTAAAAAAAAAACACGTTTTTTTTTTTTTTAATGAAATCTTGGTCCTTGCTCCTTTAATCGAAAAAAAAATTAGGGCTTGAATTGCATTTTTCGAGGAGTTATAAGCTTGGAAAGATGGGGTGGAATTATTCGCTATTTTCACGAAATTTCTGACACTGCTAGTGGAATGGCTCTTCATCGCGAGGGTTGAGTTTTTAATATGGAAAAAGTCTGGCTCTTCAAAAAGAGGCACTCTGAATTGGGACAAAATTAAAAATTGTCTCAGTCTAGAAGGATTTATCCTTAACTGACCGAGAAAAAAAAATGTAGTGCAATATCAGAATAGATACTACATTTTTTCCTGTAAGATAATTGTAATTTTTTAACGAAAAGTTAGATGGAGAAAAGATGTGCATTAGCAATGAATCCTTAATCGTAAAAAGTAAATACGTTTTATAAATTTTCTTATAAGTGCATTATCACTAAATAATCACAAGAAATAGGTTTTAAATTATGTTGTCATGAAAAATTGAACTTGCACCTGTTGAATACATTGGTAGTCATTGAACGCCATCGTTAGAACGCATGCAACTAAGGGCGATAACTCGATCAATTAGACTCTTGGTCGAGTTATTGCCCTTAGCTGTTTGAGCACTTGCGAGGTGAACATCAATTTCACACTATAAGAACATTCGAAAATCTAAAAAATAAAAACAATTTTTGTTTCACTAAAAAATTAAATATTTATGATAAAAATTAATAAGTCTGCATAAAATAAAATCCAAATCATATTTTAGTTTGAGTTGTTAAAAATACCAAAACTCCATATTCTTAAATAAGAGAAAAATGTAAGCCAAGTGTAGCTTTTAAAGGCATGCCTACAAGGATGAGCGTACTTTGGCCAACTATAAAGTAATTAAGTAGCCCTGTCGGCATTACCCGGTAGGGACACCTCAGGTAATTGGCAATAAACTAATCATTTCTTAAAGAGAAGTTAAAACTTGGAGGGTGATCCTCTTGAAACTGAACAGAAGCATACCGCAGTTCGATAACAATAAAGTCATAGCTGGTCTGAGTGTTGAGGACGTATCCCTCGACGTGCTAAGAAGATACCTATTCAAGCTGCGCCAGGTAAGTATGAGGAAAAAGTGTAATATCTGTTCTGGTAATACACTTCATCTTTTCTGTTCTTGGTCAGTGAGGAAGAAATGATTTTTAATTAAGGTGATTTTTAATTTTGTCCCAATCCAGAGTGCCATTTTATAGGGCAATGGATTTTCCCCACATTAAAATCCAATCTGGTGTAGAACTCTACCCGTCGTGGAAAGGCAAGTTAATAGAGAATTATGAATGTGTATGGAATCATTATTATGAGTGTGTATGGAATCAAAATTATGAGTGTGTATGGAATCATTTTGATTTTCAGTTTAATGTTCTGTTGCAGACTAGGATATGAATATCCTAACTCGCTACAAAAGAAAATAATGAAACGAATGGAAAGAAGGAAACAAAACTCAATTGCTGGATAAAATAAACATGTCGTTTATTTTATGTTGAAATATGAATGTTTTAGGTTTAACTTGTGTTCATGTCTGCGCATGGAAAGAGGAGTGAGTAATGTAGTGCAACGAGAAATGGCAGTCCAGCGTGTGGACAAAGAAAAAGATAGAGGGTTGACATCAGTAAAGCTGCGTGCACATGTTGGTACTTGTCCACGTGGAAATGTCTTCAGGCCACTAGCTGTGGACGTGAACTTGTCTGGTTGATGGAAAAAGGGAAAAAAGAGTGAGAAAGTCAATCCAGTTCATGGAGAGAGAAAGCATATAAAGTGTACATACTGTCTGTTAGCTCTTGCCCCCACATATAATAGCAGATGGCATGAGACGCGTGTGCTCCAAAACGGGGCCATTGGTCCGTCGACCGTTCAGGTCGGAAGTTGGTTCAAAAAGGGCAGGAAACAGCTTGTCTCTTGCTTTTATAGTTGTTTCCGGTGATCTTTTGCCCATGTGTGGATTTCCTTTAAAAGGGAAGTGACGTTACCCATGTGTGCGTATGTGTGCGTATATGTGAGTACATGTGTGTACGTTAGTGTGTGTGTATGTACGTGAACGTGAATATATGTACGTGTGTATACGTGCACGCGTATATTTGTGTGCGCGTATGTATATGACAAGAAATATGGTTTGAGATGTGAACGCGTGTTTTTGTGCGAGATTAGAAAGGGCTCGTACAGTTCTTAAGAAATAAAATTGGTTTCTTTAATACAACAGGGGCACATGAGAAAATGATTTATTTATTTATTTGTTTGTTTATTTACGAACACAAAATGAACCGTAATACTTGACTTTTGGTTTTAAACCTTAATTTAAGCCAGAAATAATTTTTTATTTGTTCGTTTAAATGTTACAGTTTTTTTTTATTTTCGAAGATTTAAACTAGTAAAAACAAGTCGACTATTTTGTAATCTATTATTACTAATAGATTAAAAAATAGCCGATATGCTTGCATCCCAATGATTTAAAAAATTCGAGTAACTATGAAGCCATTAAACTGCTGAATTCGTAGTTTAATGCTTAATCTTTAATAATCAAAAGAGTTTGGATGGAGACATTGTATATCATAGCCAAATTTTATTTCATTACAATAAGTATCTTATTAAAACAAGAAGCGATTTCATCCAACCTTCGGACATGAACACTTTCTCTAAAATTGGTTTTGAACACCACAAACATAAAGAAAGAAAAAAGACATCGATCATCAATTAATGTACAGGAATTACTATACAAACTGTATAAATGTAATCAAATAATATCTATTTTCTAGAAAGAAAGTATTGAGAAATGTCATTGCAAGATTGTGCAGAGTGGTATGGATTCACAACAAAAGTTCAATTAAGGGGAAATAATTTAATAGGCGATTAATTTATTATCCATTTTCATAGTTTGGTTGGGTGTTATGTACACGGAAATAAAAGTCATACAAACAACAATTCTGTTCAATAGCATGCAAAGGTTTGGTGATTCTTCGAAACAACTCCTTGATTGTAGGTTTCAAAGTATACTCAAGTATAATTATGAACATACACTTGTGCATTCAATGCATAGGCTGTTATTATCCCACCTGTTGTGTCAGTCCAAGATTATTGATCGATACATTCCTTGCTACCACAAAGAATTCTCATTCCAAGAAAAAACCGCAAGTCCAATTTATAAACAAACAATAGATGTTTCTTTTTTGGGAGATTACAATTGATACAGGTTTTCCTAAGTTGTATGGCAAACTTGTAGAATGAGAAACACGATCGGAACTATCATTGTATTCTTACACTTTCTCAAATGTTGAACCAAAGTTAAAAGTTAAAATGCCTCTCGGAGCAAGACAAGAAATCTCACCTTCAGAAACCTCTTACAATTAAAACAAATTTATATATATATACATATATATATATATATATATATATATATATATATATATATATATATGTATATATATATATGTATATATATATATGTATATATATATATGTATATATATATATGTATATATATATATGTATATATATATATGTATATATATATATGTATATATATATATGTATGTATATATATATATGTATGTATATATATATATATGTATATATATATATATGTATATATATATGTATATATATATATATGTATATATATATGTGTATGTATATATATATATGTGTATATATATATATATGTATATATATATGTATATATATATATGTATATATATATATATGTATATATATATATGTATATATATATATGTATATATATATATGTATATATATATATGTATATATATATATATGTATATATATATATATGTATGTATATATATGTATGTGTATATATATATGTATATATATATATGTGTATGTATATATATGTGTATGTATATATATATATATGTATGTATATATATGTATATATGTGTATGTATATATATATGTGTATGTATATATATATGTATGTATATATATATGTATATATATGTATATATATATATGTATATATATGTATATATATATATGTATATATATGTATGTATATATATATGTATGTATATATATATATGTATGTATATATGTATGTATATATATATATGTATGTATATATATATATATGTATGTATATATATATGTATGTATATATATATGTATGTATATATATATGTATGTATATATATATATGTATGTATATATGTATGTATATATATATGTATGTATATATATATGTATGTATATATATATGTATTTGTATATATATATGTATGTATATATATATATGTATGTATATATATATATGTATGTATATATATATGTATTTGTATATATATATATGTATGTATATATATATATGTATGTATATATATATGTATGTGTATATATATATGTATGTGTATATATATATGTATGTATATATATGTATGTATTTATATATATGTATGTGTATATATATATGTATGTATATATATGTATGTATATATATGTATGTATATATATGTATGTATATATATATGTATGTATATATATGTATGTGTGTATATATATGTATGTATATATATATGTATGTATATATATATGTATGTGTATATATATATGTATGTATATATATGTATGTATATATATGTATGTATATATATATATGTATGTGTATATATATATATATGTATGTATATATATGTATATGTATATATGTATATATATATGTATATGTATATATGTATATATATATGTATATATATATATATGTATATATATATATATATATATATATATATATCTTTATATATATATATATATCTTTATATATATACATATATATATATATATATATATATATATATATATATATAAATCCAAAAAAGTTGATTAAATTTCCATTTCCACAAGTTAAATCTTAAGGAAATGCGTAATTGGAAGATAGTCCAAAGTAATCCAAAAGGCAGAAATCCGTGGAATAATTCACAAATGGGTACAAAGAAAAATGGAATGAGTTCAAATAATATTATTAAAAGAAAGATAAGATGTGCGTAGAAAAAGAAATGGCTGTCAAGGCTTCCTATTCCCTCTGCTTCACTATTTGTTACTTTTTTTTGCTACCTCTGTGATCATTTGTAATCGATGCTATTACTACAGTAGCATACAGAGAACGGGATGTTCACTGTATATAGAGAAAGAGAGATGTCGAGATTACCATTTTGTGAAACCTTATTCGATGGATGAAAGAGTTGCTGTCTTTGTGGCCTTTCTGGATATGAAGAAACGGGTCACCACTGTTTTGTTAAAAAGGACAAAATTCTTCATCAACAATGCAAATCAATTGATTTAGTAATAAAGTTTCACTAATGCAACAAACATGACCCAGAAAGAGTTATAAAAACAGGAATACAAAAATATGTTCAAACAATAAACATATATGTACTATATAACCAAGGTTAAGTTTCGAGCCTTTCATCTTGCCTTTTGCTGAAATTATGGTGGGAGGTTAAGGATTGAAATATTTTGTGTCGACTGGACTCTCAAATATGACTGATCATAAATTATAGCAAAAAGTTTGAATAGAAATGCAAAAAAAGTTTGAATAGAAATTACACAAAAAATGTTTTGATCTGAGCTAACAAAATAACAAAAGGGGTCCACCACTTTCAGGGGATCTTTAATTAACTTCATTAAGGAACAATATTTATTTTCAAAAAAGAAAGGAAGTGTTGTTTACTGGTGTAAGCATCATGGAATAATTCAGTAGGCAATTAGATAAATTATCATCCATCTTGGTAAGAGTTTTATTGAATGCTTATATGCATAGGAATAAAAGTTATGTACATAGTAGTTATATTCATGGCGCTGATAAAAGTAAGTGCCCTCCTACACAAAAATGTTCTGACTAAACAATGTATCAATCACTCCATGAGTGAGAACATGCTAGCACAAATGGTTACATTGACCGATCGTAATTATATAACTACTACAATGCTTATTTCAAAGTAGAAAATGTTTAAAATCGTTAGTATACATTTAGATACATGCAGAATTTCTGATGAAAATAATAAATGCAAAAATGTTTACTTTAATTCAACCAAAAGTGCCTCAGGTTTTCACCATTATTTCAGAATCCATTCAGTTTATTTTTAAAATTATCTACATTAAGGTTATTTTAAACTTATTAAAAAAAAAAAAGACTGTTCTACAAGTTGATTTCTACCAAATGTATTGCAGTCATTTACATATTAATACACTTGAAAAAGTGTTGTGATATCATCCCGATTTAGGTTACACAATGGATACTGTTTCCAAATTTTTGAGATGAGGATTGATAATTCGTATCAGTTGGATTACTGTTCTCATCTTGAGTGCTATTTTCACACCCTTTCGGGCGATGGTAACCTTGACCTTCTTTAGGTATATCTTGTTAAACTTGGGAATCGTTTTGTTGAATTAGGATGACTGGGTAGAAGTCCTTAGTAATTTGTAATTGTATTTTGAGTGTCACCCACACTAGGTATTAAACCTTCAACCTCCAGAAAGGTGTAATTTACAACTAAATTTTACCAAGTACCTTATCCACCACACCACGGGTCCTTGTGGCAACATAAAGAAAATAAAAAGATCATCATCATCGTCATCATCATGTGATCACATTTTCATCATATCATCATTAGTACCATCATCATGATAATATCATCATCATCGTTATATCAATCATCATATCATCATCATCATCATCATCATCATGAATCATGAATCATGAATCATCAATCATAATAATATCATCACCTTTATTAATCATAACAATCATTTTATTATCTTTTTTCCCTTGGTCAGGAATTGGGCGTTTTCCAATAGCCTGCAATTTCAGTCTGCAAACTCGCCATTCTTGATGATTGATTCCATTCAAATTCTCACTAAGGTTTGCATCCAAGTTCTCTTAGGTTGTCTCATTTTCTTCTGACCTTCCACTTCAAGGTCACTCCCTCTTCCTATGCTTATCCAAGAGTTGTTCATCTCAACATGGCCAAACCAAATATAATTCACTGATCAACATCATTTTCTCAAGCTTTGGTGTATTCAGCCTCACCAACATTAGAGTTGATATGTTGGGTTTGATCTGAGCTAACATAATAACAAAAGAAGCCCATCACTTTGACAGGATCGTCGTTCAACTTCGTCTCAGTGCAAGCATTTAATATTTTCAAAAAAGAAAGTGTAAGGAAATTCATATTATTTGGATTCTTCAGACTACTGTTCTCATCTTGAGTGTTATTTTCACGTTTCGGCTGATGTAACCATCAACCTTCTTCGTGTGTATCTTGTCAAATTTTGGAATCTTTCCATTGAACTCGGAAATTTGGACAGAATTTCAAACACAAACGGAACCCTTTATTTACTTCATGGGGGTAGCATGTTCTCATCCTGTCAGCCATGAGTGGATAGAGATCCCAAGTAATTCACAATTCTATTTTTCAGTCGCCCTCACTAAGTTTAACAGAAACATTCCCGAGTTCGACAAAATACACCTGAAGAAGGTCGAAGGTTACATTTACCGATATGTTGTGAAAATGACACTGAAGATGAGAACAGTGGTCCGATGAATCCAAATAATACGAATAACCAATCCTCATCTCAAAAATTCAGGAACATGTAAGGAAATGTTGTTTGCAGTTGTGTGCATCATGGAATAATTCAGCAGGCAATTAAGTAAATTATTATCCATTTTGGTAAGAGTTATATGTTGAGTGCTATATGAAAAGAAATAAAAGTTATGTACATTGTAGTTCTATTCATGGTGCTGCTGATAATTTGTCACCGTCTTATAGTTGTTGGCGATGCTGATGAGTAGGTTTCACCTAGCATGGTGAAGTATTGTTGTAGTGTTATCATTGCTGTTATGAAAAAAGAAAGAGTGAACGAAGAGTGTTTGTAGTTGGCAATACATCATTTTGGTAGATGAAAAATGGAAAAAAAAAACGCTGTTTATAAATCAAGCGTTTTTGTTGGCAGTCAAGAATCTTGTAGTTTCATGTAGCAATGTAGATATCTTGGATAACGTTGATTTAGTTTCTTTCCAAATCGGTGCTTTTATAGATAACTTCATAAAAGGTTCTAGATTCGACAATCTCTTAGAGCACATACATTTGATTGGTTAATCTGTGTGTCGGTGACAGTGGCGTAGCTAGACCTTTTGCCGCCCCGAGGCGGTAGTAAAATTTGCCCCCCCCCCCCGGGGCATTTGGGTGTCCGGAAAATTCGTCCATGGAAAATTCGCACGTGGAAAATTAGTCCATTTTTTATTTCTTTTTTTTTTTTTTTTTTTTTTTGCTAGGTAGGAAAACTGGTCCATTATTATTAAGTTAACATTTATTCTGTAGTTGCTTAATTTTCATACCTTGCGAAAATTAGTTCTACGGTATCTAATTTTCCTAAATTCAATTAAATTAAAATTAAAATATGAAAACTGATTTTTAATATTTTTTATTCATTTGAGATTTTATCTGTTTTCCTTTTGTTTTAAGTAGATGGTGGGGGTTGCCCGGGGTGATTTTGTCCGATCCCCCAGCTAGCAATTGTAAAGTTTACAAGGAGTTATAAAAAGTATGCTACAAAAACAAACGTTTGATACTTTCAAAGTCTTAGCCTCATGAATTGGACAGTAATAAAATTAATGAATTCAAACTTTCGCATCTAATGTTATTTCCTCTTTGATGTCGGTGTATATACACCCAAATATCCAAATTTCTTTTCGCACCTATTCGATAAAAATTTATATGAAAGTTCCCCTTTAAGTATGAATTTGTTAGCATTTTTTTCGATTTTCCCCTTTTACCATCTCAAAATGCCGCCCCCATGCCGCCCCCCCCCCGACGCTCAGAAAATAGGGACACATTTTTTCTGATTCCGATACCCCCCAAAATTCCAATTTTTTACAACCTTTTTGGTATAAAATTTCATATTTTTTGTTAGCTTTTGTTTATTTTTATTTATTTATTCTACTTTCTATTTTTACTCTCTCAAAATGCCGCCCCCTGACATATGCCGCTCGCAAAATAGGGACACCTTTTTGCGATTCCAATAACTACAAAAGTTCCCATTTTTTACAACCTTTTCGATATAAAATTTCAGATTTTTTGTAAGCATTTTTTTCGATTTTCCCTTTTACCATCTCAAAATGCCGCCCCCATGCCGCCCCCCCCCCCCGACGCTCAGAAAATAGGGACACATTTTTTCTGATTCCGATACCCCCCAAAATTCCAATTTTTTACAACCTTTTTGGTATAAAATTTCATATTTTTTGTTAACTTTTGTTTATTTTTATTTATTTTTTCTACTTTCTATTTTTACCCTCTCAAAATGCCGCCCCCTCAGGTGTGCCGCCCGTAATTTTTTCAAAAACTGCAAATTTAACCTAAATTTAATGTAACTGTTTAAACAAACTATACCTCATTTGATTGAAGTTATTTTTTTAAATTGATGTGAACACTAGAATATTTCAATTAAAAGTCAAATATGGACAGGTAAAATTATAGAGGAATAAAAGGCGAATCAAATGAGGTATAGGTTGTTTAAACAGTTACATTAAATTTAGCTTAAATTTGCAGTTTTTGGAAAAATTACAAATGCGGACTTTCTTTTTGCCGGCACTGTATATATATATACATTTTGACATACAGACCCCCCTCCCTTCTTCATTTTTTGTCAATCTTGACCTTAAAATAAAAAGCCGAACATATACTTCCTGTATGAGGAGGGGTGAGGAAGAATGTAGGGAAAACACACACACAAAAAAAAAAAACAGAAAAAAACAGCAGACCTTCAAATTCTGAGAATGAAAATCCGAATTTTGAAAGTGTTTAAAAACTATTACTATAATATAGTACAGTAGAACCTCGGGATACGGCATTAAAAACTAGTAACAAAATACAACAACAAAAGGTCACGTAGGCAAATATCGTCTTAAAAGTAGAGATTTTGCTTCATGCTTTCATTAAAATTAAAGTTTAGTTTAATTGAGATTTATAGCAAAATCTTTGTAGTGTTTATTTATTGGTTGCTGATTTATTCAGCGTTTCCTGGATATCAACTATGTCAAATAAAAGCTAGTTCAGGTATGACCCCCTCGCTTTTATGGGTTAAATGATACAACTGTTCTTCTAACAATTCATTTACAAAAGTAAAACATTAGATTAGAAAAAGGTTATTTGCATTAAATGACTGTAAAGGTTGATAATAAAATCGTATTCCTGTCTATTTGTTTGTTTGTTTGTTCACAAATTTGTTAATATATACAAAAGGTATTTTTTCACAAATAGATTTTAAGACTGAAAACTGATTTCTGACTGCTCGCTCTCTCTCTATCTATATATATATATATATATATATATATATATATATATATATATATATATATATATATACTATTTATTCAAAAGGGATCTACATTCAAGGGGTTATCTCATTTGCCTATTGCATTAAAGAAAATCCGTTTTAATAATTAGCTTTAAATTTTTAACAGAAATTAGTAATAGAATATTTTAAATTGTCTATTTAGAAATATTATATAATGTTGATTTATTTTATTTTTAATTTAATTTATATTTAATTATTAGTATAACCAAAATCAGCCGCGCTTAAAAACGGGGGCAAGTTTTCATTTAACCTATGAGATTTTATTTCACCGTTTGAATTTCATACATGAAAATAACTATGTTTTTATGCTTCCAAAAATCCAAAATATGGTCAACTTTCAGGAATGTCGAAATAACTTAGGATATTTAGTGTATCTTAAATAGTATGTGAGTAAACCCTCTGGGTTTTACCTAGCAGCGCTGGATATGTACAGCTAGTATTATTATAATAGATATAAATGCAATTATTTAAAATCAGGTTTTTCATAATTTTTGGATATGTTCCTCACTGCAACATGATAATTAAGTAGATACTGTTGGGTTTATTTGAAATTCAATTTTTCGAATTTTGCTATTATAACAAAGAAGTACGAAAAATCCGCAAAACTACTATTTTAAGTAGATTTGCGGGTTGTTATGTGTGTAGAAATGCATATAATATGAACAACAAACATGGATGCTAGGGACAAGATTCATATCGTAGTTTATTCTCCATAATGGCTATATTACAGATACCCCACACCAAGGTGAGTTATGCCGGCCAAGGGAGGTAAGTAGGGGAAGTGTACCTCTACTAGGAGAGTTACACCTAAAGGGGAGCTATTGTTTATACACGTAACATCTCCCTCCTTACAGGGGAAGAGAGAAAGTGTGTCCTTTTCAAAATTCAGGTAGATCATTCACAATATCTGACAGGCTTTCTTATGACTCTGCCCGATCTTGTCTGTATTGGTGATATTGGTCTCTCGTTTGGGTCTTGTTGATCTGCTGGTGTTTCCATCTCATTTTGTCTATTTGTTGCATTGTCTGGGGTGAGTCTTTCTATCTCAGAGTGGTTGTAGATGATGCCTCTTGGTTGGTGTATGGGGAAAGAGTGTTTTGGTTGTATTGTTTTGGCGTATGAAACGACGGTTGCATTTTCAACTTCGTACGACGGACCAGTCAACCTTTTTCTTACTGTGGCTTCCTCCCACTCTCTTGCATGAGGTCTTAGAGGCTGGATCCAGACATTGCTGCCCACATGAAGTTGGCTCAGTTCTCTGCCTTTGCCCTGCCGCTTCAGCTTCTTATCTTCTTTCTTTTGTGCCTCATAATGTGAGTAAGTGTAGCTGGGCCTCAGTAGGGCCTCGGTGGTTGGTACTGTTGCCTTTGTCCATCGGCCTAGCAGTCTCTGTGCTGGACTAGTATTGAGACCTTCAGTGGGTATATTTCGCATGTTCAGTAGCCCAAGTAATAGGTCCTCTCCCGAAGCTTTGCACTTTCACATTAGACGCTTCATAATTTTCACAGCTGCCTCAGCAGTACCATTTGCTTGACTGTTCCCAGGGGATATTGTTTCGTGAGTAAACGCCCAATCTTTTGCGAACTTCCGAAACATGTTAGATGAGAATTGGGGTCCATTATCAGAAATGAGGATGTCTGGTATACCATATCTAGCAAAATGGCCTCTAAGACGACTGATCACTGCATCTGACGTTGAGCCATTCAACTTGTCCACCTCAAAAAAACTGCTATGCTGGTCCACCGTGACCAAATATTCATTTCCACCCCATGAGAAAATGTCGGTAGCAACTCGTTGCCAGGGTCTCTTTGGTACTTCTGTGATTATCCCACCGCTGCCACCATGTTATGTGTGTAGACATGCATATAATATGGACAACAAACACGGATGCTAGGGACAAGATTCATATCGTAGTTTATTCTCCATAATGGCTATATTACAGACACCCCACACCAAGGTGAGTTATGTCGGCCAAAGGAGGTAAGTAGGGGAAGTGTACCTCTACTAGGAGAGTTACACCTAAAGGGGGGGGGGTATTGTTTATACACGTAACACGGGTCGGCTCCCATTTAAAACAAAATGAGACGAGAGACAAGCCAGGAATGTTTTCCACTCTCGTTAATTTTAAGTAAATGAAAATTAAAAAGAAAAATTGTCTTCTTAAAAATTATTAAAAAATTTTTTAATTAAATGAAAAATTATAATTGATAATTAATGAAGAAAAAAAAAGTAGACCATGGTTTTGAGACTATTTTCCAATTGTGTAGGTTTTCAGCATTCCAGATTCACTTTTCAAAAGACCATCAATTTGTTACCGTGCTATTATCAGAACATCCTTTGATGCATTCCTCAGTCCAAGTCTTGTTCCGATTAATAGAATGAATAAAGTGACGCTAATCATGATTTGAGACCTGCACTTTACAAATTTTAATCAGCATAGTCGTTGTAAATGTGATTATATTATTACAATGACATAATATTAATTACTACAATACACAGATTCTAAAAAAGAAAGAAAGCTAGTCGAATTAATATAAATGTCATGGGAATTAATTTAAACACAACTGGGTGCTTAACTAATGTGCACGGAGAACAAAAAGATAGACCGTGGATTTAAGACCATTTTTTGATTATGTAACTAACTAATATAACAAATTTTAATTCCTTTTGTACAAAAGGAATTAAAGTTTGTTACATTAGTTAGTTACATAATTGTGATAATTTTTGTCCATAAATGTGTTTGAGGTGACAAAAGGTTATTTTTTAGGAATCAATCCAGTGAGATTAAGAGTCTTTAGGTGTATGGCATTCGCGTGTGAAGTACATATTAGTGATTTTATGTCAATGAGACGGAGTCGAACAGCGAGTTGCTCATTCGTGAGACTGCATCCTGAACTGAACTGAACTGAACTGAACTCTGACTCAACTGATTTGGATTTCGCAGTAGGTGATCATCTTATTTTATATTTATATAGTAAAATGAATGCAACTGTAAAGTTAAAAGAAAAATATCTAAAAAAAACATGATTTCCTCAGTCGGAGGAGGTTTTCTCTTTTAATCTGTTGTTACAGTTCTTTTACTCAAATTCTATCTGACTCTATGTAAGAAATACATATTAAATCCCCACGACTATGCATGATTCCAAAAATCTAACATTTATTTCCAAGAACTTATTTCCAAGAACTATGAACATCTTATAAATCATTTACTGACTGAATTTTCTCTCGTGTGTCGACACCGCACACGCATATTAAAATACACCACCAAAAAACGTATTTATCTTTATTGCTAAATAAAACCTTATTATAAACGTTAAAGTTTTGTTTCACCATTAGACTGAATTTGGCACTTATTTTTTTGTTTATGTTGAGGTGTGAGCGATTTTTATCCATGTTCACGTCGCTGATGTGACGCAGGCATCGATGAGGATTGGCCATGCCTTGTTATCACACCCCACCGTTACAATGGTGACCCGACGTCAGTTAATCGGTCCACCTCCACCGTTACATACTCATCACGGAACGAAAATGTCAAATTCCAAAAATCATATAAATTGATCAAGTAGTTTTTTTTAACTAAGAAAATTAAATTTTATAACAAAGTGAGACAGTTTTTTTTATCGCCCATGTTGAAAGAGAAAGACAACTCAATTTGAACTATCGAGATCCAAATTAGCTTTATAATGGAAACATACAAAATGGTATTAAAATCGCTAAAGAAAGTATTTTCTTATTAAAAAAAACAACTACTTGATCAAGTTACGTGATTTTTGGAATATGACATCTCTGTTGCATGACATGTATCATAAAGATTTTTTTGTATTTTTTTTTTTTTAAATAAGTGTAATTTTAAATAAGCACCCTCAAATGTGGCCATTGGTTCGCTTACAGAATGAGACACGATCGAGCGGAAGTGACATTTAAAGAACCTTGATCTCACAAGTTGGTTGGAAGTGATGGGGGCAGGTGTTAGGAGAGCAGGTGAATGAATTGAGGTAGAGGTGAGGCGGCCAGTGTTGCTATAGTTACGGAGCACAAGCTATCAAAATGGCGGATCGCTCTTTCAGCTGTAGTACTGCAACAACGAGTAACGAGACGGTTGACGAAAGACTCAGTGAATTGACGAGCGAACAACTTGCTCTTGCAGTTAAAGACTTAGAGTAAGATTTTTTTCAATTTCGTCTCAGTTTCACTTTATAAATGTTCTTCGTTTTACTCTATAAATTTAAAGTAAAATGATCGTCCATTTTTTTAACCTCATAGTATAGGACAGAACAAGTAACCACTTTTAAATACAAAAAATGGTTACTCGTTCTGTCTTACGTTATGTTGTCAACTACTGGGTGATTAATAACGCTTTCTGATCAGGAAGTAGGTGATTATCTTATTTTATATTTATATAGTAAAATGAATTCAACTTTAAAGTTTAAAATGATTTTCAACTATTTCCAGGGTATTGCACACACACACACTCACATACACACACACACACACAAAAAAAAGAAAGAAAAAACACTAATTTTTATTTTTTCCGTTGACATTGTAGGAGCAGGCGGATAGGGCAAAGGTAACTTTTCTTTTTTTTCTTTTAGAAGGGGGGGGGGGTTCTTGTTTTCTATGTTAATTCACTGTAAAATAATCCCTTACAGACATGAAAACTTTAATACAAAAAATAGTTACTCGCTCTGTCTTATGCTATGTTGACAATTACTGGATCATCAATAACACTTTCTGGCCAGGAAGTAGGTGATCATTTTACTTTATATTCATACAGTAAAGTAAACCCCACTAAAAAGTTAGAAATATTTTTCAACTATTTTGAGGGTGCTGATATGTAATCGCGAGCACGCACGCGCACACACACACACATGCACAAATAGGCCCCTATTTTTATTTTGTCTGTCAGCAGTGTAGAAGCAGAGGTCAAAGGTAAACTCTTACTTTTTTCCTTTTACCTTTGTCTGATTTTGCTTTCAACATTAATTCATTATGAAATGATCTTTTATAGACATGAAAACTTCAATGATCAATTCATTGTGAAATAAGCACTTTTTACTCCCAAATCAGAAGTAGAAAGAAGTCAGGTATAATAACAAAACATAAAAATAAAATTTCCTTCAAGTAAAAATATATATAATGAAATTATTGTGTACTATTCAAAGTAGCAGCAATAATGAATGTTGTTTTTATGTATTGTACTCTAGATTGAGCAAAAGCTCAACTCAGCAGTTTCTTTCAACCAATTACAATGCAAGAAATATTCAGTCCGTAAATCTTGTGCATAGTATAAAAACCCAAACACACAGTTTTCTTTCTCTTTCCTGTTTTCCCATTGGGACAAAAGCCCTTGACAAATGGAACAAAAACACGCACCTGCTTCTAGCTTAGCGAAGTGTACATACATGCTGCTCACTAATTGCATGTACACTGTTCATGCATACACTCTCTTGCCAACGAAATAAGCATGCTTATGCTGTTTAGCTTCCTTCTACGGTCGAATGATGTGACACAAGAGTCAGAAAGTGAGATTTTTAGAGCCAGTGCCCTACAGGAAGAGCACTCTGACCTGCAAAAAATGTCTTGACAGTTCCATTGGCATTCCCTGGTAGGGACATCTCAGATGATTAACAATTAGCTAACCTCTTCTCCAATGGTGAAGATAAAACCTGGGAGGATGAACCTCCTAAATCTGCACAGAACCCAAAGCCATAAAACAGGGAACAAGTCATCTCAACAATAGCCTATACTCTGTTGATTTTGGTGCTGAGGGAAAACCCCTGGCATGCTGATATACACATACTTCACTATGCTTAGCCCTTTTACACACATGCAAATGCATATGGCGCCAGCCAAAACAAACATGTATACTCGATTTTGCTGACATTCACTCCTGACCTGAAATGGAAGATTTACATCAAATCTGTTGCCAAGATTGCTGGAAAAATGCTTGCATCATTTTACTGCTCCAGAATGTTTCTCACTCCCAACGCAATCCTCTGCCTGTATAAGAGCCAAATACATCTTAAAATGGAGTACTGTTGCCACATCTTGGCAAGAACTGCTTGGAGCACCTATCCTGCCTTGATAAAGTTCAAAACCAGCTTTGAAACCTACCTTTTTTTCCTTCCTGCAACCTCTCTACCACAGAAGAGATGTTGCAAACCTAACTTGCTCTCTCATTATATTCATGGCAAGTGCTCATCTGAGCTTCAATCTATGCCCCCCCATTTGCCAAACTTTCACAAAAAAAACACTCGTCTAACTACAACTACTGTCAACAATTTCCTTTACTCTATATCTCTGCCTAAATCTAAATGCAAATTCCATGAACAAAGCTTCTTTCCTAAACTGCCTGCCTGTGAAACTCAGTTCCATTGGTTTGCTTTCCAGATGACTGCAACATGGTCGTCTTCAAGTCCAATGTAAACAAGTTCATGTTGAACCATCCTCAGTCAAATTCTACTTAATTTCCATCACTAACAATCACTATGCTGTTGTCTCAGTGAGTACCATGCACTCATTAACCCTTATTCTCGATTAGTTCTTGGGCTTTAATAACTGTTGACTCCCTTGAAAAAAAAATCACGTAAATTCATCAAGTAGTTTTATTTTTTATAAAGAAAATTATTTTTAAGCAATCAAAGTGAATCCGTAGGCATTACAACAAAAATTTTGCAAGTTACCTCCCTTTGTTTCTTGAACTTGCTTTCAAAATGGTAGGTGAGACAGTCACTCCTCTGATACTCATAAAATGTGATTTTCTCATTTAAAAATAAAACTACTGTATAAATTTATGTGACATGGGTACATACATCAGACAAATTTTTTTTTTTAATTTTTATTTTGAAATATAGGTGAAATTTTGGACAAAAACGACAGTAAGAAGCTTTTTGGCATCTTTGAATAAGGTCAGTTACCGCAACATGTGTGTATGTTTTTTCATAGCTTTCTAATTGTTTTTTTTTTCTCTTTCTTATTAACAGAGATAAAAATGGCGTTCTTGCAATTGAAACTGAAATGTTTGAACGATTTTACAAAAAGCAAGACACCAGCTCGCTTAACCTCTCAACGTCCTTCGCCCCCACTTCCCATGCACCTGCAGGTGAAGCACCCCGACCAACAGGCAGGAAGCGCAGCAAAGTCCGATGCCATGCCATCGACCGTACGATACGGCTAAGCACTGAGCAAAAATGCAACATTTCACAGAAGGAAGTCGAAAGAATAAAAGAAGAAATGGCCAAAGCAGAAGAAGACTCAGAGAAAGTATTGGATTTGTACAAGGTGAGAGAAGAAAAGTTAGTCAAAAAATACCTAATCTATATACTGTATAGCTTATACAGGTAGTTGGAGAAGAGTATATGCAGACAGATTTAGAATACCCGTCCCAGGACGGGTAAAACTAATTCCTGAACAGAACAATTTTGCACTACTTTTATGAAGTTAAAAATCAAGATATGATGATACTAAACCTTATGTCTAGAATTCTTATTCCACAATTTTGATCAAAATGTGTTACATAATGTTGATTCTAGAAAATGTCCAAAATTTAAGGTTTCATTTGGTTTGGTTGTTGTGTTTTATGGCATATTGATATACCACTGTTGTAGTATGTTGCTGGCCTGTGCAGTTCTAGGCGATAGGCGGTCCTTTGCCTTATAAACTTACCTCTTCTTAAAAGAAGAGGTAAGTTTATTGTTAATCGCCTGTTCCCCCCCCCCTTACAGTGGAATGTTACCAAGGTTGCCTAGGCATTTTTTGCAGGTTAGATTGCTCTTCCTCTAAGGCCCTTCAATCCCATTTTCCGACACTTGTGTTACATTTTCCTTGCTTAGGAGTGGGGGGGGGGAGATAAATAACCTTTCCCATGTTTTAGCCATTGTTCCTTGCTTAAAAAAATGTGTGTATAGGTTACCAAACTCTCATAAGTTATACAAGTCAATGGTGACAATCTTTTCATGCTTATGGTACTCTGAGACAATTATCTACAAATGTACTATCAGATGTATGTATGGAATACTGTTGCCGGTACTAGTGCATATTACGAACTGGATTTCTGTAAATGTCTGCTTGAGGTTTGCCCGGAACCTGACGTAAACCACCAAAATATGCTGAGTGCCACCAAGCAAATGTTAAAAACACTAGGAAACAGAAAAAAGCAACATTCATCAGATACGAATTACAATTAAAAAAAAAAAAAAAATGGAAAAGCAATAAACTAAAATATAACAACAACCTACCGTAAGTTTTATGAATAAATGTTGTTTTATTTTTTGTGTAAATAAATAGAATTTTTTTTTTCTCGCGTGATTAAAAATTATATATTTTTTTCTCGTGTATGTATTTTTTTTGTGTGGGGGTTAGAGTTAGAGTTTAAGGTTAAGATTTAGGGTTACGGTTAGTTCTTCCAAACAAAAACGGTATGTTCTGAGTCCACCCCACGTTCTCTTCTTCAAATTGTTTTTTGTGATCATGTCCTGCACTTAATTTCAGATGCTATCAATTTGTTCTGTTGGCAATATACTCTACAACTTGTCCATCAAAGTTAGATTAATTGCTCCATGATTTAAAACTAATAATTAAGATTTTTTTTTTCTTTTCTTCAATTTATCAAAGTCATTTGCTCAACTTCTTATAGGTTAATTGCGTTTGTTGTTGCATTCTGATTGACTCATCAACTTTACGAGCATTCAACATATTCCGGCGGTCCGTGTAAGTTTCTTGTCTAGCCCTATCAGACATCTACAGGAATCCAGTTTGCAATATGCAGTAATACCCTATTATCATATTTGGGCTGACGAATCTCTGACCCATTTGAGAGTACTTGATAAGGTGTAGAACCGTATCTGTAATTTGATTAGTCCCTCCCTTTCTTCTTCTCTACAACTCTTGTCGTACAGATGTAATATAGTCAGTCTCAATCTTTTTTGCATAAATACTATGATGGCATACGTCTTTTATAATTGTCTCATTTATTCCCTGCTTCCTTTGTTTCAGTTCATTTGACTCATTGGTCCCGTGGTTTCCATCAATTTACTCTTTTGATATCTTCCTATTCCAGTAGCTTCTTTCCAAGAACTACAGTCTAGTGAAACTCTTTTCCCACTGACTGTTTTCTTCCTAACTATAACCTTGGTCTTTTCCAGATTAAGCCCAATAGACATCCTTTGCCTTTGTTATGGAGCATAAACGAAATCACATGACATCAGGTCAAATTCGGTTGCCATCTTGTTTTGATTTCGCCTTTCCACCATAGTGTTGGCATATTTTTTTCTTCAATTTTACATGCATAGTACTAAATGCATTTTAATTCAAAATGATTTCTAATTTATTAATTATTTAACAAACACAGAGAACCAAATTTTCTTCTCACATTCTGCTCTGGCCTTCTCTTTAATGATTACTTACTAGAAAAGAAAAAAATAAAGTAGATTAACTGAAATGTGAAATTCCGGTTGGCAAACAAAATTTCCAGCCGCTAGATTCAAATTTTACTAGCTAGATTAAAAAAAAATCTCCAGATCTAGTGGGAAAATTTGGCTAAATTGGCAGCACTGATGTTAATGCCTGAATCTGGTACATAATTCCCAAAAATAACATGACCTCTTTCACCTGCTGATTTTTTCTCCAGATATCCTTGATTCCTATCTAAGGTTGGGACTTTTGACTAGACAAGCTAAGAATAGAACAGGATGGTAAGATATTCGGTGGGAGTGTGGTGCAGAGCAAATAGCCGAGTCTTCTTGCTTCTAGTATGATGAAGATAAAGGAATGAGGAGCTTTGGAATGGGTGGAGTAGAGTACTCGTTCATTACGCTAGTTTATAAAAATAATTCTTTGTCTGAGGCAAGCATATGAATGGGTGTATTTTTTTTCCAGTGAATCTAAATTAAAAACTACTTTACTCCATTACATCTATTTTTATTTTTTTCACGTATCACGCCTTTATTATGATGTGGATGGGTGAAAATAAGAGATGCCAAAACAAGCATATTAAACAAATGAGTTTCCTCATCTAGTATATACATGTGTGTGTGTGTGTGTGTGTGTGTGTGTGTGTGTGTGTGTGTGTGTGTGTGTGTGTGTTCCGTTATAGAGACGTTGATTTAATTTGAATAAAATGAAATATGCATCAGGTACACTTGAAAGTCAAATCACAATATTTCAAGCGCATCTGATGCGAATTTTATTATATATATATATATATATATATATATATATATATATATATATATATATATATATATATATATATATATATATTATAATATAAAGCTGAATGTCAGTGTGTGTGTGTGTGTGTGTGTGTCTGGTCACGATTAGGCTCCTATATGGTTGACTATTTTAAAAAACTAATTACATATAATGATAGAAGATGTATCGAGACACAGGAATGGGTATGTTTGATCTGGCAGAATGGTGGTTCATTAAAATTGTGGGGTTTGCGTTCACGCCTGGCCCCCAAAGTATGGAGATAAAAAATGAAAAAAAAACGTTTACAAGGGTTTTTGATATAGATGTACATAAGAATACTTTGATAAGTACGTTTCAACTTAAATAGGGATGGTATAATAAAATTGTGAGGTCTGCGTTCACGCCTGTACTCCATGGAAATATGGCACAAACTTTAACAAAGACTTTTCAGATCTATTTGCATCAATATACTTTGATAATTATGTTTCAGTTTGAAGAAATATGGTATAATAAAATTATTGGGTGTTTGTCACGCCTAACCTCCATAGAATATAAATATGTCATAAAGTTTAACAAGGTTTTTTAAAAGGGAGTGAGGGTCCACAATAACACTT